>NC_091459.1:120596795-120932867 GCF_027789765.1 Dendropsophus ebraccatus
AGCTAGAAAAATAGAGCGTCCCACTACACATATCTAAATATACCCACATAAGTGTCCTGAATATCTCAGTTTTACATAGCGTTAAAAAACATCTGAAGTGGGTTCCTACAGATCCGCAGCAAGAGTTGCGAGGGTAACCCTGGTGTGTCAATCCATTTCCCCCATATTGCCTCAAATTTGCGCATGCATTTCCTCTTAATATACACCCCTCGCTCCAATCTTATCACTGTATTCATTCTGTTCTTAAATTCCTTTAAGGTAGGTGAGTCTGAGTGGGTCCACTTGGAGGCTATAATTTTCCTGGCTTGGAACAAAACACGCTGAATACCTAGGGCAGTGGGATCCTCTAAATGCAGTTCATCGAGAAGACCCATTACACATTGTTTAGGCGTGTGGCCCAGCGGAATGCCAAAGACATCTTTTATTAGACCAAGTATACCCTTCCAATATCCCTCTAGCTCCCTACAGCTCCAAAACATATGCAATATGTGCGTATCCAGTTCTCCACACCTAGGACAATCAGAGTTTGGTCTATAACCTATTTTATGGAGCATATAAGGTGTTCTATATACCCTATGGAGTAGGAACAATTGGGGCATCCGCTGGGCCTCACCCAACGATAGGGTCGGAGTCAAGGAAAGGAATTCGTCCCACTGTGCATCGTCCACCTCCCCCACATCAGCACTCCATTTAGCCCGCACCTGTAGCGGCTGCCGACTGACCCTCGCACTGAGCAGTTCACCATAGGCTGTCGTGATGGTACCTCGTACATTTCCCCCACCACCCACCTCTACCAGCAAAGAGTGCGATCCCAGATTCAGTGGTGTTTTGGAATGTTGGGTCTGAGAAGACGTGAAATTCTGCATAATCCACTGCACGGACAATTACCAAAATGTACCATCCTCACTAGGGAACTTCCAGCTATAGCACACTGTCAGCGCCTGAGGTAGGGCCCTGGTGCTGACAGATTCTCTAAAGCCTGTGTAAACTACTGTTAATCTCTGCATTAAAGAGACAGTATACGGTATTTGCTGCAAAGAGAAAGCCAAGAGAAAAACCAAGCACTGCCTTCTAGATACCATATCATTAATTCTATCTGGAGAACTACAACTCCCAACTGGCCCTACACTACTTAACTTCTTAAAGTGGTGTACATAGCAAAAGTAGGAAAGCTTTGGAAGTCAAATTGACTTCAGTAGAGATGAGCTGCAATACCGCACAGAACCTGAGAATATGTGAGGGCGCATTTCTTAAAAAAACAACTATTTTTTTAATACTGGTTCTAGAATGAAACATAAGGAAATGTCTGATAAAGCATCAGAGCTAATTGTCTAATACAAAGCAATGATTCCGATGACTGGCTGTGTACACCACGAGTTATGTCAATTACATGCAAATCAATGGAGGATTATTACATTGCTAAGAGCGGCTTATAATCAGGATTGCAATTTCGCTGACGAAGTTTAATACAAAAACATTAACATTCTCCAAATAGAACTGACAAGGACATAATAAGATGTAAGAAGACCAAAAACGTCCCGGGAATAAAATGTTACTTGTTACTATATAAGGGGGCCCAGTCAGACCTATATATAGCATGTTATGTATATACACACCTAAAGGTCCCTAACTCTTCATACACCTTAGACTTTAATCAGCCATCAATCTAGGGTGATGTCGGTGATTATAGGCGTCGGGCATGATGGAAAACCGGCCATTAATTACTAAAGGTGTATGGGAATCTTTAGTTGTTGATGGTTCAAAGCATCTCACCCCACCATCTCAGGATCCTGTAGTCTATTACTTGCTCCCCTTTTCTCTCCATTGTTGTAGGGGAAGAGAGCGACATGAACCACTGGGCTAACTTAAAAGGCAAATATGAACAGGTTAGATGAAGCGAACCTTCAGATAGCCCCTTATAGCGCCTGGGGTACTGAGGAGAAAGATATGTGTCTTACCTTCCTCCTCGGCGCCAGTTGCATACTGTTAGTTGGCGTAACCTTGGCTCTGAAGCACTTCCACTTCACTGGCCCATCCGCTCTATTGATTATCATAAGAAGTAAAAGGCCGATGACACGGCAATGCTCGTAACAGCGCTTTAGAGCGGAAGGTACCCTGACTAACAGCACAGGACCGAGGAAGGTAAGACACAAATCTTCCTTCTCAGTGTCCCGGGCCCTATTAGGGGCTATCAGCAGGTTAGATTTGTCTAACCTGCTGATAGTTCCCCTTTAAAGAAGAACTCAGTGACAGAAAATCTGGGGGGGGGGTCTCGCATTGTATGGTCAGCTCTCCTATCACACACCACCAAAACCTCTGTTACCACACAATGGCATTATACTGACTGAATTGTTGCATTAGAAAGAGCATTGTCTCCTGGTAAGCTGCAGAGCTGATAATATAATTAGCCACTTACTTACATCATTCTGTTCAGCCGTTCTCCTAATATGCAGGAAAATAGGATTCTTGCCACACCCCTCCCCCCGCCATCCAGCTGCTGATTCACAGTTGACGGCCTATACACAGCATGGAAAGATAACTGCAATCAGCAGCTGGTGGGCAGAGTTCCCTGGAGCTCATGAATATCCAGGAACACTGATCACACGCACACATGGAGAGGACTACATTTTGTCCATGTTATTTAGGAGGATATATCCGAATTGCACAGAACAATGTAAGTGATACATCATTCTGTTCAGCTTCTCTGTCACTAGTTTATGCTACCCTTAAATAGGAAAGCATATACCTGCTGACAGAGTCTCTTTAAAGGGGTTATCTCAAGACTTAAAGTTACCCCCTACCCTGGAGCACCATATTACGTCCAATCTGCTCATTGCCAGAGGTGCATGGAGCAGGAGTACCATCTATATTACAGTCTTGGAAAACCTCTTTACCATAATAAAAAGTTTTCACCTGACCTGGTTATTACTTGGACATACCAGCTGACAAAGTAATAAAATGAGCAAACTAATAAAATATAATTAAATTCTATAACAATGGATAAATACTATCTACATAAATGAAGATGGAACGTTCTCCATGTAAACCCCCTCCTCTCTTCCTACCTGTTTTCCATTCTGATCTATAGACAGATGCTGCATCTGAAAGGCTTTTAGACTGTAAGGGGGTGTTTGTTAAAGTGTGGGTGTCCATGGGAACAAGGCATTTTAGATGTTGCGCTTGTCGTATCATTATTCTTTTTTGAGATATGATTTACAGCGAAACAGATAAAAGTTTACGAGCAAAGAAGGCACAGGCCGTGGTGTAATGCTCTGTACTATACACATATGACTGGGAAGGTTGTAAGCCTTTGCCCGGGTTCTTTAGATGCATAGTGTTGCATTAGACACCAGGGGGCACCAGAGCTGCAGGTACACACTGGGTATGGCCCAGGCTGAGCTGCCAAGCCCACATGGATCGGTAAGGGTGTGATAGAAAAAGAGCATGGCCCTAACAAGAGAGCTGTCAATGGTATCTATAATAAGTATTATATACATGGAGTGCGGCAGGAGATGTTTGTTGTTCCCAGTCAGCTGTGTGTTAAATATGGTGAACATATAAAAAAATGGTGAGGTTAAAAAAGAAAAACATGAGTAGATCAAGAACAAAGGCTGAGTTATACCTTCTAAATGTGAGGAATCCAAAATCTACGCCAAAGGTTGTAGCTTCAATCTTATCCTATTTTGTTAGAAGGGTCCTCCAAAACTAAGCTGATCAGTGGGTGTATGGCTGTGGACCTTCAGCAGATGCCCTCTGCGGGGCTGCCTCAGGGCAAATTAAGTATTGCATACTACCCAAGGGTTTGCTGGGTTGTCCATATAATCTATGGACAGGGTAGGTCCTCCAGGGGGAGATACTCATTGTTGCTTCTTCCTTTTCCTTTACTTCTACCCTTTTCGAGTATAGGGAAGTTACAGAACACCATCTCTTTGTAACGCGTATCTGTAGTCTAGCTAAAGATAGAAATTCTGCAAGATCTTCCTAATTGAAGGTCTACACAATAAATTCTCATATAGCGAATGATAGTCAGAACACGTTAACTTAGAGATATATATAAAAAAAAGTAAGCCTTATTATCGGCCCCCTGAATACAACTCTTGTCGAGTGAACCCATTGAATGTTAAACGGCCAATTACACCAAATCACAAATGGGCTGATTTCCATTGATTTGAATGTACAATCTCAGGTTATTATTACAACCAATTTCTTCATGTCTATTGAAGGAGCCTTGCAGCTAATCTTCTGCAACAATAAGCAGCCAATTCTTCGCCTAGACCACAGATTTAGATTAATCGAGGAGAAAATAGAACCTGAGACAGAAAAGGACAGGCTTACGGAATATCTATATGCGCTTTACACAACCATAGCGTCGGCGCTCAGGGGGTTAATTCTGCTGTTATTAAAGATTTAGACCAGACGGGCATTAAAAAGAAGTCATTGACTGCCCTGGGCTGCAAACTTTACCGACTGACCTAGTCCCATGAGGTGTATTGTAACATATGTAGCTGGCACAAATATTATAAATGGGTTTGGGGTCCTGAGACTGGTTTATAACTGAACAAGTTTAAAGGGACCTATATACCTTACATTAAAGTTGGAGAATTCAGCCACCTGTCTGAAGTATTTAAAGGATCAAGCATGTTGGATTTTTTACCACCCAACCCTATTGTTCTGGGTGACATAAGCTGCCGCCAGAGCATCACAAACATTCATGTGTATGGGGAGGTAAGGAGAAATAGCCATACATTAGTAATACCTGAGCATTTATGGAAAAACCTTTTCTCCATATATATTGCCGCCAGGTCTCGTGTCACCCCAGACAGAACATCAAAGTCTAGGATAGGAAACAGGACTGCACACCTCTACCACTAGGATGGGCTCTCTTGTAGCGATTGGTTCTTCAACCGATAATCATGAATAGATAAACCACGGCACACCAGTTTCGGATGCAAGTGAAGTCGTTTATTTACAGTGTAAGTAGACAAAACTAGTCTTTACTCCAGCCAGGGTAAGTAAGTGGTTACAAAACATGAGACCAAAATGAGTTACAACGTTTCGGTCCTAACCAGGACCTTCCTCAGGCATAGTATTGTATTGTACATACAGGCAAAGTTTCGGCCCCATGTCATGCTTTAAAACATTCTGTAAACTATAGAAATTCTTTATCACTGGAAGTTCTCTTCTTGAACTCCACTGATGCTGTGATGAGCCCACCCACATGCTGCACCTGTGTCCTATGTCTTGCCTAGTAGGGTCCTGTTGGAACTTTTCACTTTATTTTTTTGACAGGAAGTGATTTGCAACTTCCTGTTCTCAGTGAGCTACCGTCAGTGCACGTGGCTTCTGATTGGCCGCCTGAAAGCCACTTCCTGCTAGAATAGGAAGTATTATTGTGGAGGCATGGCAGATGTTAAGGTGGCTTTATTTATTCAGTTGGTAGATTTGGGTGGGACCTCTAATAATGCTGCGGCACTGTACATATCTTTGTTATCACTCAAATTCGATCTTGTCCCCATGAGGGTTTACACTAAATTGACCTCTTGGTATGTTTTGAAGTGTGGGAGGTATCCAAACAAAAAACAGGGAGAATATACAAACTCGTTGTAGATGTTGTCCTACGTGGGATTTGAACCCAGGACCCCAGTGCTGTAAGGCAACATCAGTGCTACAAAAAAAAACACCTGCAGAGAGTGTCCAGATGACCCACTGCGGTCAGCGCGTTCTGCCGCTCGTATTAAACACAGCAATGTGCAGCAGGCTGTCGCTACCGTGATTTTAACATGTTGAAAGACCATGATCAGCAACATCATGCATTTCGGCTGATCATGGTCTTTTAACATGAGCTATTACACAAACTGATTATCAAACAGCCGATGATTGGTGCAATAGGGCCCTTAAAGTGACATTGTCACCTCCTTTTTGCGAGTGGGTGGGGCCTTGCGGCATTAGCGCCACTTAGCCCCGCCCCCTGTCCCACCTCATCGGGGCGGGGCCAATGTCATAATGCACAAAGGGGGTGACAGTGTCACTTAAATCATCACTACCAGCTGCTGAGCGATCAAAGCTCCAGACAGTGTAGAGGGTCACATGATCGAGGATGATGGAATAGAACAATGGAGAGCTTGGAAAATGTTTTTTTCCAGAGGTTAATTAAGGTCTTTGAAGGGAAGATCAATGAGATTTTTCTTTTACATTGAACATCGATTCCCTGGTGTAATTTAGCGTAGTGTTAAATGAGGCTCTCATTGTTATGTAAAGGATCTTGGACAGAAGTCGGGAAGACATTTCCTGGATATACTTTCAGCTTAAATTCAGTCTTATTATAGTTGGTCCCCAAAGAAGACCTCTTTAGCTTAAACCATCTATTTAGATGACAAATACCACTAGGCTTGTGGAGCTGGCTATGATGGACAATGGTCATGGAATTGGTGGCCTGAGGACATCTTGCTTCATATACTATGTGTGCTTACCATAAGCTCTGTAGTCAGATACTTAGGGAAACATTTTGTATAGTTGTTGTGTTATACATGGCATAAATTACCATAATGTTGGTCATAAACTGGAGCCATGACTGTTAAGACAGGGCCCAGAGACTGCAGAATAGATTGCTGTTTCCTCTATTGGATTCTTCATTGAGAAGATCTGATATGTGGCATGATTTTCTCTACTTGGATTGCTGCTCACAGTTTAGTTTGCTGTCCTTACTATTGGGCCCCTTCACCAAATTTACTATAGGACCTCAGCCCCAGGCAAAGTATAAGAAGGTCCCTATGTCAGTAGTAATGGAACAAAAGGCTTAAAGCGACTCTGTACCCACAATCTGTCCCCCCCAAACCACTTGTACCTTCAGATAGCTGCTTTTAATCCAAGATCTGTCCTGGGGTCCGTTCGGCAGGTGATGCAGTTATTGTCCTAAAAACAACTTTTAATCCTACAGCGCTGTGTCTAACGGCCGGGGCTTACATTTGTATATGCATTAGGCTGGCACCACCTCTCCGTCCTTCCTCCCCACCCTCCTCATCATTAGGAATGACCCAGGAACATTTACTGCTGTTTGAGCTTTGCACAGGTGTATTAACGATCCAGCCCATGTTCATTATAGACGCAGATGGAGAATAGGAAGCAATTAGCATTATCTGTCTCATTTCCCAAAAGACTATGCAAATGATTATGTGCGATTATAAAACAAATGGAAAGTGCTTATTAATTTATGAGCCGTGGATCAGCATAAAAATTTTGATTTGTACCACAATAAATGCACAACAGACTACAGGACCCATCCTGCATGCTAATGCCCCAACACCAGAAACGTCCTGCGCGTCGTATTCTGTATCGTTGTACAGTACAGTAGGTGAACATACAACATCGTTTTTTTCCAGTTTACAGAGTCCATCAGAATTCATCACTATCCAGTAAACAACGCATCTGGAGTTGCTTGTAAACAGAAGACATAAAAGGTAGCCTGATATCCACTTCCAATCTGATCTAATCAAAAACTTATTCTGGAAATTACAAAAAAAACAAACTATACTCATCATCATTGCTGTCCTGCCACCTTTATCACAGAGCTCCAATCCCCCTTGTACAGGACTTCCTGGTTTGGGGTTGGCACGTGGTATTGACTGCCCAGCCAATCAGTGGCTGAGGTGGGGATCTGCTGCTGCCTCTGACTTGCTGAACTACCAACACCACATGCCAACCCCAAACCTCAAAGTGCTGCACAGCAGGGACTAGAGCTGTGATATGGAGGAAACAGGGGAGCTGAGATGGCGAGTATAGTTTATTTTTTTTTATTTTTTTTATAGTATAATGATAATTTTTGTGTCTTTTTCCTTTCTTGGTCTTTGCTTCCCATTGTCTTTCTCCTCTGGGGTCTCATAACTGGAGTGGTAGCCCCTGTTGTGCCTGATACCATAGTGGCTATGCCCTCAGCTCAAATGTATCCTCAGCCTTTTGGAAATGGGGACTGGCCTTACGCACTGATAGGTCCTGTTGCTGCCACTTTGATAAGGTGTCCATACACTTTCAATTGCCGTTGGCTGAACCTTTATTCGGGCCAAAGCTATCTCTCCCGACCTTTCCATACACATGGACATCTGCTGACCTGAAGATCTACTGACTGTTCCATACCCCTGATGGACCCTGCATCTAGCACAATAGAGAAAATCACCCAGTTGGGGGCCACCATCTAGGACAGATTGTTCTAGTAGGCAGGGACAGTGGGCTGGGTTTAGTACAGGGCTTACAGTTGCGCTATTAGATGAGGCACTTTCTATAGATGCAGCTCTCATTTTGATCATGTGGCCCTCTCAAAACTGCATTCAGTGTTAGACATAGACCTAGGCCCCCTTTTAAACGTACAGATAAATCACGTAAGTGCTCATTTAGCGAATGACAAGCACTAATTTTCTCTTTTAAACGATAGGCGTCTAGACAAGAAGATAAATCTCTACAAAAAGTTGTTAATGCAATCATAATAATGACCGTATTTGTGTTCGTATGTATACTGTAAATGATTGTAATTGCGTTCGTTTCTATATACTGTGAATGAGTGTTTACTCCGAAAGACTTGATGCAATCAACGACATAAAAACAAATTTTTGTTTGTCGTTTGATTGTTGCCGCATTTACACAAGAAGATTATTGCTTAAATATGAACGATTTAACGATTTTTTGCACGATAATCAGCCCGTGTAAAAGACCCTTTAGACCTCTCAGCAATCTCTGTTCACTTTTGCTTAGTTCTACTCGTACTGTGGCTCCAGATCAGCAGCAGATATTATTGTAGAGCAGGTGTAAGTCTGCCAGGGTTACTTGTTCGCTTCTTATAGGAACATTTTAATGGATGAGTTTGTATTTCATGTTTTTGTAGCTGGAGGCCACCGTGTGATTAGCATTCTCTCTGTTTCGTGAGTCTCTGGCTTGGGAAGTTATCATCATTTCCATACAGTTTATATGGCTTTTAATCATTATTCATCATGGTCCTGCAGTGTTTTCCTGGCCTCCGTAGACCCATCCTCAATCTTAAGGCGCACTCAGACTCTTTTACCATCCCATTGGTGGTAATAAAAATAATAACTCCTTTAATAATAATTCCATTATTTATACAGCACCAGTGCTGTACAGAGCTTGGCATTAATCACGTTTGTCCTTGTCGGCAATGGGGCTCACAATCTATATTCTAAATTAACCTCACAATACATTTTTGTAGTGTCTGAGGATATAAACTCTGAACCCCAGCGCTGCAAAACAACAGCAATAACCACCATGAGCCACCATGCTGCCAAGGTTTACTCCACACCAGTACCTTGCAGCAAAAATAACTTACATCTAGTGCATTTTAGAATTCAACAGTATATGACCCAACAGGATAAGTGTGTCACAAATGACTATTCTTTTTGGCGTAAAACTATAACATGCCTGAAAAATGCCAATTGAATTGCCATTTGACCGAATTTTCGACGGAAAGGGGTAAGTGTGCTCTGGCAGCAGCTTAAAGTCCTATTACACAAAGCGATTATCGGCCGCATTCATGCGATATCGGCTAATAATTGCTTTGTATAATAGAAGAAAACGATTAGCCGACATACAAAATGTCAGCTGATCGTTGTCTTTCAACAGGCTGAAACGGCAACGATCAGTCTATCAACGTGCACCGTGTAACAGCAGCAGCAGCAGCAGCATACCTTTGCTATCTCCGATGGGCTCCATGGACAATCTAAAGATCGTTCAGGCAGCCCCCCCACCGCTTCCCGTTGCCCCCCTGCACTTACCCGCTCACTGTCGCCGCGTGTAATAGCGCCGGCAGCAAGCAGCGAATAAGGAGCAAGCGAGCGCTGACCTCCAGCTGATTGCCCAATGTAATAGGGGCTTTATCTCTTCCATAACAGTAGGGTTAGTTGGTAAAACATGAGCACACCCAAATCTTCTCTATACTGATCTCATCAGTCGGTGGACACTCAAGAGGACCTTAGAGACTCAGCCAAATCAGTCGCGTTGGATTCGGCTGACTTAAGTATAAAGTGTATGGGCACCTTCACTAGTAACAGTCAGCTACTGTTGATAGATCTTATTACAACCTGGATTGCTATAAATATAGTTTTTTTCCCCCAGATATGTAATTTAAAGCTTATTGGGCCCAATGAAAAAATTGGGCCCCCCAACACAAGCACCTCCACCATCACAAACCATGGGTCTTTTATAATAGTCTATTTTTATAGCTTACAATATAAAAGTAATGGAGATATAAAGCATATACGCTGGATAATGCAATTACTACGTGTATAGTCATTGACTATATGGTAATCAAAGGCGGTTCCTTACCACTCCCTATAACTACTGGTAGCATCACTGCCTATACAACTTCTATGTCTATGCCATTCAACCTCATAGAGTGTATAACAAATACAGGGGCAGAGATACAATGCCTTAATGCCTCAGATGATGAGTGGCACAGTAATGGTGGATGGGTCAATGAGTCGTGACAGGAGTCAGTAATGATTTCTTCTTGGACATTGATTCTTGTACATGAAGGACGCCTCGGCATGTCTTAACCAAAATTCCGTGTTAGACTCAAGAATCATTCTTCTACGTTACAAGGATTTAACAGTTGATAATAGAATGGACCTTTTATGGCCCTCGACCCCAAGATATTGATGAAGCAGAAGGTCAACAATACATTAAATGAGAGGAGCCGTCTACCTGCATGGCATACATATTATAGCAGAGCCAGATATACCCAGGACCACAATGCAATTGTAAAGCAGGAGCCATTGCTGGTAATGTCTGATGCCTCCAAGGATCAGCTGTCGGTAAAACACAAAAACGTCTATTGTTGTCCTTCAGAGAATGGCAGCTCGTCATACACCAAGGGCCCATATCACTCACCACTCCTCACTGCCGGATCCTCACTTTCTCAAAAAACGTACCTGTCGTTATAATTTTCTAAATTTAAAAAAGCAGGGGATATGATATAAAGCATTTTTGCAATTTACATTCATTATTTTTTTTTTAGTTCTCATACTTTATAACAAAGCTATACTTACTTGTATCCAGGTCCAGTCTCCTGAAGCTTTTTACTCTTGTGCTGGTTGAAAAAAAGAGACTAAACACAAGAGGCTGTGACTGTGACTTCCTGCATTTGGTCTATTTTTTTTATAACCAGCACAAGACTAAAAAGCTGTCTTCAGGAGAATCGACCTGGATACAAGTAAGTATAGCTTTGTTATAAAGAATCCTAAAAAAATAAAAATTAATGTAAAATGCAATCCTGCTTTATATCACATCCCCTGCTGGTTTAGATTTTCAAAGTTATAACTACGGTGACAATTTTAGGAGCTTGAACATCTTTAAGAACTGTCAGCCAAACAATTGTTCGGTCGACAATTATCTCTCCCACCCTCCCCATACATGCAAATGTTTGGCACAGCTAAGCGGTGTGTGTTCCCTATGAGTCACAGACTGTTCTGTTTACTAAGCAGGTACCTAAAGGGGTATTCTGCTCAGTTAAAATATATGTTTAATCATCCCCCCCACACCCTCCTGGAGATTAACAATAAACAGCTGTGTGAGCTGTTCTCTCCAACTTCGCCTCCTCCCTAATCCCTTCCAATCGTTTCGTGTATACAGCTCTTTGGCCATCTGTCTCTGCACTGTGTAATGCCGGGAGGGTTATTCAGAGTGAGGTAACCAGCAACTACAGTGTGCAGAGACAGACAGACATCCAGGGAGCTGTTTTCACCTGTCATCTCAGAAGGGAGGAGAAGGTGGGGGGATTAGAGTGGAGATGGAGTGAACAGCTGACACACAGTTTTCTGTGTCTTCAGCAGAAAGCAGCAGGCCCAGAACTGGAGAAAGGAGACTGAAAAGATAATAATGTAAAGTATGGAAGGAATTGTAAGTCTCCAGCAGGGGGGATAATTCAACATGTATTTTACTTGAGCAGAGCCAATATTTGGTACTGTTATTCACCACTTTATGGTAGTATTGTGTGAAGTGCTCCTCTGATTCTAAGAATGAAGAGGCCACAGTGCTACTTCGGACACCTCTATATATCATTTAGGCAAAGCATAGGGGCCCTACTGATCCTCAGACTAAAGGGGCCACAGTGCTGATTCAGACACTGTTATATAGCTACTGTATGGTACGGTTATCCATTACTACATGGTACTATTTTATAGGCAGAACGTGACACTATTATACTTGACATAACCTGACAGTATGACAGGTTTCTTATTGACATGGGGAGAAGACTTTCTCTTCTTCACACATTGACATTCCTGAACATATTCCACTCTGCTATTCCAAACTCACTTGGTCAGATGGCTTCCCCTCCCTGTAATTGCCACCTGTATACTTAAGATCATTCAGTAATTTTCACTCCATTATGTTATTTTAGAGGAATGGTGCTCTATGAAGCGAATACCACCTTATCATGTCATTTATTGTAATTACATCCTCCGCTATACACTTTACTCCTTCACCCTGAATATTGGCACTTACAGAACTTTCTAGAATAGTACTTAGTAAATTATGTGATTTATTATTTATTTTAAAACATTTTTGTAGTTTTTTTGTAGTCTCCCCCCCCCCCCCCCCCCCTATTTCTGTAAATGTATATGCCTGACAAGTCCTTGATTAAAAAACTCAGTTTAAACAATAGGTCATCTTCTGATGGCACATTCCCCTTTAAATTCAAATTTGCTTAGAATGAAGGTATTGACTTTGGCCACCATGACTGTTGTAGTGTTGGATTATATGATGCCAGATTTAAGGGGTTATCTGAACATTATAAGGAATGTGACAATAAAAAGACTAAAAAATAATTGCAGCATTGTGAAATCTTGCTTAAAGTGACACTGTCACCCCCTTTGTGCATTCTGACTTCTCTACACAGGTGTAAAGGGTAAATTTAGTGTTTTTCATACCTTATTTCATATCATACGTCATGGTGCTTGTTCAAGTAAAAAGTGTCCTTTTATCAACTGCAGATTGTATTAAGTGGGCGCCCATTGGTTGGCCGGCGTAAAGGGGGTGGGGTCTAGACCTTTCGGCCAGCCTGTTCCAATGGCTGGCAAGGTGGCGGGGCCAACTGTGGTGTTGTGGGCGGGGCTAAGTGGCGCCAATGTTGTGAGGCCCCGCCCACTTAACAAAATCTGCAGTTGATAAAAGATGACTTTTTACTTGAACAAGCACCATGACGTATGATATAAAATAAGGTATGAAAACCGCTAAATTTACCCTTTACACCTGTGTAGAGATGTCAGAATGCACAAAGGAGGTGACAGTGTCACTTTAAGGCTATGTTCACACAACGGCTATACTTTATGCGCCTGTGAACATAGCCTTATCCACTATGGCATCCCGGCCGGAGGGTATACACATCGTACATGCTCTGGCTGGGATCCCGTGCGGCGCTGCAAATAACTGACATGTCAGTTTTCTGCACCCGCAATTCAATGAATTGCGCCGCAGGAAACCCTGTCAGTTCACACAATAAAGCGAGCATCTCCGGCCGCATGCTTCATTGTGTCCTATGGAAAGTTCTGATGCGGGCGCGTGCTGATGCGCCCGCATCAGAACACTACGCCCATAAAGATCATCCGGCCGGTACTTAAGTACTGGCCGGGATGATCCGGGCAGAGACCAGCCGTTCCGTTACCCGGCCGGGGTCTTTTGCCCCGTGTGAACATAGCCTAAGGGTGCCTTCACACATACCGACTCGCAGCAAAAAACTCGCTGCGAGTTTCTGCTACGAGCCGAGGTCCTGGAAGGCCCCTATCACTACATACAAGCAGTGGTCTGAAAGACCGCTGCGTGTATGTAATGCAGCCGCCCCCTTAACCCCTTCGGCTCCCGCACCAGCACCGCTGTCTCCATACATTACCCGGCTCTGGCTGCACGGGGTCCCGGCGTCTTGCTCTTCCGCCCAGCCAATCAGTGTGTTGCCCAGCCGCAGCCACTGATTGGGTCTTGCAGAAACTTGCAGCGAGTTTTTTGCTGCGAGTCGGTATGTGTGAAGGCACCCTAAAGGTGTATTACCATCTCAGCTAACATATACTTATACTTGGACTAACTAGAGATGAGCGAACCGGGTTCGGGTTCGAGTCGATCCGAACCCGAGCGTTCTGCATTTGATTAGCGGTGGCTGCTGAACTTGGATAAAGCTCTAAGGTTGTCTGGAAAACATGGATACAGCCAGTGACTATATCCATGTTTTCCACATAGCCTTAGGGCTTTATCCAACTTCAGCAGCCACCGCTAATCAAATGTCGCAAGTTCGGGTTCGGATCGACTCGAGCATGCTCCAGGTTCGCTCATCTCTAGTACTAACTAAGGCTATGTTCACACTATGTAATAGACCGGCCGTTTCGTGACCCGGCCGGACGCAGGGTTCTGATGCGGGCGCATTAGCGCGCGCCCGCATCAGAACCTCCTACAGCACACAATGAAGCAAGCGGCCGGAGCCGCTCGCTTTATTGTGTGAACTGACAGGGTTTCAATTCATAGAATTCCGGCCGCAGAAAACTGACATGTCAGTTATTTGCGGCACCGCACGGGATCCTGGCCGGAGCGTATACGATGTGTATACGCTCTGGCCGGGATCCCATAGATCAATGGCAGTGTTCACAGGCGCATAAAGTACGGCCGTTGTTGCCGATGGCAACGACCGTACTTATACATAGTCTGAACATAGCCGTATACTTGTAGTGTTCCTCAAGTAAAATATTTGCGCAAATATATTCATTTAACAAACTTAACTCCTTCTCATGATATACCTCTTGTTAACAGCTCATTGTCTAGGTTACCAACAACTGATCTGCTCTAAAAGCAGTGGTCAGGCTGGTAAAAAGCCTCAAATTTTTGTGCAATACTTTCAAGAAAAGTCAATTTTTTTTTTTTTAAGCAAGCCCCTAGTTGTGACTTTTTGAGATGGGAATAACCTGTTCTTGTTCACCTGGACTGGATTTTACATAGATTCCAGAGGTAAATCCTCTGCAAATCCAAAACCAATGTGTATCCCAGGTTTCTGCAACCGCATCCCCTTTATGGACTGGTTCATACTACATATAACACTTCTGTTACCCTTTACTGCAGTACTGGCCAGATGATCTTCATTTCTGATTAATTGGGATGCGGGCGCATCCGTGTGCGCCCACATCCCAATTCACTGTTGCTTACAATGGCTCTGGCCGCACGCTCCATTGTGTGAACTGACACTGATTAGCGGGTGCGTCTCTTACGCCATGTGCACATAGCCTTAGTATGGTCTATGGGCTTCATTTACTAACATGCTGTAATTTGTATTTTATTAATTCCCTTCTAATTTACTAATGCGTCTCATTGCGTCATGTCAGTTATTTGCGGCCCCGTACGAGATCCCGGCCGAAGCGCATACGATGTGTATACGCTCTGGCCGAGATCCCATTGAAAGTAAGGCATTGTTCCACCGCGCCGATGGCAACAACGGCCATACTTTTACGTAGTGTGAACATAGCCTAAGGCTATGTTCACACTGCGTATGAATCCGTCCGTAGTGCGAACCGCGAATATACGCACGTAGATTTGAGGTTGATGCGTTCGCTTGAAAGTATACGATATACGCCCGCACAATGCACACTACGTATGAGCTTACAGCCGGATCGTATACGGCGCCGTGAAAAATGAACAAGGCCATTGTTTGAGGACGGAAATGTTGAAACTCACGGCCGTGGATTTCCATGCGGTCCCGTACGAAGTACTTATTTCAGCCAAATTGAACTTGATTTTTCCATCCAAAAGTTTCTGTGTGTTTTATTGGGCTGGGCGAAGATTTCCAAGTAAATGACCTGCTTCAGATCGCTTCGAAACAAGCTAGGGAAGCGTAACTCTACTGCGGGCGTATGTTCGCGGCTCGTACGCATACGGACGCATGTCTATTTTTCCCACGCCGGTAGTTTCAGCCGCACATGTACGGCGGCGTACGAACTACGGACGGAATCATACGCAGTGTGAACATAGCCTTAAGCTGTAAAAAGCATTAACCATTTCATCGCCACAATCCTTTTATTAATCCTGCATATAATATACCTACACACATAAAAATATACATGCATTATAATCGAAATTAAAGTTGTGATTGTGTTACAAAATCATATAAAAAAAACTAATAAAACATAACAAAATCAACTAAAGATTATAAATAAGTAAGTAAAAAAAAAATTCTAAAGAATAAAGTTACTATGGTATATTAAGGTGATTTATGATAAGGCATAAAAAAAAAGATAAAATACAAAAACAATGGCAAAATTTATTTATTCTATCTCTAGAATACTGGTATGATTACGCACATAATAAATATAAGGGCCCATTATATATTTTATTGTGGGGTTTAAGAGATTTATGTTATCCCTCTCCATAATATAGCAACTTTGCCATGTGTGTGAGTGTGAGGCCGAACACTAACAGTTTTAGAGTGTTCTGACCTGGATGATTCAAAATCGCTACCATCTTTAAGGGGTTAAATTCAGTCATCAATACAAGGTATACATGAATCAACATAGAGCCCCTCTTACTAGATGTGAAACATCAGGTACCCACATGAGTGATGACCTACAGAGCAGGTCTGGCAGGTGGTCACTGTTCCGGGTGAGTGCCCTCCATTACCAGCTGTAGTTAAGGAGCAGGCGGGTTACGCCTCGGTGTCCTCTGTTTCTCCCAAGAGTCATAATATGAAAGAGAAGGAACTAGAAACATTCCCCTACAGCCCCCGTCTCCAGACGTACGGGGCGGCCACCGGAGCTCAGGGAAGAGGCTCCAAGTCACACAAACAAGATAATTGCTGTATAACAAAGTAACGCCAGGCAGCTGCAGAAAGCCGCATGTCACAGCAAGGCCAGCGGGCTTCACTCACAAATGGAAGATCTGCTTTCAAAATGGGATTTAATGCAAGGAAATTGTTAGTCTTCAGCGGCCACAAATAACAGGCGATGTCAGAAGTGATTGTACATGTGCATAATTTCCCATGCTAATTTCTTAGAAAATTTGGACGAATTGATAAATTTGGCTAAACAACCGCTTTTACCGCATTAGACGTCCCCCATCTTGTAGTAGAGATGTGTCCTTGAACAGTAGGGGTACATGATCTCCAACCTGCTGCAAAACTATAACTCAGAGCATTGCCTTATAGGAAGGATAAAAATTAGACTCCTTTCAGCAGCTGCCTGACACCAGCACATGACTGTCCACTCAGGATAGGAAGTCGATTTTCTCTGCTTTGCCTCTGATGACATCTCTGCACATGTTCTCACCACCTATTTACATTGGAAAGTGACCAACCTAGCATAGGTTCTTCCCTGTTGCCACTGATCTATTAGCCACCATATATGCTAATTCTTTGCATGTGGGCCCTTGATCAATGTGCCCTGGTTATGGCATGGGAGAAGTTGTATGAACATTCTGTGACTCCTCTAGTGGTGGCCTCATATGACCATCGGGCCTGTTCAAATGCAACAGCCCCCCACATCTGTTATGAGAACAGAGTCTGGATATCTCCATCCTCACAGATGATCGACTGGTCCCATTAAGGCCCTATTCCACGGAACGATTATCGTTCATAAACTCGCTCAAACGACCGCTCGTTAACGATAATCGTTCCGTTGAATTGATGAAAACGATCGAATGACTCGAGCAAAATGGTCGTTGAATCGTTCTCAAAAGTTTTTCAACATGTCGAAAAAAAATCGTTTGTCTTCCAACGATAATTCGCTAATCGTTTTGTTGAATTAGAAATCGTTAAATCGTTCGTAAAATGTGTCTAAAAAGTAGGTGTGTTGTATTCAAATTAACAATTAGCGAACGTTTTAACGATCATGTAACGACCGCAAAATAATCGTTATCGTTCACATTACCACTAGATTGAATGTGTAATCGTTCGCAAAAAATAGTCGTTTATTGATCGTTAACGAGCGGTCGTTTGAGCGAGTTTATGAACGATAATCGTTCCGTGGAATAGGGCCATTAGAATCAGAGGCTTCAGCTCATCCTCTGTGAGGATGGAGATATCTAAAGGCCCTATTCCACGGAACGATTATCGTCCGTATTCGGGCGATATCGGCCGCTACGGACGATAATCATCCCGTGGAATAGAGTGCAACGATCAGCCGACATTGTTCATGTCGGCTGATCGTTGCAGTCGCTTGTTTTTTAACATGTTGAAAAACAAGCGACTGATATAGCAACAATCTGCTGCCGTCGCTCCGTTAAATAGGAGCGTCGGCAGCAGACGCTGCTATATCCTATGGGCTGCCTGGACGATCAGTGATCACCCGGGTGGGCAGCCCCCCCCCCCCCCCGCAGCTCCCCGCGGCCCCCTCCCGCACTCACCCGCTCGCTGCAGCCACGTTGAATAGCAGCGAGCGGGGAACGAGGAGCAAACGAGCGCTGAGAGTGCTCGTTTGCTCCTCTAAACGACCCGTGTAATAGGCCCTTAAGAGGTTCTCTCAGTAAAGGGCCTATTACACTGGTCATTTAGAGGAGCAAACGAGCGCTCTCAGCGCTCGTTTGCTCCTCGTTCCCCGCTCGCTGCCGCCGCTATTCATCTCGGCTGCAGCGAGCGGGTGAGTGCAGGAGGGGGTGGCGGGGAGCTGTGGGGGGGGGCTGCCCGGGTGATCGCTGATCGTCCGGGCAACCCATAGGATATAGCAGCGTCTGCTGCCGACGCTCCTATTCAACGGAGCTACGGCCACAGATCGCTGCTATATCAGTCGCTTGTTTTTCAACATGTTGAAAAACAAGAGACTGCAACGATCAGCCGACATGAACGATGTCGGCTGATCGTTGCACTCAATTCCACGGGACGATTATCGTCCGTAGCGGCCGATATCGGCCGAATACGGACGATAATCGTTCCGTGGAATAGGGCCTTAAGCCAAGCTACTTTTAAATATCTGACTGCTATACCAAGGGGCCACACTGATATACCAATGGTCCACACTACTATACCAAGGGGTCACACCAATGGGCTACACCACTATACCAAGGGGTCACATTGATATACCAAGGGTCCACACTACTATACCAAGAGTCCACAATACTATATCAAGGGGTCACACCAATACACCAAGGGGCCACACCACTATACCAAGGGTCCACACTACTATACCATGGGGTCACACTGATATACCAAGGGGTAACATTGATATACCAAAGGTCCACACTACTATACCAAGGGTCCAAAATACTATACCAAGGGGTCACACCAATACACCAAGGGGCTACACCACTATACCAAGGGTCCACACTACTATACCATGGGGTCACACTGATATACCAAGGGGTAACATTGATAAACCAAGGGTCCACACTACTATACCAAGGGTCCACACTGCTATACCAAGGGGCCACACTGATATACCAAGGGACCACCCAGTATACCAAGGGGTCACACCAGTATACCAAGGGAACATACCACTATACCAAGAGCCCACACTGCAATACCAAAGGGCCACACCACTATAGCAAAGCGTCACACTCCTATATCAAGGGGCCACACCACTATATCAAGGGGCCACACCGCTATAGCAAGGGGTCATACTATTATTATCATACTATTGCCCCCGGTAGCCAGAATCCTACTCCACACTGACGAGGGGCAAATGCCCCAAAACTGCAGTCTGTGGATGGATGCCTAGCCTTGGTAACCCTTGTCTTACAGAGTTAGACTTTGACTTACAGGGGCCACCCTGGTGTTTCCCTATTTAGGTCCCAAAGCTCGCAACAGAGTGAGGACCTGAGGGACTACGTATCAGGGTGGTTTGGTGCTCTCCCCACTAGGAGGCACCCCTTGGCAACAGGCTTCCTTTTCTGGAGAGAGGGATATCTGGCTATTCCCGTGTTTTGAGACTCGTAACCGAGGCTCCACGGACCCCTTCTTTGCATAGTCATACTATTATACGGAAGGGTCCACACCTATATATTAAGGAGCACACCGCTATACCAAGGGGCCACAAATGCAAGTATGACAAAGTTCTAAACTTTCTTATTAGCACATATGAATATCTGCTTCATCCCATCATGTGCCGGGTGCTCAGCATAATCCTTATGAGAAGCGCCATATTTATTAAGAACTGTTGGTGCTCAGATGGGGAACAGATCTGCCCTTTAAAGGTTACGTCTGATTCAATTATCATTTACCTCAACAGTGAATGTTCTGCCTGTAGGTGGACGGCGACAAAGACGCAAAAACCACAATCCACCTAATTACATCCTACCAGTGATATGGAACAAACAACACTGAGGAGGATGAGGGTTATACACAGAAAGAAACACATATAGTAATACAGACCATGCTGGTATAACCCAGGTATCTCCTGTATATAATTATATATGTACAGCTGGAATAATCTGGGTATCTCCTGTATATACAGTAATTATATATGTACAGCTGGTATAACCTGGCTATCTCCTGTATATAATTATATATGTACAGCTGGTATAACCTGGGTATGTCCTGTATATAATTATATATGTACAGCTGGTGTAACCTGGGTATCTCCTGTATATAATTATATATGTACAGCTGGTATAACCCAGGTATCTCCTGTATATAATTATATATGTACCGCTGGAATAATCTGGGTATCTCCTGTATATACAGTAATTATATATGTACAGCTGGTATAACCTGGGTATCTCCTGTATATAATTATATATGTACCGCTGGTATAACCCAGGTATCTCCTGCATATAATTATATATGTACAGCTGGTATAACCCAGGTATCTCCTGTATATAATTATATATGTACAGCTGGTATAACCTGGGTATCTCCTGTATATAACTATATATGTACAGCTGGTATAACCTGGGTATCTCCTGTATATAATTATATATGTACCGCTGGTATAACCTGGGTATCTCCTGTATATAATTATATATGTACCGCTGGTATAACCCAGGTATCTCCTGTATATAATTATATATGTACAGCTGGTATAACCTGGGTATCTCATGTATATAATTATATATGTACAGCTGGTATAACCTGGGTATCTCCTGTATATAATTATATATGTACAGCTGGTATAACCTGGGTATGTGCTGTATAGAATTATATATGTACAACTGGGATAACCTGGGTATTTCCTGTATATAATTATATATGTAGAGCTGGTATAACCTGGGTATCTCCTGTATATAATTATGTATGTACAGCTGGTATAATCTGGGTATCTCCTGTATATAATTATATATGTATAGCTGGTATAACCTGGGTATCTCCTGTATATAACTATATATGTACAGCTGGTATAACCTGGGGATCTCCTGTACATAATTATATATGTACAGCTGGTATAACCTGGATATCTTCTGTATATAATTATATATGTACAGCTGGTATAACCTGGGTATCTCCTGTATATAATTATTTATGTACAGCTGGTATAACCTGGGGATCTCCGGTATATAATTATATATGTACAGCTGGTATAACCTGGATATCTCCTGTATATAATTATATATGTACAGCTGGTATAACCTAGGTATCTTCTGCATATATTTATGTATGTACAGCTGGTATAAATTATACATCTCCTGTATATAGTAATATAGAGCATTCTGGTATAACCTGGGTACCTCTGGTATATAATCCTAATATATTTAGCTGGAATATGAATGATATCATACACACTGTGCATATATAATGGTATAATGGAGGCTTGTTTGGAGGACATATGATTACACAATACTGCGCCTGTTTCCTTCTCTTCCCAGTGATGTAAAATCAATTAATAAATGGTTACTGTATAATACAGACATTAACATGATATATGCAAACAATCAAACTGAATTATTACCGTTTTCAGGCAAATTAGCGGCACAGCTGGTGTGTAATGGGAACATTTATCAGCCCAAAACCTCCGGTGGCAAAACAGCTGCAGATCTCAGATATAAAACAGAACAAAACCCTTTATCGGCATCTGAATGTGGGCCAATGACTTACATTCTGGCTGGTACAGATGTTACCTGATAACCTATAAGAGTCTGTCCATAATTTTTTCCTCCCAGAAATGGGCATCAAAACTGATCCCACTGTGAATGGATATTGTGTAATTCCTCATTTCACCTGTGGAGGCGCTGTAAGAAACCCTATGGCCTGATTCTTCCATAGACTACAGCTGGTCACAGTGCATTCCAGCAGCAGTTTATCCAGTGAATAGCCTAATGGGGAACATTCTAATAAAAGTATTGAGAAAACTTGAGGAAACTTCTCTGAACCCGAACTCTCAGCATTTCATTCCCGGCATCTGGAAACATTGGATACTGCCCTAGGGAGTCCTGGAAAACATGGATAAGGCTGTAACACCAAAACAAGTCAGCGGGCACCACTAATCTATATCTGAGTGCTAAACCAATGCTCGGAAAAAAGAAAAAAGCATATGTACATAACAGGTAGCACATCAAAGCAATAATTTATTAAAGACAATGCTAATATAAAGAGTTCAAAAGGTACGGGAGCAGTAAAGATAGGGGGGCAAGCCCTAAAAACTACCCAACCCTAAAAACATTAAAGGGGATATCCAGTGCTACAAAAACATGGCCACTTTCCCCCCTCTCTTGTATCCAGTTCAGGTGCGGTTTGCAATTAAGCTCCATTTACTTCGATGGAACAGCGTTTCAAACCCCATCTAATCTGGAGACAAGACCGGGGGAAAAGTGGCCATGTTTTTGTAGCTGGATAACCCCTTTAAAAAGTCAGACAAGGGTCTTGCCAGCGTCCCAGCTGGGACCTCCCAACCAACCTGACCCTACACAACAGACACATGAGATCTCCCCATGTCCTTTAATGGTTCTGTAAACATTTGAAATGCCATTGGGGGTGCCTACAATTCTGCATGTTAACCATTGCTGGTATATAAGGCATCAATCGGGACACCAGCTAGATAAGAAAGACACTACAAAGAGGTTAGCTACATTGACTTCAATACCATCAGTTCTGGGACCCTCAACAGATTATTATTGGGGGGAAAAGGTCATTGTACAAAGGTTGTGCAAAGTAATCAACTCCTGAAAAGAAGCTGCTTATGAGGCAGAAATGGCCCCCCGTACCCCCGAGCCAATGTGATACTCTACAGGGTGTACATATGGTTTCTCAGTCCTTATATTACATCCCCACCTCTGAGCACTCAGAGAACTTAGTAATGTTGTTACAAGCAGGGTGGCTTTTCTGGCCTGGTTTGGGATGGAGCCTACATTTACAAAAATTGATTGTAGCATAGTTCTGTGAATCTATGGAATGGCATTGGGGGCCCCTCAAGTTCTCTTAGGTGTCAATAAGGCGGGGCATAGAGAATCCGTGCCCTAGGCCTGCAGCGCCTCTCTCCCTGCCTCCATCCAGGCCATGGGCATGATGAAAAAGAAGAGAGACGGGGAGAGAGGTGCTGCAGGCCTAGGGCACGGATTCTTTAGGCCCTGCCTCACCACATCAGCAGAATAAAATTAGTTTTTAGGCATAAAACTGGCCCCAGGAGAAAGGCAGACCCTGGGACCAGACATGGCGTGGTGAAGGCTAGAAAATGGTACTGGTGGTTTGGGGAGGGGGGCAGCTGGTACACATTCGCTTTAGAGGGGTATTCCAAGATAAAAAGTACAGATTGCAGGGAGTCAAACCTTCGTACCCCCGGCGATCTCCATATCAGCAATTCATTTTCTATAGAGCCACCGTAGAGAGAGTCAAGTACAGCACTCGGCTCTTTCTGGCGTGGAGAATCAATAGAGCCGTGGTCATGTTCCATACCAGAGGCTCTATTCCAAACAAAAGTGCAGCAGGATGATATGGAGATTGCCGGGGGGGGGGGGGGGGAGGGGGACCCCTTGCGATCTCCTGTGGATAGGGGACAAGTTAGTTTTATCATGGAATACCCCTTTAAATTCAGTACAAGTGGGGGTCCTTGGACAGATTATTGTTGGTGGAAATAAGAACTGGACTGGGGCTTGTCCCGTCACTCCTCGTAAGAAAAAAATCACACAGTAGGAGAAGGAATATGAATCCAGAACCATGCTATAAGATCATTCACTAACGCTCATTAGGACTAATCTTTTGACGCCCAGCGTTTTACATCTGTTCTAGAAGGGATCCTGAAAAGCCCCATGGAAATTGTCACTTATTGTTTTATCGCCATATGCAGATGCTGATCCTCATTTCCTTCTTCCACATTGATTCCGCAGACACCACACACTCACTTCTGTAGGATTTTCTACTTAAACTCTGCAAATAAGGAGGGATAAAACCCATTTACTCCCAATCAGGTTTTATCGGGAAGATCTCATGGCGGTGACGCTGGCTGTCAGGCATACAAGGCTTATCTGTTCCAGCAGGGTCTTAAGTAATTCTCTTCATAGTGTAAGCACTACCTCCTGGGACAGGTCGGAAATGGCTTTAATAAACTGATAACAGGTGATATATGGATATATTGTAATTCCGGGCCCAGCTTTAGAGTCTTATCCCGAAAAAGGACTGTGAGTGAGTCATAGACATCAATACCGGGCTACAAAGCACTTCGGAGATCATTACATAGCATTGGACCCAATAGAGGAATATGCTTAGAGGGGTTTTCATGCTAAAACAATGGTGGTGTACATATAGGTTAGGCTGTCAATGTGAAATCTCTGGTATCCTTAGGGCCTTTTTGCTGATCAGTGATATTGGCGCCTGTTTGTAGAGCCTTTACAAGCCAATTGTGGGTCAGGCCGGATGAATGGTTGCTGGATCGTATATGCAACCTATTAACTTCATGATAGTCGGTCTCACATTCCTGTTTACATTGAAAACAGGTTCGCCTGAATAGTAAAGATATAAATGTCCACACAAAAGGGTGCGATCACCTTACAAAGTAAGGTTTTTTCGTTCGTTAGCTGGTAGCTGGCCCGGGCTGATATTGGTGGTGAGCGTTCCAGCAGCCAATAATCAGCCCTTGTAAAAGACGATAATCGTTCGGTTGAAAAACAGTTAACGATTAATGACCGAACGAGAAATCGTTGATCGTTTAATAAGACCTGGATCTATTTTTAATCGTTGCTCGTTCGCAGATAGTTCGCATTGAATAAGACGTCGTTCGGTCATTCGCAGT
The DNA here is from genome assembly GCF_027789765.1 of Dendropsophus ebraccatus. Lineage (NCBI taxonomy): Eukaryota > Metazoa > Chordata > Amphibia > Anura > Hylidae > Dendropsophus > Dendropsophus ebraccatus. Next base: position 120,621,905 of record NC_091459.1, read on the forward strand.
AGTGACGAATGCAATAGCGACGACGAGACGACCGCAAGAACGATCATAAGTAACGATTATCGTTCCATGTAAATAGTTAAACGATTTCAGGTCTTTCGCAATAGTGGTCGTTTGGATCCTTTATCGTTAACGATTATGCAAACGATAATCGTCCCGTGGAATAGGGCCATTGGGCTACATTCACAGGTTCTGTAGTTTTGTCTGTAATTGTGGATCTGCAATTACAGACACATTTAGGGGCTGATTTATTTCAACTAGGCTGTTCACAATCTCGATATATTTACAGATTCGCAATCCACAAAAATGACTGACAAGCTCTCCTACGGACCATAATTAAGCCACAGATTCTCCCATAGAATCTATGAGAGCGTCGATAATTTTTGCGAATTCATATTTTTTTTTACTGATGGGTAAATGTTCCAAAACTTCATAATTTGTTAATGTAGCCTCACTTTGTTGCCCTATCTCTGAACATATGAACCCTCATTTGTGGGACATCACACAGAAGAATCCACAATCTGATCACAATCTACAGATAATGAACGGACAGTACAAAGATCTGTATAACTGAGAAAGTAAACAAGAGGGCATCCTCTAGGCCCTACTAACAAAGCGATACTGACCGTTATGGACGATAATTGTTTCACGTAATAGAAGACAACGATCAGCCGACACGCACAATGTGGCTGATCAGCCTGTTAATGATCCTCTCCACATCGTCCCGTGTAATAGGGGCTTCTATATTACCATCATCACAGATGAGGATTCTTTGTTGTAGGAGCAGTGACGCTATGGGGCCGTTTGCCACATGGTGTGATGATGGATTCCTTGAACAAGTTCAACATAAGCTTGAATGCCTTTCTATATACTGTATAATATATACAAGTTATGGTCACTAGCTTTCTGGTTGATCCAGGGATTTATTCCAAATCTGGAATGGGAAAGGATTATTTACACTTGGTAGGGGGTAGTTTTCATCAGCCTTATAAGAGTTTTTTTTTTTTTTGCCTTATTCTGGATCCACGCAGTACTTTCCTTTCAACATTACCAACTATCAATTAACTTAAAAACCTATTAAAGGAGAAGTCCGGTGACATTTTTTATTAAAGTATTGTATTGCTCCCCAAAAGTTATACAAATCACCAATATACACTTATTATGGGAAATGCTTATAAAGTGCTTCACTTCCTGGATAAAATGGTGATGTCACTTCCTGGATAACATGGTGATGTCACGACCCGACTCCCAGAGTTGTGCGGGCTGTGGCTGCTGGAGAGGATGATGTCAGGGGGACACTGAGGGACACAGGCACTGGAGGGACACTGAGCATCCCTCTGCCATCATCCTCTCCAGCAGCCACAGCCCAAACAGCTCTGGGAGTCGGGTTGTGACATCACCATTATATCCAGGAAGTGAAGCCATCATGCAGTAGTAAGTGCGGGGAAAAAAGCACTTTATAAGCATTTCCCATAATAAGTGTATATTGGTGAATTATATAACTTTTGGGGAGCAATACAATACTTTAATAAAAGATTTTGCCGGACTTCTTTAACAAGTGAAGTAACTACATATCACACAGACAAGCCATTCATTTGAAGGGCCACAGTGTAATTCTCAATGTCTCCTGTGGTGGTGCTGTAGGGAAACTAAAGACTTTGATTGCAAGAATTCTCCAAAGACTGCAGCTTATTGTTAAAGGGTTATCCAGTGCTACAAAAACATGGCGACTTTCTTTCAGAGACAACACAACTCTTGTCTCCAGTTCAGGTGTGGTTTGCAATTAAAGGGGTTGTCCAGCGCTGCAAAAACATGGCCACTTTTCCCCCTCTCTTGTCTCCAGTTTAGGTGTGGTTTGCAATTAAGGTCCATTTACTTCAATAGAACTAAGTTTGAAACCCCACCCAATCTGGAGACAAGAGAGGGGTAAAAGTGGCCATGTTTTTGTAGTGCTAGATAACCCCTTTAAACTCCATTCGCTTCAATGGAACTTAGCAGCAAAACCCCGCCCAAGCAGGAGACAAGAGTGGTGGTGTCTATGAAAGAAAGTGGCCATGTTTTTGTAGCGCTGGATAACCCCTTTAAGGATCTCAACAAGGAACCACATTGGGATTATTTTATCATTAAAGCGGTAATCCCATAATCTTGATAGATTATGCAGTATCCACTGGTTAGGGCTTAACTAGCGAGCACCCTGCAATCTCAAAAATGGGGACTCCAAAAATTCCTGCTAGAGGGAGTGTTGGGGTGCACATGCATGCCACTGCTCCATTCATTCTCAATGGATGCACCAGATATAGACTAATGCTGCCCTGTAAAGAATGAATTAAATGGTGGCACACATGCAAGGCCTGCGCTCAAATTTTGGGGTGGTCGCGGGCCGCCCCAGTGGGCAGACCCGCCTGTAATCTCTTAGTTTTCCATATTCTGTGGATAGGACATAACTTGTCAAAATGATAAGATCAAGACAATGTTAGTACCTTCTAAAAGCAGAAACTTTGGGCATTGTTGGGTATTACAGACAATTGTTTCAATAAATAGTGATCAGGCATGGGGACCGGACGTCCATGGGGGTCCCTATACTGTCTCCAACAAGGAATCCTATTGTCATCCAATGATTGTGTGGAACATTTTGTGGTAATAAATTTATGGCTGAGCTGCAATACCGTACACAGCCAGGGAAGAGGGGTGGCGCAGCCGTGATTTTACAATCTTTTCCATCCATCATCCGTCCTTTTAATTAAAGTTTCTCAGAAAACATAATAATTCCATGATTTCCCCATGAACATATCCAGGACAGCCCGATATACTATGCGGTGCGATTATCACATGTATAATAAGCGGCAGGACACGGAACTGATTACACGGCCCTGAGTATTTGGCTTTTAATAAAAGGGAGATTTACACAGATTCATTGTTAGTCCGGGATCAGCCCGATGGCAATCCTCTCCCCGCTTATCTTTTATGGCACAATATAAACCTCCGCCACAGCCAAATAATGAACTCAGTTACTTAATGTGCAATTATTTATTATTAGAATCTGCTCGCTCTCTTATTCTTTCTTATGATTTGGTCATGTGATTTATTAGGCTACACATGGACATGACTGGGGCGCTGTGACTACAGAAGTCCTGTGGTTGCTGTCAGTGAATGGAAACTCACTCTCAGAGGCCATGTATTCATTTATTTTGTATTGTACTTGTTCCCTTCTTCCACAGATAATCCTGTTCCTTCAGTGACATCACCACAACTAACCCTATCCCTCATTCTCTGAAATCACTGCCCCTCCCCAAATATCTCTGCCCTCTCACTCTGTGACATCATAAACCTTCCCCAGAATGCTTTGTCCTCTAAGCCAGTGACATCACAATTCCCTTTTTTAGATATCCTTGTCCCCTCCCTCTATGACGTCACCAGCACCCACTTTATACCTCTTCCTGTCATTCTATGACATCATCAGAACTCGCTTCCACAGAAAGTCTACCAGATAACCTTAAATAAGACTCCTCCATCTCTTCTTGTCTAAACACTGGTCTAAACACATATCTCCTCCCCTGTGATGCGGCTCCAATAGGATCAACAGGGCCGTGTCACAGAGGGGAGGGGTATTGTCACATTGGGGGGCGCTGGGCCTGCCTCCCGTGCATAGAGATGGACCAGTGCACAAGAAGGGAGCAGTGGCAAACGTGGGAACCAGGTGGTGTTTTGAAGAAAGGACCGTGCCACCAGAATCTCACAAAAAAGTGATGTTATCAGAGTTCCCCTTTAACATCATCAATCTTCTCTTGATATTCTTATATAACCCTGGCCCCTGACTCTATATGACATCACCAGCACCCAACAAACATTCCTGCCCCCTCACTCTATGACATCATTAGCTTTCTCTGATATTCTTATATAACTCTGCCTTCTCATTCTATGACATCACCAGCATTCTGTAAATAAATATCGCAATGTTCCACAGCTAAATCAGACAGCATTGTTACTTACAGCGCCTCAGGGGTGTAGCTATAAGGGGTGCAGGGGTCCTGGTGCCTTAGGGGTGTAGCTATAAGGGGTGCAGGGGTCCTGGTACCTCAGGGGTGTAGCTATAAGGGGTGCAGGGGTCCTGGTACCTCAGGGGTGTAGCTATAAGGGGTGCAGGGGTCCTGGTACCTCAGGGGTGTAGCTATAAGGGGTGCAGGGGTCCTGGTGCCTCAGGGGTGTAGCTATAAGGGGTGCAGGGGTCCTGGTGCCTCAGGGGTGTAGCTATAAGGGGTGCAGGGGTCCTGGTGCCTCAGGGGTGTAGCTATAAGGGGTGCAGGGGTCCTGGTACCTCAGGGGTGTAGCTATAAGGGGTGCAGGGGTCCTGGTGCCTCAGGGGTGTAGCTATAAGGGGTGCAGGGGTCCTGGTGCCTCAGGGGTGTAGCTATAAGGGGTGCAGGGGTCCTGGTGCCTTAGGGGTGTAGCTATAAGGGTTGCAGGGGTCCTGGTGCCTTAGGGGTGTAGCTATAAGGGGTGCAGGGGTCGTGGTGAGTCAGGGGTGTAGCTATAAGGGGTGCAGGGGTCCTGATGCCTTAGGGGTGTAGCTCTAAGGGGTGCAGGGGTCCTGGTGCCTTAGGGATGTAGCTATAAGGGGTGCAGGGGTCCTGGTGCCTTAGGGGTGTAGCTATAAGGGGTGCAGGGGTCGTGGTGAGTCAGGGGTGTAGCTATAAGGGGTGCAGGGGTCCTGGTGCCTTAGGGGTGTAGCTATAAGGGGTGCAGGGGTCCTGGTGCCTTAGGGATGTAGCTATAAGGGGTGCAGGGATCCTGGTGCCTCAGGGGTGTAGCTATAAGGGGTGCAGGGGTCCTGGTGCTTCAGGGATGTAGCTATAAGGGGTGCAGGGGTCCTGGTGCCTCAGGGGTGCAGCTATAAGGGGTGCAGGGGTCCTGGTGCCTTAGGGGTGTAGCTATAAGGGGTGCAGGGGTCCTGGTGAGTCAGGGGTGTAGCTATAAGGGGTGCAGGGGTTCTGGTGCCTCAGGGGTGTAGCTATAAGGGGTGCAGGGGTCCTGATGCCTCAGTGGTGTAGCTATAAGTGGTGCAGGGGTCCTGGTGCCTCAGGGGTGTAGCTATAAGGGGTGCAGGGGTCCTGGTGCCTTAGGGGTGCAGTTATAAGGGGTGCAGGGGTCCTGGTGCCTCAGGGGTGTAGCTATAAGGGGTGCAGGGGTCCTGGTGCCTCAGGGGTGTAGCTATAAGGGGTGCAGGGGTTCTGGTGCCTTTGGGGTGTAGATATAAGGGGTGCAGGGGTCCTGGTGCCTCAGGGGTGTAGCTATAAGGGGTGCAGGGGTCCTGGTGCCTTAGGGGTGTAGATATAAGGGGTGCAGGGGTCCTGGTGCCTCAGGGGTGTAGCTATAAGGGGTGCAGGGGTCCTGGTGCCTTAGGGGTGTAGCTATAAGGGGTGCAGGGGTCCTGGTGCCTCAGGGGTGTAGCTATAAGGGGTGCAGGGGTTCTGGTGCCTTTGGGGTGTAGATATAAGGGGTGCAGGGGTCCTGGTGCCTCAGGGGTGTAGCTATAAGGGGTGCAGGGGTCCTGGTGCCTTAGGGGTGTAGATATAAGGGGTGCAGGGGTCCTGGTGCCTCAGGGGTGTAGATATAAGGGGTGCAGGGGTCCTGGTGCCTCAGGGGTGTAGCTATAAGGGGTGCAGGGGTCCTGGTGCCTTAGTGGTGTAAAAATAAGGGGTGCAGGGGTCCTGGTGCCTCAGGGTTGTAGCTATATAGGGTGCAGGGGTCCTGGTGCCTTAGGGGTGTAGATTATATATAAGGGGTGCAGGGGTCCTTGTTCCTCAGGGGTGTAGCTATAAGGGATGCAGGGGTCCTGGTGCCTCAGGGGTGTAGCTATAAGGGGTGCAGGGGTCCTGGTGCCTTAGGGGTGTAAAAATAAGGGGTGCAGGGGTCCTGGTGCCTCAGGGGTGTAGCTATATAGGGTGCAGGGGTCCTGGTGCCTTAGGGGTGTAGATATAAGGGGTGCAGGGGTCCTTGTTCCTCAGGGGTGTAGCTATAAGGGATGCAGGGGTCCTGGTGCCTCAGGGGTGTAGCTATAAGGTGGCTTAGGGGTCTTGGTGCCTGCAAAGGCCCTAATCTGACCCTAGGATTATAATCAGTAATGTGAGTGGGGGTCCTGTTACAGAGTTTGCATTGGGGCCCAACCTGTGTGCTAAGGCGTTACTAATTTTTCCTAGGAATCAGTATAGTGACAGGACACACCGTATCCATACACCACTACGGACAGTCAGTGTGACATAGGACTTCCTGTTATCATGGTGTCACCATGAAGAGCTTTGTTTAAACCATTAATGAAAAGCAATCAAAACGCGACAATGTATTTCTTAAGTAAAACCTCCATTCAATCCATTTAATTTCCTGTCACACATTTAAATTGTAAAAGAGGATTTGGAGTAAAGGAAAATCTAGAACAGATGAGTGCGGTTATACAATGTTTGCTCAACATGGCAAATAGCAGATGCCAGACACTTCCGAGATTGTCACAGGGACTCTTCATTCCAGCTCAGGCACTTTATACACCAGGACATAGGACATATGCACCACTAAATAAGCTGTACTGAATAGAAAAGGCTTCTGTTCTATTGGATAGAGCAGTATCCAGTAAAGAAAGTGAAGAACAGTGAAGAAGGGTGAGGAGTACCTAATCTTCTCCCAGGGGTAATCCTCAGACGCTGGGATAGCTTGGGGCACATCAACACCTGCAATGTAATGATTCTACATCCCAGTGACTGCTTTTCTAGTTCTATTAAGAGGGCTCAAAAGGAGAAGAGATAAGGAGATAGAGACAATAGCCTGTGGGGAGCCCCATACTACACTAGGTCCTATGTAGGTCCACTAGGTCCCAACAGATTCCAGAAACAACAATACTGATTGAGCTGCAGTGCCCACTATGGGGTACAGGTCCTTTAGTAAATCTGTAGTTTGGGAGCCACAACGTCCCTAGGCCCAGCCTGAAGTCCTGAAAGGTCCTTTCCGGGCTTCAAGCTGGGCCTAGGGACCTTTTGGCTCCCAAACGACAAATTTACTAAAGGTCCTGCACCCCATAGTGGGCACTGCAGCTCAATCAGTATTTTTGTTTCTGGAATCTGTTGGGAACCAAACAGTGTGCACTTTTTATAGGAGAATCAGTGGACTAATGCACCACTTTGTTTTCCTTAAAGGGGTTATCCAGTGCTACAAAAACATGACCAGATTCTTCCAGAGACAGCACCACTCTTGTCTCCAGTTCAGGTTTGGTTTGTAATTAAGCTCCATTCACTTTAGTGGAACTGAGTTACAAAACCTGCTCCCAAACTGGAGACAAGAGTGGTGCTGTCTCTGGAAGAAAGTGGCCAAGTTTCTATAGCGCTGGCTAACCCCTTTAAAGAGAAACTATTGGCAGGTTAGAAGGATTTAACCTGATGATATGTCCCTATAGTGCATGGGCCGCTGAGGATGAAGGTAAGAAACATGGCGCAGATCTTGGGATAGTAGCAGTTTATTACCTATGCTAATTAGGTGTTTTAGTGCATGGAGGGCAGGACTACCACCCCTAGTGCACTGATCCACCCTGACCGACCCAATCTGCTGATATTCAATAGAAGGGAGACTGGCCAAGACGGATCAGTGCATAGAGAATAAACTGCTAATATCCCGCAAATGATAGGTACTAAACTGCTTATATCCTGAGAATGATAGATAATAAACTGCTAATATCCTAAAAAAACAGCACTAAGGTTGTAGGTAAGAAACTTCCCTTCATCCTCAGCGCCCTGTGCGATATAGGGAGATAACAGCAGCTTTTTTACATATCATGACAGGTACACTTTAGGGCTGATCCTCTGGTTCAGCCATTGTTTAGAATATTGTCCCTCCACAACACTTAAGATTTTCTTGCCAAAGTGGCCAAGCAAAGAACTGCATTGTATTTCACCCATCTCTGTGCCTGGCTTATCTGCACACTTGACATCTAAGGCCCGCACAATTCATACCAGTGATGTGCTGTGTAACTACTATACCCAGCCATCTCAGATGTTTCCCTCTGCAATGCTCCCTCTCAGATGCCTCATAGAGGCCATACAGAACAAATTATAGAGGACTCATATTGGAACTATAGAAAGTCTATAGAAATTCATAAGGAACTAAAGCTAAACTGATACAGAATTTATACAAAACTCATATAGACTGTATCCAGAACTTATATAGAACTTATATAGAACAAATACTGAATTCATAGAAAACTCAAAAAGAACTACATAACATATAATAAATGCATACAGATCATCTATAGAACGTACACAGAGCTCATATAGAACGCATGCTGAACTCATACAGAACTTGAAACATGAAGCCTATATAGAACTTACGTGCACCCAATAAGGATTTCATTCAGAACTTACAATTCAAAGAAATTACGAGAAACTTAAGCTAAACTCATACAGGACTCAAAGGGAACTGATATGGTACTTGTGCACAGGAATTCATAAAAAAAAATTATACAGGACGGGGCGCATGCGCCCGGCTCACTGAGGAAGACGTGTCCCATGTGAGCTCCGCTCTACCCGCGCTAACACCGGCATAATTCAGCGCCAATCTTTGGCAAACTAGCACCTGACTATGACAGGCCGGAGGGGAACCCTGCCTAGAAGCGTTCGGAGGACAAAAGAGAAGCTTACCAATCGTTTTTCCCAGTCTATTCCGGACATCTTCCGCTCCATGCAGGCCTTACAGGAAGACGCGGGCGCCATCTTGCCCACCTCACAGACTCCTGAGGGAGAGAGCGACGCAGCACAGCTCCCGGATCCACAGGACACTCCTGCCTTCTTTAAATCTATCAAGGCATTATTCCGGCAGGAACTGCATAAGGTGTTAACTGACTTTACAGCCCAAGTACAGGAGCTGGGACAGAGGGTGGCGGACGTGGAGCAAAAGATGGATGAGATTACAAACACATTGGACTCTGACCGCCAAGATGTGGTGGAACATGCTGAACGTCTGGACATAATGGAGCTGAAGCTTGAGGACCTTGAAAACCGGTCCCGCCGTGCTAACATACGGATAAGAGGTATGGCTGAATCCTACGTGGACCTGAAATCCACAGTCACTACCCTCTTTAAGGCCTTACTCCTTACTGCCCTAGAGGAGATGCTCCGTTTTGACAGGATACATAGAGCGCTTACTAAGCCTCGCAATGCTGATATTCCTAGAGACATTATACTGCGCCTTCACTACCCAGAAATGAGAGACGCCATCATGGCTGCGGCGCGCAACTTGGATCCCCTGCCTGGGATGCCGCCCTCTGTCCACCTGTACACGGACTTAGCTCCGTCCACCCTGGAACGCCACTGCTCCTTCCGCCCTATTTCTATGGCGCTTGTGAAACAAGGCGTGAAATATCGATAGGGCTTCCCATTTTCTTTGAGCTTTACCGTCAACAACCATTCCTACCTGGTTCAGTCCACACTGGAGGCCCGTGAGGCCTTGAAAAAGGAAGACATAGTATGTGAAGATGGAGGCCTCCCTCCTAAACCACAGCGGGCCCCGCGCCCGATGCGCTCCTGAAATCTACCCAAGTCTCCTGCCCGTCGCAGACCTGCCCGGGGAGATGTTGACCATGCATCAGACTGAAATGATCGTTTGGATTGAATGGTTCCCTGACTGCCAGTAGTGGTCGGTTGCGGCCGGTCGCGGATAGTTACTCATGTTGCCTACCATACCTGTTGGTATGCCTGAAAGCGGTTGGCGTCTTGTTACGCTGAATGCTTTCCCAGCAGTTTTTGCTTTTGTTCACCAGTTTATGTTTTGCCTTTATATCTGTTTTGTTATTCGGTGCAGCCCATTTTATGTTTTACATGTATCTGTCGTCTGTTCTTCCCTCCATCTGCTGATATATCTTGCTCCTTGGAGCCTTGCCTTAATGCTCTTTGTCTACCCGTTCTCCCTGTTCCACTTAGCATCTCTTTGTGCTGTCTGTTATGTGTAGAGTACTGTCTCATAATGTCATGGGGTTTAATTCCCCTGTAAAGAGGAAAAAAGGCGTTCAGGGACTACATTAAACACAAGCCCGACATCATTGCGCTGCAGGAATGCCACTTTACTCCTACCTCACACCCTAGATATTTCCACCCGCAGTACTCGACTTACTATATTGCCACTTATCACTCCAAATCCCGGGGAGTCTTGTTATTATTTCATAACTCTTTCCCCATAAAAATTCATACTACTACTGTGGACCCTGAGGGTAGGTTTCTTGTTCTACAAGGGAGTGTGTATGATAGAAATATTTGTATAGTTAATTCCTACGCCCCGACGGACGACCCCCTGACCTTTTTTACTTCTTTATGCACTACCCTCTCCACTCTCCAATACGACATGTTACTTTGGGGGGGTGACTTTAATATGGTTTATAATGGTAAACTGGACAGATCTAATACAGCTCCCCTGAGACGTACTGGTACCCAACAACGTCTCCTCACGTCATCCTTCCAGAATCTGGGTATTGCGGATGTTTGGAGGGAATTTAATGGCACAGCACGGGGGTACTCGTACTATTCCCCTAACCATCATCACTATACCAGAATAGATTGGATCCTGACTAATTCCACCACCCTACCGCATTTACTGTATGCTAGACATGTCCTTTCTGCCTGGTCGGACCATGACGTGGTGTTGGCGGAGTTTGATCTTACGGGGAAGTTGTCTACGCCATTTAGATGGCGCCTAAACGAATCTCTGCTTACTAATCCCCGCATTAAACAGCAATTACAGGAAGACCTTCAGTCTTTTTTTCAGACCAACACCCTTGCTGGGTTTGGTTGGCCCATAAGGCCTATATGAGAGGGCGGCTGATTGCAGTTGCCACGGGGGTTAAAAAGGACCGTAACAAAGCTCAGATTGCCCTGGAAAATAAGCTTATTAGACTGCAGATGGCTCATCAGCGTAACCCTAACATTTTCTTGTATAAAGCTATATCTGATACTAAACTGAAACTCAATGCTTTACTTTCCCACAGGACTGAGAAGGCACTCCGTTGGACCCAAGCTACATACTATAAGTGGGCTAACAAGCCAGATAGACTCCTGGCCCGCATGTTGGCGCAAAAACAAAAGCTGAACCAGATTCATAGACTGCAGGTACGTCCGGGACTTTATACCTCCCATCCTGACCGCATTTATAAAATGTTTCATTCCTTCTATTCTTCCCTTTATTCTGAATCTTCTCCTCCTTCCCCGTCCAAGATACAGGACTTCCTGCGCGCTCTTCCTCTCCCCACTATTTCACAGGAAGCTTGTGATGCTTTGAGTAGTCCTATATCCGCTGAGGAGCTTTCTGCAGCTATTGGCCGTCTGAAGCTGGGGGAAGCCCCAGGTCCTGACGGTTTTTCAGCACTGTACTTTAAGAAGTTCCTATCTCTCCTCCTTAACCCTCTTCTCTCTTTTTATAATTCGCTGTCTGACCGCTCCTCAATCCCCCCTGAATTCCTTGATGCACTGATCACAGTAATCCCAAAGCCCAACAAAGACCCTACCTTAACTGCAAATGACCGCCCCATATCCCTCATAAATTTGGATGCTAAGCTTCTCACTTCTATTCTCTCTGCCCGTCTCAATCTCCTTCTTCCTTCATTGATTCACTTAGATCAAGTAGGCTTTATCCCAGGAAGGCAGACCCCGGACAACGTTCGCAAAGTCTTGGACCTAATACAGTGGTCTAATGCACACTCACGGCCCTTGATGTTGTTGGGCCTTGATATAGAAAAGGCATTTGATAGTGTGTCCTGGGCCTATCTTTTTGAAGTCATGCTCTGTATGGGCTTTGGGGGTCCCTTTATGAGTATACTTCATCTTCTGTACTCCTCCCCTTCTGCCCATCTGAAACTCCCCTCCTCCTCTGCTCAAGTTATTCGCATTGCTCGAGGAACCCGTCAAGGGTGTCCACTTTCTCCTGCGCTCTTTGCACTTGCTATGGAGCCCCTGGCGACTTCCATTCGCTTGCATCCAGACATTAGGGGTGTAGACATTGCAGGACGTTCTTATAAGTTACATCTTTTCGCCGACGACTCACTCCTTACTTTAACTTCTCCTCTAACTTCCCTACCAAATCTTTTTGCTACTCTGGCGGACTTTGCTAAACTCTCTGCTCTTAGGATCAATCAGTCTAAGTCAGAGACTTTATACTGTAATATCCCCTCCCCACAACAGCAGCTGATTAACTCCAATTTTGGGTTTTCTCCCCACTCTCGCACGCTGTCTTACTTGGGTATCAAACTTTCTCCTTCTCTTTCTGCCCTTTATTCCTCTAATTATCCCTCCCTTTTTTCTTCCATACGTGCTGATCTTAAAAAATGGAATGTTCCTCATCTTTCTTGGCTAGGTAGAATAAATGCGGTCAGGATGGTGGTGCTCCCGCGTGTCTTATATTACTTTAGATGTTTACCAATACCCGTAGTAAATTCAGATTTAGTTAGTCTGCAGCGTGACCTTTTACGCTTTATTTGGAACGGTAAGCCTCCAAGGATTGCTAGATCTGTGATGTTTATTCATAAGCGTTCTGGAGGCTTGTCTGTTCCTCATTTACGCCACTACTATACCGCAGCCCGATTGGCCCAACTGCTCCTGGTCAATATCAAGGGTACTGCTCCTAGCTGGGTCCAACTGGAGTCTGACTTGGTCCTGCCTTACTCAGTACAAGCCCTGATGTGGTCCTGTGCACCTACTTTACCACGTTTACATGCATCTGCACAGTTAGTGTTGTATTCCCTTGCACTGTGGAGGCGGGTCAGATTTAAGAATAAGCTCCAATCGGTGGTTTCCCCCTTGACCCCTCTCTTAGGTAATCCTCATTTTCCACCTGGTCTTTTGCAATCCCAATTTGCTTGGTGGAAAGTGAATAATTTGCTCTGTTTGCAAGATTTTCTATGTAGAAAGCGTATATATACTATGGAGGAATGTGATCGCCAGTTTAGTCCACCCCCATCTGAGAGGTTTCGTTTGCAGCAGATTTATTCATTTTTTGGTTCACTCAAAGCATTAGGAGTGGATATCTCGCCTACGGATTTTGAGCGCCTGGCATTATACACCCCTGGTATGTCTGGCATGCTATCTATGCTTTACTCATTATTGAGTTTGTTGCCTGCTGACAAAAAACTCCCCTACATGACCCAATGGGAGACTGACTTACATATAACTTTGTCACCATTGCAATGGAAAAATAGTAGTGAACTGCTTAGTAAAGGGAGTTGGCAGGTATCCCTCGCAGAGACTGCCCTTAAGATATTACATAGGACTTACTATGTTCCTGCTAGGTTGCATGCCGTATACCCAGAGGTGTCTCCATTCTGTTTTCGAGGCTGTCAGGAGATAGGAGACATGCACCACATTTGGTGGTCTTGCCCTGTAGTCCAGAGATTGTGGACACTGGTGATTCAGCTGGTGGTGGACGTAATTGACAGGCCTTTCCCTAGCACACCTCAACCGTGCCTATTTGGAGTTAAGCCATCTAGGCTTCCCTATCGCCTGTTTAAATTGGCACAATTTATTTTGCTAGCAGCTAGGATCTATATTGCCTCTTGCTGGAAAAAAAACTCATCTTTCTCTAGACAAGATTAAAGATTGTGTAAATGATATTATGCTTTCTGAAAAAATTGCGTCAATAAGGGGGGACACTGTGGAAACTTTCGAGAAGACTTGGACACCCTGGATTACTTCAGCTCATGTGAAGGACATTTCATATTATATTTCCATATGATGGGACGACTGATACTTGACTTTCTTGTCTGTACTTTATTTCTATTTTTTTTTTCTTTTTTGCACTTATCTGCACTCGATTATTGTATTGTTGTTTGTTTTCTTCCTTTCATGTTGAAGGCCGATTGTAGGCCCATTGGCTTTGTGCTATGTGTCTTTGTACTTTTAATAAACATTGATATGTTTGATACTAAAAAAATTATACAGTAGTAAATTCAATATAAATATAAGAAAATCATAAAGTCATACTTATCCCTCGCTAAATATGTACAGAACTTATCAAGAACTTACCTCATACAGACCTCGTAAGGTGCTCAGTGCGCTTTTGGTACAGTACATAATATTTCATATAATCAATCCATGTGACTATCAATCCTCATTGATATGGTACAGCTGTGTGCTCGGAACCTATACAGGTGTAGTATGGAGCCAAAGGCTTTCCATATGTTGCCATATGGTGCTCCATATTAAAGTAAAGTATTCTCCCCAAGCAGCAATGCTTCTAGGGTAGAAGACTACAATAATATATCCGGTATAATGGAGCACGACACCTTTTTATCAGGTTCTGTATTCCATCTACTTGTAACGACAGTCTTAAACATGGTGGACAGGATGGTTTTAGTTTTTAGCTTCCTCTCGGTGAATAGGAATATTTTTGTTTCCATCTAGAAGCTAAAATCATCCTGCCATACAGCTGCTCTATTCTATGGGATTGACAGAAAGAGCCAAGTGGAGAATAGAGGTGAACCCGTGAACAACTGGACCCCATGGCAATAGAAATGCCCTGTAGTTATGCCCTTATGTTCTCCAGCTGTGTCAGTGTCTTATGTCATCATATGGATGGGAGCTGAAGTCCAATATTCATATTTGGCAATGAAGACCTACAGATAGGGATTTGCACCTCAACATCTTTGTTAACTCTTTATTCTAACTGATGCTTCTTCCATTGACCACAAGAATCCCTTCAACGAGTACCTACAATTTATGGATAGAATACTGCACCTTCATTTGGATTCTATAATTGTCCTTGGACATTTGGGCCTAGCCCCCTGAAGCTGTGCTCTCGGTTTATTCAACCATAAGCTTTGACTGTTCTGCTCCATTAGAAGGGTAATTCGATAGACAATGGTGTCTACTAACAACCCTAGGTTAGGGTGTAGTCCCCCAAAGTTTATTTCACCATTAGATTTGATTGTTTTGCTCCATTACTAGTGGAATTCAATAGACAATGGGGTTCTCCAACACCCTTTAATTTGTTCCACCATAAACTTTGCTCTTGGTTTGTTCCACTATAAGGCTTGACTGTATTGCTCTATTAAAAGTGAAAATTGAGAGACAATGATATCCGCCCACAACCCTGGGTTTGGGTCTAGTCCCCTGAAGATTTCTTCTCAGCTTGTTCCACTATGATGTTTGACGGTTCCTCTCGATTACAAGTGGAATTCGATAGACGGAGCTGGTCACTAGAGATGAGCGAACCTCGAGTACTCTTTAGTTCATCCGCACCCGAGTGTTGATTAGCCATGGCTGAAGAAGTTGGTTGTTGCCTTAGGGAATCCTGGAAAACATGCATACTATCTGTCCATTGGGGTTCAACCCAAAGTTTCGCTTATCTCTACTGTCCACCAACAACATGGGGGAAGTTCTAAGGACGTCATTTTCATCCATGGATTCCGGCAACATCTTATGGATGTTTGTAGTGAAATGTCATGTTTCGAGCTGTCTGTTTAATACGTTAATGATTTAGATAAGCGGTTTATCATCTCATAACATTTCTATCCTGTAACCAGTAGATGAATTCCTTTCTATGTCAATCTCAGGTTTTCAGTTTCTACCCGCTGTCTCATTGTTCTAACATACAGCCAGCGGGCGGTGATGTTGGCTGTCAGTTATTATTACCGGGAGATCTTGCCCCTTCAAGTTCTCTCTTTC
Source organism: Dendropsophus ebraccatus (assembly GCF_027789765.1). NCBI lineage: Eukaryota > Metazoa > Chordata > Amphibia > Anura > Hylidae > Dendropsophus > Dendropsophus ebraccatus. The sequence continues at coordinate 120,637,579 of NC_091459.1, forward strand.
ATACATAATTAGTTTTGTCTATAACAAACTGGAAACGACTGCCTGATTGGAAAAGGCGGACGTCAAGCTAGAGAGAAGCTACGGATTGGCATTGACTGATGTCTCTATTGTAGAGTTCCGCTAGTCTTGAAGTCCATGTGACTTCGTGAAAAAATGCTGAGTAATAGATTTAGGCGGGGATTCATCAGGGACAGGTTAATAGGATCCTTCATTTACAGCTCATGATTTAGATGACACCAATGTAGTAATCATTGAATTCTGAAAAGTACTCTCACACAGAAGTATACACAGAACCAATGCCATCACATGACATGCCATTCTCTTATTGTTGATGCAAACCCCACCCAACTCCAAGGCTCATTCTAGCAATCTCTGGCGATGTAAACACCCAGATCCCAACCAATCCAAACTTTTGACATGTCTCTAGGACAAGTGACCATTTAGCTTTTGAGCATCTCCAGCAACCAATCTATGCAGATCTTCAGCCTGAACAAAACCAAAGGTTTGGAATGGACAGGACACTTTTTACGGCAGATTTATTAATCAGATTTGTATAACAATGGAAATTCTATATACAAATGATTGACATCCATGCAAACTACTCACCAGAGTGTTGAAGTTGTCGTGTTGGTATAAGTGTTTGTTGCAAGTAATGCAGTCATTCTGGCAGTCGCAAAGAACGTGTGAAAGTAACGACAGCAACATTATACTCCAAAGGAGAGCCTTCATTGTGTTGGTAAGGAGGAGCTGCAAGAGGAAGCCATGTTTAGTCATTGTCTATATAACTGTCTACATGCTACACATGATCTACACTCAATGTATTAGTAATATAGCTAAATACAGGAGTGGAAACAATGGATAAATTAATGACCCTATTACTTTTAACCTGTTCCATCTTTGTAGTGGATGTCTTCACCATTGATAACGTTTCTTAATGCTGCTCTATTTACTCTCTATGAAACTTTTGAACATTGCCAAGTGTCAAACTCTGCAAAGTTTGGAAATTCTATAGAGAGTGAATAGAACATGACCATGCATAGGCTCTATAGCTCCAATTGCAGTGTCCCAGTACCACTATAACAGCTACCATCTATTATCAAATTGTCGTGTGGTTGTTAATATTCCTTTTTCTAACCTGTATTGGGTCTTGCAAGTCTACTTGCTAAAGAGTTTTGTATATTATGTTGCATCCATTACATAAACAATGAGTTAACATTTGCATATTCTGTGTAACAGAGAAGTGATGCATTGGTCACATGCTTTGCCCACATGGGTTCCCATAAAAGTAGACTTTAGTCCACCCCTTAACCCAGAACAGTTAAACCTAGTCAGTGTGTGTCCCTAGCCAGGAAAGCGTGTGCATCTCACAGCTCTACTCTTTGTTTCAAGTCTATAGTATTACAGTAGTACATGCAAGAAGATCAAGCTCAATGAAGAGAAGTTTTTACCTCTTCAGTGCCTCAGAACCAGCCCAGTACCAGTCACGCAACAAGCAAGTTAATGCCCTGTAAACAGTCCACACTGTAACAAATATGCCAGTTGCACACCAAAAACCTTTTTTTTTTAGTAAACTAATGGAAAAGCAAAGAAACAGTGACTAAATATTCACTCATCTATGCTAAAGATCATTTCACAGAATCCTAGTTTCCCAAAAGGGATGATTCTACCGCAAGCCAGATAAGTGTGCGCATCTCCCAGCTTTATTTCTTATACGATATCTGCAGTGTTCCTAGAGTACCTCGAGAAGAAGATCAAGCCCAAAAAAGGGAATTTTTTCCTCTTTAGTGCATCGGAATCAACCCATTACCAAGCAATCTGCTACAAGCAATCACTGCCCTGTGACAGTGACCAAACATTAACTCATCTATGCTAAAAACTGTTTAACAGAATCCTACTGTCCCAGAGGAGGTAGACCAGTCTGGCCCAAGCTAGAAAAGTCTGTGCATCTTCAAGCTCAACCAAAAGTTTTTACCTCTTTAGTGCCTCTGAACCAACCCAGTATCAGTCAAGCCACCACAAGCAAGTCACTGGAATGTGGTGTGCTAGCAGCACACCAAAAATCTTTCTCTTCATTAGATGGATGATAAAGCAACCTTTAAAGTGACTGTACCACCAGGCCCAGGCTGCACTACAGACGGGCCGACCCACCCTTAGTGGGAGGAAACCCTAGCCCCTCTATGATAGGGTTCCATTGATTCTAATGGAGTCACGTCATGGAGGGGCTGGGGTTTCTTCCCACTGGGGGTGGGTCGGCCCGCCTCCAGTGCTTTAGCCTGGGCCTGGTGGTACAGTCAATTTAAGGGGGCAGTGGCAAAATATTCACTCATCTATGCTAAAAACTGTTTCATAGAATCGTAATGTCGAGACGTCTCATTCCTTTACTGAGCACTACTACTACTCCCAGCCAGCCTGTACCTCCACACTTAGGTACACGGGGGTACTACACATTTATTCGGGAACCCAGAACCTCCATTCTCAAGATTAGTTGAAGTCCCAGTGGTCACATCCCAACAGATCAATTTATAACCCCCTATTTTGTGAGTAGGGCAAACTTTCAATCTTACAATGACCCCTTTAAATATAATACAATAAAGAGGCCTAAATACTGGGGATGTTATATGAATGAATCAGTATCAGTAACCTATTCACCCCACTATAACATTCTCTGCCTTCTGCGGTAGACGTGATAGACATTGCAGTAAAATCTTTATTGCCTTTATCACAGATTTGCTTTTTAAAATTATTTTATTTTCACAAAGCCAACGCAGGTTCGGAATGTGCAGATGGAGGATTGTTAGAGAGCTGCAGCAATGACTGTACAGGTCTGGAGATCGACCACTAAACACAACATTTTGCCTTCAAGGGGACATAAGTGATTGAAACAAGTGGCTAATTTCCATAGAAATAACATATACAGAAGAGACATATTGCTTCTATGAATTCTAAATGAGGTCATTAAAGTTAATTTGCATAGACTGAAATGAAGCTGTCACTCTGAGAATCTCTGCTGTACGACATCAGGCCGGCCTGTGATAAATGGAGGCCACGCTGTGTTCTCTGTATTACAGCATGGAAACTGCTATGAAGCCCTGATGTGGGATATTAACCACAGCCAGGAAACTTGACCTCCCTGATCCCAAGCATTTCTCACCAATATGTTGTGTATGTTACAGCCTGTATCACAAAATACAGCTCAATAGTGAGTGCAGCTCTGGAGTATAATACAGGATGTAACTCAGGATCAGTACAGGATAAGTAATGTAATGTATGTACACAGTGACCCCCACCAGCAGAATAGTGAGTGCAGCTCTGGGGTATAATACAGGATGTAACTCAGGATCAGTACAGGGGAAGTAATGTAATGTATGTACACAGTGACCCCACCAGCAGAATAGTGAGTGCAGCTCTGGAGTATAATACAAGATGTAACTCAGGATCAGTACAGGATAAGTAATATAATGTATGTACACAATGAACCCACCAGCAGAATAGTGAGTGCAGCTCTGGAGTATAATACAGGATGTAACTCAGGATCAGTACAGGATAAGTAATGTAATGTACACAGTGACCCCACCAGCAGAATAGTGAGTGCAGCTCTGGAGTAGACTGGAGGATAGGCGGGTGTGGTCACTCTCAGTGTGTCTAGGTGTGTCTGTCTGTGCTCCTGAGCTCCAGAGAGAGAGGCTGATTTTCCACCTGCCTTTCCCAGGAGTGTGGCAGGCTCCTGGGGGAGGCTTTAAGCATGGATCCCCGGGAATCCCGGGCCTCCATATCCCGAACCAGGCCGGCGGGGGGTGGAGAGGAGAAGCTACCGGCCAGCGCTCCAGCCTGTGGACTGAGGAGATCTGGAAGGGTCCGCAGCAATGTGGCCCCTAGCCCCCAGGCAATGGCTTCTAGTGATGGAGGAAAGAAAGCTGCAGCTAAGAAAACTCCAGCAGTGTCCAGGAGTCAGCCGGTGGAGATGTGGGGTGAGCGAGGCCCCAAGGAGTCTGCCAGCACATACTGCTCCCGCATCACCGCTAAGTTTGTGGAGTACGAACAGCTTGGGAAGGCACTGAAGGCAGCAAGAGAAGATCTGCGCTTTCTGAAGTACCAGGCTAATACAGCTCCCAAGAGGAAGAAGCCCGAGTTCTCTCCCAGGATAAAGTCCCTGAGTGCCCAGGTAAAGGGGATAGAGGAGAGGAGGGCGGCCATCCTGGAAGGGAGCGACCTGTTCAGGGAGAAATTACACAATGAGGATCGTTTTGGCACTATGAAATATCCTAGCAGCAGAGCGGATGATGGGGGTGATGCTGCAGGAGATGGGGAGAGTAGTAGTGGTGAGGAGGAAGAAATAAAGGCTGAGGAGGCTGTGAAAGCTGAGGACTTGGTGGAGTGTAAGGAGGAGGACTGTGTGGTGAATGAAGACCCCTCTGATGTCACCCAAAGTAACCCCCAAAGCATGCAAGAGAGCTACAGCATTATGGCAGCGCAGGTGGCTCTGCCAGACACTGATGAGGATGATGATGATGGTCTTTCAGATGGAGGACTACTACAGGCCATAATCAGGCAGGAGTCCCCCCTGAGGATGGAGGCCTTCACATTTGGAGAAGAGCTCGGTGATGATTTTCCTGTAAAAAGAAAAGCAGCAAAAAAGCAAGAGAGTGTGAGTCTTGTATTCACTCCATTCCAGCAGTCCGGGGCGGCTGAGAAGTCAGTCCGGGTGGCTGGTGACTCCTCTACACTGCCAGTCCCCATTTCTGATGTGGAATGGGGCCAGCAAGGAGGAGAGATAGATGGCAAGATGGCGGAGAAACCCGCTCCTGCTTGTGTCAGTAGTGGGGGCGGCCATAGTAAAGGTAAAGAAGGGCCGGACAGGAAGGTTCAGGGCCACTTGGGAGTCTCGGGTGCTGCAGGACGCTCCTCTGTGGGGGGTGCCCGGGCATCAGGGACTGGTGTGGAAAGTTCCAGTATGTCATATCCACCTGGAGTGACAGCGTTTCCGGTTGCCGTGTCTCCTGCTGTTGGCTCTGCGGGGTCGCAGTGGGAAGGCGCATCTTCTGGGAACGCAGTAAGCAACTCCCCCAGGTCAAGAACATTGGAGCCTATACTGGGTTCCAGTGGGAGAGTTTGTACTGATGCGGGGCCATGTGCGTCACCTGTCATGGCATCCGCAGCTAAAGAGACTGTTGGGACTGAGGCACGAAAAACAGTGCTAAAACCTGCCACACTGATCCATAAAGCCAGCCCAGCTACTGAGTGTATGGAGGTGACGGATGGGGGGAGTAGTAGTAGTATGAATGTTGTGCAGACTGGGGGAGGGAGTGGTGTTATTGATGGGATGTGAGTGGTTTGAATGCTAGGGGTGGTGAAGTTAACCCTTCAGGTGCCACTGGAGAAGTGGCAATTCTCAGGGCAGATTTTGCTGGGGTATATTCTCGTAATGCTGTTATTAATCAGTCAGGGCCGGGTCCGGCTGCCCCTCCGGCTGCCGTTAGTAGTTACGCTACTGTTGCGGCAGCCGGAGGTCCAGGGAGATCTTTACTTCCACCCCCTGGGGAGGGTCACTTGCAACAACGCCTTCTGGAGGCACTTAGGAAAGGAGATAGAACGCTCCAGGTAGAGGGGAGGGAGGTCGACTTGTCCTTCTACATAGAAAGACATGGACTTGGAGCCTTCCGAGAGTATAATGGGGAAGTGGTCTGGGCGCTTCCAACACCCGGGCAGGAGGTGGGCCGTAGGAACGTGGCCCGTCTGGTATGGAGAGGCAGTGATGCGTGCCCACAGAGAGGGAAGGTGGTGGAGCTTCTCTTCCAGATGAGGTTCAAGGCCAGTGACATCTTTGCCTTGATCCACCCCTACGGCTCCTCTGAGTTCGACATCAGCTTTGTAAGACCAGAGGGGCTTGAACGTTTCTGGTCTAATTATGAGCTGGTGAAGGACGAGCCCGGATGGCGAGATTTCGTTGTTAAAGCGATATCTCACCAGAGCATGGTAAAGAAAGTGACCGTTTTGACACGTAACATATCACTTTCTTGTTATGACATCATGACTTGGTTGGGCAGGTACGGGGAAGTGACGGACGTTCCCCGGAAGAACTTAGATCAGCATGGCATCTGGTCTGGGGCCTGGACGTTCTCAGTCCGTCTAAAACGTTCAGGCAATACTGTTGCGCACATACCATCAGCCGCTTTCCTTGGTCGCGACAGAATCCAGGTCTTTTACCAGGGGCAACCGAAGCTGTGCCACAGGTGCGGTGATCCCACCCACTTCAGCGCAAACTGCTCTAAGCTGATGTGCGCTCTGTGTGGTGCGGAGGGTCATCTGGCTGCATCCTGTGGCCGGATTAGGTGCCACCTGTGTGGTGACCTTGGTCACCCATTTAGTAGGTGTCCCCATTTTTTCTCTTATGCTGCAGCCACCCGAGCTGGGGAGAGCCCTGAGGTTGCCTCAGCGGGGGAGGGGACCAGCAGAGGAGAGGGAGCACCAGAGCCAAGGAAGAGAACTGACAAGGAAAAGCGTAAGAGCCCCACTCAGCTTAGGCTAGAGGAAAGGCGCAGAAGGAGCAGGGACCTTGGAAGTTCCAAGATGTCGGGGTAGTCCAGGGTCCTGCTCCTGGCGTTGGCTCAGATGGTCAGGCTGAGGCTTTGGGGGACGCTGAACTAGATGAAGAGATGGGGAGACTGCGCAAAGAGGAAAGCGAGGCTATAGCCATCTCCTCAGGTTCTTCCCAGTATGAAAGTCTGGATGAGGATGGAGGGAGATGGCAAGAGGAAAAACCTAAGCGCAGAAGAAGGAAGAATGTTAAGAAGATGCCTAAAAAATCTAAGGCGACTTCTTCATCTTCCCAAAAAATTATTAAAGGCCAGATGTCAAAGGAAGCTCTGACTGACCCCCCTCTGATCGGTCTATCTAACAGATATCAGTCCCTCAGTGAAGGAACCTCTCCATTTTTAGAGGGAGAGGTTGAGGGACTGGTGTCTAGGGCAGAGGAACCTCCAGGAGGTGCCGAGCCTGCTCCCCCAGAGGTAGTTTCCTCAGGGGGTCAGGTGGCCTCAGGTGGGGGAAGTGAAGATCAAGAGATGGATATGTCCACCTCTCTAAAACGGTCTAAGGAACCATCTAAGGGGTCTTCCTCTGATGTTGAAGGGGCTGGAAAGAAAAAAGGAAAGAAAACAAGTAAGTAGGGGTTTAAGGCCGTCCAACTTGATTACCCATGATGGCGGCACTCACCCTATTGACGCTGGCATCCATTAACTGTGCCAGCATTAAGTCTTATACGGCTAGATTTGCAGCCTTTGATTTTCTCGGTCGTATTAACGCTGACATTTTGTTTTTGCAGGAGACCAGGTTGACAGATCTAGCCTCTCTAATAAAAGCCAAGAGAGATTGGAGGCATGGACCTTCACACTGGTCTCTTGCGGCTGAGCCGTATAGTGGGGTGGCGGTCCTTTTTACCGCTCCTGTAGAATGCAGACGGGTTATCGAGTTGGAAATGGGGAGGTGCCTGATCTTGGATGTCCTCATGAACGGGCAAGAGCTCCGGCTCATTAACATCTATGCCCCACAAACTAAGTGGGACCGTAAAAGCCTTTTTATGAGGATTAAGCCCTTTCTTTTTACGAGTCGGCAGGTGCTCTTTGGTGGAGACTTCAACACTATCACGAGGTCTCAGGACAGGAGAGGCGCCAAAGACAAGCTGGCTTATGATAGCATGGCCCTGATCAGCATAGTTAGGGATGCTCGCCTAGAGGATGCCCACATCCGGACCCCCTCGGGCCACGCGGGTTTCACCTATCATCGAGGTAGCTGCAGGTCTAGATTAGACAGGTTTTATTTAAAGGAGGAAGCTGTCTCTTTCGCAGTGTCCGTGGTTGAGGTGGAGTTCTCCGATCACTATTTAATTTTGTTTTCCGTGAATGTTTCAGAGACCCCCTGGATGGGTAGAGGCTACTGGAGGCTGAATTTGTCCCTCCTGGAAGAAGCAGAGGTAAGACAGTCCTTTGAGGATTTTTTTCAGAGTCAGGTACCTCTACTGGGCCTATGTAGTAGTAAGTCAGAGTGGTGGGAGATATTCAAGAAGCGGGTTGCGAGGTTCTTCCGCCAGCTCTCGAGCCTCAGGTCCCTGAATAGGTATCGTGTGTATCAGGGCCTGAGGAGGAAACTTGAGCATTTCGTCTCGACTGGAGGTAGTAGAGAGGAGATCTCCAGAGTGAAAGCCTTGCTCATGAGGTGTCAGTATGATAGGCACGCATCTTTAGTTTTTGAGAGGGATTTCAGGAGGTACCGCTCGCCCGACCCCTACAGAAACTGTAAGATGTCAGTGAATAGTAAGATCGTGACTGGACTGGTTGATAGTACGGGATCTCTGAACCGGTCCAGATCAGGGATCCTGGAGGTTGTCAGATCCTTTTACTCACACCTCTTGGGGAGGAAGGATCTAGATCGAGACGTGATGTCGGGTTTCCTGGCTGAAACCATTCCTGAGCCAGGGGTAGACCCCTCTCTTGATGTTTTGGCAGAAGAGATCAGGGAAGAGGAAGTTAGACTGGCGATTGAAGGGCTTGCCCTGAAAAAGTCGCCAGGTCCAGATGGCTTAACATCTGAGTGGTATAAGACCTTCAGGGACCTCTTGGTTCCCCTCTTGACCGAGGTCTTCAATGAGTGTCTTTCCTCGGGCACTCTGCCGAGGTCAATGAGGAGGTCAGCCCTGATTCTTTTGTCAAAGGGTAAAGATTCGAGCCGTATTGAGAATTGGAGGCCCATAGCTCTTCTCAATGTGGACAGGAAGATTCTGGCAAAGATACTGTTTAATCGGCTGGTGAAGTTTGCACCCCGGCTCCTTTCGGAGGCTCAGCACTGCTCTGTTCCAGGCCGAAGCACCTTAAGTGCTGTCCTTAGTGTCAGGGAGGCAGTGGAGCGGAGTAGTGCGGGTCTTTGGAAGGGGTACTTGCTGTCCCTGGATCAGGCCAAAGCATTTGATCGGGTGAACCATGAGTACCTCTGGTCCGTCCTTCTGAGATATGGCCTACCAGATACTTTTGTCAATTGGCTTAAGATCTTGTATGCAGGGGCAGAGAGTTTCCCGCTGGTGAACGGTTGGTCTGGCCGCTCTTTTGAGGTTGGGTCTGGTGTTCGCCAGGGCTGTCCTTTGAGCCCACTGTTTTATGTGTTCGCGATCGACCCTTTCCTTAGGAGGGTTGGTTGTGGATCATTGGCAGTGGTCGGGATGAGCCTGGAGGAGCCAGAAGCCACCCTGAGAGTGGTAGCATACGCTGATGATGTCACTCTCTTCGTGTCCTCGAGAGAGGAGGTCAATATGGTGATGTCGGAGGTGGACCGCTACTCAGAGGCATCTGGGTGCAGCATCAACCCGGATAAGTGTAAAAGTCTCTGGCTGGGAGGGGGAGATCCCAAGATTGATCTCCCGGGCACCCTTCCAGGGCCCCAAGACTCGGCAAAAATCCTAGGCATTACATTCGGCCAGGGTGATTACCCCACTAAAAACTGGGATGGTAGGCTCCAGAATGCCGCTCAGAAGGTGGACCAGTGGAAGGGTTGGTCCTTAACCTTAAGGGAAAGGGTACACCTGATCAAATCGTACCTGCTCCCTTTGTTCATCTACCTGGGCAGTGTATGTATCTTGCCAGAGGCTTCCTATACTAGGATCTACAGCCTGTTCTTCCAGCTGTTATGGGGGAATAGGCTGAACCTGGTCAAGAGAGGTTACGTACCGCACGAGGAGACTTGGGGGTTTGTCTATGGTGAACCCTGTGGTGTTCTTAGTGAACACCTTCTTAAAAGCCAACATTGCAAACCTTTGAAAGAGAGGGCTCCTCCGTGGGTACTCTCCTGCAGGGAATGGTTTCGCCCTTTCTTCCAGGAATGGGAGACAGGAGGGCGAGTGAAGGACCTTCATACACCCCATGGGTATCTTCCGGCTTACGCTACCCCGACTCTGAAGATGATACGCCGATGGGGTCTGGGAATGTGGGAGATCAGGACTCAGTCGAGGAAATTCCTTGACCAAAGGGTTCTGTTGACCCATTTCCAGAAGCCCTTGGCGCTCAGGGACTGCCCAGGCCAGGATCTAGAGGTTGGGCTTAGTCTTTTAAACTCGAAACGGATCCCTCAGAAGTTTTGGGATTTGGCCTGGCACTGCTTCCAGGGGAAGCTATATGTAAGGGACAATTTGAAGTGCAGGAGCTCCGATGATCGGGGGTGTCCCCGTGAGGAGTGTGGTAATACGCTGGAAAGCATGGATCATTTCCTGCTTCATTGTCCCTTCAATATAGGGGTTAACACCAGGGTGGGCGCCTCCATAGGTTGGAGTCAGTTAGTCAGCTTCACCTATCCGGAGTGGGCTTATGAGGCATTCAGGAACCTGGGTGGCCGAGATCGATGCACGTTATTCTTAGTCAGCTTAGTGGTTAGGTACCACACATGGAACGCACGGTGTCTAGTATCTACACAGCGTAGAGTCCTCTCCGAGGTGGAGGTCTGTAGGAATATCACTGGTGACTTTGGGAAGATCAGGTCTTTGGAGTATGGCAGGCTGGGTACAAGTAGGGCTTCTCTCCTGTGGAGAGGGTTTTCTTTTGCTGTGCCCTAGGTACTGAGCCCACTGGGTGAGGGACCATAATTCTGGTTAGGGACAGAGCAGGTAGGGACAGCAGTAGGGAAAGCGCGTAGGGTCAGTTTAAACTTAGGGTTAGAGATAGGGGGAGAGTAGGGTAAGATAGTAAGGGATAGTTTATAAATTTCTTGTGCCCGGTCTGGCATCCTCCGATCCTGGTGGAGGGCTGGTGCATGCCACTTTAGATTTTTGTTTTGTTTTTCTGGTCAGCAGTAGGTATAAAGGGCTTACAGGCTACCGAACTTGGGCCTTATTATAATATTGTATAATATTGTGTTATGTTATTATGGTGTGCTATGTTTATGTTAATATATGTTATAAGTGTTGGCAGGGTTATGGCTGAATAAGCCATATGAACTTTATGGACATTATAGTCATTGTATATATGAGGGGATACAGAATAGGTTGGGAGGGGGGATATGGGGGGCGGGGTCTGTGGGAAGGTGAGGGCTGAATGGAGCTGACACCAAAAATGGACTGAACTTTGACTCCATGAACTGAGCTCACACTGGGGTCTAGGGGAAGGTGGAGGGGCACATGGGTAATAGATAGAATTGTTGTGTGTTTTGTTTCGCTGTTACTGGTGTTTAGGTACCTTTTTTAGTTTTTCAGGGCATCCGGGCTCGAGTGTTGTACTGGAATAACCAGTTAGTTAGTATTTTATTTTTATACTGATATATTATATGCTTTCTTTTGGTTACGCCTGGATGGCTTTCATTTTCAGTTCATGTATAGTTATTGTTTGTAGTATCAGGTGGTCGTGTGTTGGTCTAAAGGTGGTTGTATTAAGGATGTCTGTGTTTAGGTTTTGTTTATTTACTATAACCCAGGTTTGGGAGTTTTTTTATTTTTTGTTTGTTTTAGTTTTTTTTAGCCAGGGTGGCTTCTCTTTAGTTATGATTACAGCCGAGGATGGCTTTGTAGTTTAAGTTTTATGGCTTATTTTGCCTGGATTGAAAACATTTTTATTTATTTATTTATTTAATTTATTTTTTATTTAATTTCTTTTTTTTTTTTTTTTTTTTTTTGTAGGTAGGTAAGTAGGAATGCTGGGCTGGCTTGGTGGCAAAAGGTTAAAGATTTCATTTTTGCTTTATACTATTATAATGGTTTATCATTATTATTTGTTATTTATGTAATTTACTGTTATGTTTAAGTTATGGCCAGATATGCCTTGTTTGTTAATTTTTATATTTTTCTAATAAAAAGAATTACAGGATGTAACTCAGGATCAGTACAGGATAAGTAATGTAATGTATGTACACAGTGACCTCACCAGCAGAATAATAATCAGAGTTCAGCTCTGAAGTCATGTAAGGCAGTTTTGATTATCTCCCCCAACTCTTTCTAAGTAATAAAGCCATTCTCATTTGTGGAGCTATGTGGTTTGTGACTCCATCTAACTAAAAAGTTTTTCAAACTGAGACAAACCAATAGAAACTTCAGTTAAAATAACAATAACACCAGATGGAAATATATTGAGGGTCTGTACTTGGTGATGGCATCATTGTGGTAACATATATGGGCATAGGCATTTAATATGTTCTTGATTTCCCCAGTGGTTAGTACTATTCAGGTATTGAAATCTGACTTGCCTGATCCTCCCAATCCCTTACATCTGTCAGGCAATATTCGGGATATCCTCGTTGAGTTAAAGGGGTTTTGTAGCCAAAATAGACTGATCAGCGGGTTACCAACACCCATTGTCAAAAGTGCAGGAAATAACTGTATTAGTTTACTGCGTAGAGCAGATACAGAACAGCTGATCGGTTCGGTGCCAGATGTCAGTCTATTTTGTCTAGAAAACTCCTTTAAAGGGGTTGTTCACCAAAAAATGTTGCCAGAAAGTGCCAGACATTTGTAATTTACCTCTATTATCAGCTGCTGTATGTCCTGCAGGAAGGGTGTATTCTTTCCAGTCTGGAGAGCAGGAGAGGTTTTCTATGGGGATTTGCTTCCTGACATGGACAGAGGTGGCAGCAGAGAGCACTGTGTCAGAGAATACAACACTTCCTGCAAAACATACAGCAGCTGATAAGTACTGGACGACTTGAGAATTTTTAATAGAAGTAAATTACAAATTTCTGTCACTTTCTGGCACTAGTTGATTTGAAAGAAAACATTTTTTTGGTGAACACCCCCTTTAAGTTAGTTAATCAGTCCTTCCAAACTGAGTGTAAGCATAGGATACCATCACCAGTACCTAGATAACTGAACAACACATAACAGCAGCTTCCTGACAGTTTCCAGGTTTCAACATAAGATTTCCTTTTACTACAAGGCATAACAAACTGGAAAAAAAAAATTAAATGGAAAGAAGGTAAAGAACGACACATTACAAAGGCGATGTTCATGAAGCATGGAGCCTGGACTTCTCAGCTGCCCTTAGTATTACTTCGAAGGAAATGTTCAGAAACTGAGAAATGAATGGAGGTGGCGGCTCCATTCTCTTTCTACTATTATTTCATTATCTACCGCTGGGCAGACATCTATAACCTTTCCTATCTGCCGCTGCGGCGTATGAAAGAACTGGACGCTTTTGTTGGCAGATCCAGCCGAGTCTCCTTCTCGGGATAATGTAGTCGCACACATGAGATCGTGATGGATTCAGAGAAAAAGGTTTCGTTTAACTTCATCTTGTAATTGTGAAAAAAAAAAAAAACTTAAATAATTTGCAACTGGATGAAAGATGTCACGTCTGTAATTCTCTTAGCTGCGCGGTGACCGATGGAGTTTACCGGTCCCAGGATGCTCCTCATGGCTGACTCTTCATGTCGGCCATTATCTCGGGAGGACTCACGTAGAGGGGAGTGAATGTTAATCACAGGGAGAATAATGTAAATGTCTCAGGACATTAGCTCTGGACGTCATAACGCAAATCAGCCGAGGCTCGGCAAGATGGGGGCAACAGGGGTCACCAAAAGGGAGAGGAAGGCGACGTCTATGGTGGCAGAGATTAATTTCCCAATTATGGGACTAACTCGGTGTTGTGCACAGAGAAAAGCTGGAGGAAGACACGTTCAGGAGGGTGTTATGGGTCTTCGCAAATTCTGGTTCATTTCGCTTGTCTTTTGTTATGTAGCTCACATTTCTCCATGTTCCTGCATATTAACGGCATTCCTCACCTATGCGGAGAATAGGATCGGGGGGATCTGTCTGCATGGACCCCTACTAAGCAGGGATGGTGGTCCCTTAGAGCCCATTATGAATAGAATGTTAGTATGCATTTATAATCGCTATAAGATTGACTGTATATTGGCCGATAGTGATAGTGGATCATTATCTTCATCAGTCAAAGAGCAGTGAATGGGGTTGGGGAAATAAAGAGTTAAGTCAGACAAGTAATGCTCTATTCTCAAGGGGCCGTTTGACCCCAGTGATCTGAGGGTGGGTGACAGATTCTGTTAGTGGGTCAAGACCTTTAAAAGGCGTTGTCCAGCACTTTATTATTAGTAGGAAGATTAAAAAGAACGCTGTACTCACCTGCCCCCATTTCATAAGTGTCTGGTTTAGGTACTCAGCACTTCCCCGATTTCTATTTCAACAGAAGGAGGTTCCTGCTTAGCCAATAACCAACTGATGGGTCTCTGCTGCGAACACTGATTGGCTAAGCAAAGCGTCGATCAGCACGATCGGGAACTGTCAGAATGAGTAGAGGTGACTACACATTTTATATCTTTTCTGTCTAACCTGTCCATTGTTAAAAGGAAAAGTAAGCTGCTGAACAACCCTTTAAAGACAAAGCATTTCCATATGACCTATAAGAAAATTCCACTATTTAAACCACAATGGAACATCACTCTTCTGAATGGCTGCCATGAAATGGATTGTCTAAGGGCCCTATTACATTGAATGATTATCGTCTGAATCGGGACGATCACTCCATGTTACAGACAACAATCAGCCGATGACAACGATCATTGGCTGATCGTTGATTTAGGTTTGTAGCGATGCTTGGCCGACAGCTGACGATTCCCCAAAAGCCTAATACCTTTCCTCTCTCTGCTCCCCAAGAGCGGGGAGAGGTAAGGTGTCAGGTGTTTGCGCTAACGATGTCCATGCAGCCCTTTCCTCCAGATTATTGGGACATAGTTCTAATAGGTCCAATAGGTCTTGCAGATCAGCGCTCGTTTACTAAAATGATTGGGCTGTAGACGGCCCATGTAATAGGACCCTTACTGTGGTTTTACCAAAGAAAATAATCTATTCCCTGGTGTGAAGGCAGACCAGAAGCGAATCATAAAGGACTTGCTCTTCAGTAGAGATGATCGAACATCGGTATATGTTAGGTTCGATCGAACTCGAACCTTCAGCATTTGATTCCCGATGCCTTCCCATTCCGTGGCGAAGGTGGAGCAAGCCCGAGTACCGCCTGGAAAACAGGGATACAGCCTAGGTAATAGACTGTATCCCTGTTTTCCAGGCAGTACTCAGGCTTGCTCCACCTTCCCCACGGAACAGGAAGGCATCAGGAATCAAATGCTGAAGGTTCGAGAAGGTTCGTGTTCGATGGAACCTAACATTTCCCAATGTTAATGTCCGACTTTTAAAATATGATTAGAGATTGTCTATCCTGAATCTTGTCCAAAGGGGATAGAAAAAAAATCAGCATCATTACATCCTTCCTGTATTACAAAAATGTTATACCCTAGATTACAAAATATACCTGATAGACAGCACACCCACTTGGCTGGTTGTCAACGGAATACTTAGCCATAGTGAAAGATGGAAAAACCAAGCAACTTGACAATCGGTCAACTGACTAATATGATTAGTAATCTTTTTGTTCTCAGAGAAATAAGCTGCTGCTGAGAACACATGAACAATTGGCAAATCTAAGTTTATGGGGGATCAGCATTGGTGGTTGTTCGGCTATTGACAGTATAGCCTTTGGAATTTTTTTTATCTGAATCTTGTAATAACCATTTTAATAAATGGGGACTCCAACCTCAGGTAAAAAAAAAAATACATAAATAAAAATTGCTCTCGTCTGTCTCAGTTCTAAAATTATCAAAAATTCATTTGTTTTGTGGATCTGTAATTTTCTCCCCTACAATGTTCTCTCAATACATACTGGTGGAGCAGTTGTTTAGCACCACAATCCCCAGAATGCATTGTTTTTCCTAAGCACTCCCTGACAGCCCTCCCACCCTGCGTGCCTCCTTATACAGCACTCCTACTAGTTCCCCTCCCAGAACTACTGTAGAAAATTTCAGTACACAGCAGACTCTTGGCCTACACCTGCTGCATTCATTCCCTGTCTGCTCCTCTGCCTGTAGCATCATTTAGCACAAAGAAACATTCTCTAAACACCTTCTTCATTAAATGTTCCAATAAAGATAGATACGTATGTGTGTGTGACAGGTGCATGGTGATGTAGTTGTAGGGGCTGGTCATGGGTGGTGACATCAATGAGAGGGTGAGGCTTTTGCTTAGAGTCATAATCCAGCCAAACCATCTGAGACCACACAGTATGATATATTGTTTTAGAAGAGAGGAAGATGACAGGGAGCTGCTGAGACAACACCAAACTGAAAAAGAACTAACTTTCTGTCAGGGGTATTTCAAGCAAAAACATGCAAAATAGAAGAACACTATATTAGTACATTGTACCTCTTTTTTTTTTTTTTCTTTTTTTTTCTGTTACCAAAATAATCCTTTATAGTCATCCAAACCTTCAGATTTTGACAGCACCAGCCAACAATCGAAAGGATATGGGTGCCTCCTGACACTCCCAACAACAAATATTGGAGAAGAATTGGGACTGAGGGAAATAAGTTACTGGAGTTAATGAAGGAGTCTGGAGGGTTCAGCGGAACCTGCCAGTGGCTTCCTTGCCTTTTCTCATTTAGAATGCATACACATTCAGCCAAGCCAAGTTTGCATGTGTATAGCTGTCAACAGATGACATCATATGTGTATGGGCAGCTATTGTATCTGAATGTTGATCCCCCATCTACCAATCAGCCAAGATCAATTTACTTTGCACATGTTCCCCAAAACAGATGTTTGCAAAAGAGTCCATGGTGCCTCAATTAGGAGTCTTGAATATGGGACTAGCCAGATATCCCTCCAGGGAGGGCTCCTGTAAGGAGACCAACAATACCACCATATAAAGTGGTCCTTTCAGTCAATATCCAACTCTATTACAAGTCTAAGATTATGACAAGGGAAATGCCAAAGCCACCAAGTATCCATCAGCAGACAGCTGTTTCAGGTTGTTGCCCCTCATCAGTGTGAAGCAGGATTCTGGCTAGCCAGGAGCAATGTCTGATAGACCACCACAGCAAAACGATCACTGATCTCAGGGAGATCAGCTAAAGACGACTGATGTTTGGGGGGGGAAGCTTTGGATCTGGGATCTTGTCACAGAGTCACCCAAACTTCATAGACATGCACAGGCCCTGCTCTCTCCTTCCATTCTTTGCTTTTATTTAAATTTTAAACTTGTACCTGTGACTCTCCAACTATTACTAACTACAACTTTCTGACATCTGGGTGTGATGGAAATTGTATAAAACACCACAGATTAAAGATCACAGTTCTATATTATTAGAGATCCTGAACATAATCTATATAGCCTGTTATCAGTAGCCATTGCTGTCTAGATCAGTGATGGCCTACCTGCAGCATTGTGGGATCTGAAATGTGGCATCTAGCGCCTAGGACCCCACTTTGTGTTAAGCCAGGGAAGAGGCAATAGATATAAGGGTCATTCAGTCATATGGAGGCTTTTCTGTTCTCTGTGTTCTGACAGACACTACACCTAGTTCACCTGCTGGGATTTGAGCTGCAAAGCAGGTACATGGGAAGCAAGTGTGTATTAGATAGATAGATAGGAGATAGATGGATAAATAGATAGATAGATAGATAGATAGATAGATAATAGGAGATAGATAGATAGATAGATAGATTATGAATGCCCAAAAACTTAGCCCATTAAGCTGTGTCAGAGTTCATCTCATAAGAAGTACAAAGGGAACCTGGAACAAAAAGTTTATTGTGAACA
This sequence comes from Dendropsophus ebraccatus, assembly GCF_027789765.1. NCBI lineage: Eukaryota > Metazoa > Chordata > Amphibia > Anura > Hylidae > Dendropsophus > Dendropsophus ebraccatus. The sequence goes on from NC_091459.1 coordinate 120,655,203, forward strand.
GTGATAAGGTTTTATTTATGAAGGCAATCAAACACAATTGAGTGCAACATTTCGGTTTTCAGACCTTCATCAGACACTGATTGCTGGTGAAGTACCTCACTGCTGCTTCACCAGCAATCAGTGTCTGATGAAGGTCTGAAAACCGAAACGTTGCACTTCATTGTGTTTGATTGCCTTCATAAATAAAACCTTATCACTGTTCACAATAAACTTCTTTGTGCAGAGTACCTAGATATATAAATAGATAGATAGAGAGATAGATAGATAATAGATAGATAGGAGATAGATAGATAGATAGATAGATGCAAAGAATAGTGAAGCAGCACTACTTCCAATAATAAATTGGTGCCAGCAGATGACCCAGCCACGGATTAAATATATAGTGCAAACAGTCTGCAGCACTCCAAGTTCACTGAACGTGGAGTGCTGCGGACTATTTGCACGATAGATAGATGATAGATAATGATAATTATATTTACTTGTATAGCACCAACAGATTCTGCAGCGCTTAGATAGATAGATAGATAGATAGATAGATGATAGATAGAAGATAGATAGATGAATATATAGATAGCAGATTGACAGACAGACAGATAGATAGATAGATAGATAGATAGATAGATAGGAAATAGATAGATAGATGAATATATAGATAGGAGATAGATAGATAGATAAACAACAGAGTGGAGTGCACTCACAGAAAATCGTTTTTGGAGTGCCAGCAATGGAGACTGGAACCACGTCCCCTTCTTCATACACAAAAGACTTCGCGGCACCTCCGTTAGGTGAAAAAACTGTGATTTATTGTTTCAAAAAAACTTTAGCCAGTGCTGCCTGGCTAAAGTTTTTTTGAAACAATAAATCACAGTTTTTTCACCTAATGGAGGTGCCGCGAAGTCTTTTGTGTAGATAGATAGATAGATAGATAGATGAATATATAGATAGCAGATTGATTGATAGATAGATAGATAGATAGATATGAAACACTTCTTTGTTAGTGTTTCTCTTTTATAAATCCTCTTTACACACAGTTAGGAGATTCTTGGAGGGGCTCCCCTATTCAGGATCCATGCCTGTTAGCTAAAGCAGTGAGATCTCCATCTGTGGAGGACCCAGTATATCTATGCATTACACAGTCAACTCTTTCCATTAGACCTGTGTAATACATCCTTTTTTCCTGTGGGGGTGCTATAGAGAACTGGAATAATTGCTGCTAGATTCTTCCCCAGAGTACAGCTAACCACTAGAGATCTCATTGACCAGCTTATTGGTAGGAAAACTACTAAGAGTAATTGTCCAAAGCAGGAGACTTCTTTGAAGACCTCCTGGTGATGGAAATAAGCCCAGCAGGGTTGATACAGCGAGGACCAAAGTACTAGGGAAATGTTACTAACTAGGCCTCCTTAAAGCTGGACAGATACACAAGGTAGATGTTTGCTAAACCTACCCTGATCACCCCATGCAGATATAACACCATCATCATCCCTGTCTAGGTGACTGATAACCACTACATCCAAGTCATCTCTTCATCTTTACTACATCCTTGCTTCTTGTATCACCTCCATAAATGTAGTGAGGACCACCATGGAGGCAGGGATGATACCTCATGTCTTGTAAAATTTTGGACCTACAGAGGAGTTGGTTCATCTGCACCTTCCCATATCCACAGTTATCTTGCATCCAAGACAATAAAGAAGGTTCTAGACAAGACACTTTAAGACAATAAAGTTTCCCATAGATAGGATCCTAGTAATCCCACTATCATCATGTCAATAATTCTAGCAATGGTTCCTACCACATTTCCACATGTGGAGCAACTACAAGATACTTCCCACCATAGGAAGCATGTTTCATGGGGAATATTGAGGGACTTGATGTTGACATGTATGATGGTATTAATGCGGGGGTGGGGCTTTTTGGCAATACTTGCATTATGTTCAAAGGGAACAAGAAGGATTGCAAATCATGTAAATCATGATCAAGTCGTTGAGAAACAGACATAAGGCGATGTGGAGACACTGCTCATATGATGACCGGTGATCAAATAAAAATAAAATAATAAAACAATAGAACATAAATAAAAAAATATATTTACAGTACTATTATACTACGAGAATTAAAAGCAAAATAATAATAAAAATAATAATATAATAATAATTAATATAAGATTATTGCTAATGATAATATTACACAATAATAAAATTACAGATATAAGAAAATTAAACGTCATGAATAAACGACAGATACAATAATAAAAATTAAATAATTAATGCTAATAATCATGAGTAAAAACATAATAAAATACTATATATATATATATCTCAACAGAAATAAAAAAAAATCTATTACATAAAATTATAAATAAATAAATAAATCAATTAATAAATTCGATAATTTTATTATAATTCTATAGAAATAGAAAACAATCTAATTAGGAAAATAATACTTTAAAAGGTAAAAAAAATGTACGATATTAAGTCATGGAAGATATAAAGTAATTAATATTAGGACTGATAATGATTATTTGAAATGTAAAATAATGCATTAAAAAGGAAAAATTACAAAAATAGAATAAATAATAATATAAAGTAAATAATATGTTATAAATTGAATAATAATAAAAAAAATAATAACAATTTAGACTAGTATCAATAATAATGCATATATAAAATAAGGTTATTTTTTAAATTTAATAAAAGGAAGGAATTTTTAAGATTTCCTATATACATATAATAATCAGCTCTTCTCTGCCATCAGTCTAGTTGTTGTGGTGTTTTCTGTCCATATCCTACATGTGTAGTGGTTGCTCCATAGATCACTGTGAAGTTTGCTGCACAAAGCCCCGGCTTTGGCTGCATGTGCTGCTGCTCCAGTTGCAGACCACCACCCTCCTCCCTGCAGGCGACAGCTCTTTCCTCCCGGCAGCCGCACAATCTCATATCTATCCTTTGCATAGAAGAATTAGCATGACAAGAGACTGTTTCTGGCAGCCACGTGCTTGTCCTTTCTCTGCAGCCACTTTATCGCCTCCTGTCACCAGGAGTTTGGAGTGGCAGAGCGGTGCTGAGCATTAATCTGCAAACCTCTGTAATCTGCCCTCAATGGATGAAAGGAATCAAGGTGTTATCTGTGTGTGCACAGACAGGGGATCACCACCGATAGAGCCCGGCGCTTTTTACCTGTCCTCCTGGATTCTCATTTTTTTCCCTTTGTTCACTTATTTTAGCAGAATTCTACACGGCACATAGGAAACATTGACATCCTAAGCCTTTGATCTTACTGTTCTTGTCATTGCAGTAAAAACCTCCTCATGACCCCATATAACAACCCTGCAGACAATGCACGAAAGGTATCTCTCCGGCATAGCAAAAACTTATAGCGAAGCAATCGGTCACGAGTAGGAATTAATTTTTTAAAAAATTGCAAAAATATCAAAAAGTTTTTAAGAGTTTCAACCAAGAAATTCACCAGACACATATAAGCAAGACATCTCATTGCCTAGATGCAAACAGGCAGGATCTGGAGTAATAGTAAGAGACCATATATATATATATATATATATATATATAAATATATATACAGTATATATTCATCATGCAACCTGTTATAAGACAAGACCTAAGACACCAACATGCTTATAGATTGAAGTCAGTCTTACCTCTGTGAGTGATTCCAGTCTCCGGACCTCTATTGATATGTGACTGCTTCACCGTTCACTGTGGTATATTTATACACATAGGCTCCCCCACCTCTCAGGCACTCACATTGCTAGTGTGCGTATCCACCCCCTCATGCTTCCTGCCTGTCTTGCAGAGGAACACCAACACTATTCCACCTACCTCTTCCCTATCTTTGAGTAAGAAACAACGTCACTGCGACTCCTTACAGGACATCTCTGGCATGGTCAGCCATCCCCTCACTACAGAGTGGCGCAGCGCCCGCCTTTGTCCATGGCACCACATGGATTGTCTTAGCAATCAGAGATGTCATTCTGTGCATTAGGAAATGAACTAGTCTTCTTTCCCATGAGGGGGAATATGCCTCCATTCTCCATGCACTATTACCCGGACGAACAGACAAGACACTAAAAAGGATGGATTGGCAAGAAGGGATATAGGATTGGAGAAGAGGAACCTTGATGAGTGAAGACTTAGACGTTATAGACATGTGATACTATAGACGGATAAGGAACTGGGCCTGAGAGAACCGCGAGTTCTAGTTATAGTTTTGGTGAAAGATTAATAGAGGTAGGGAAGACGTGCATCTAAAATATGGTCATCTCCATGGTTTAGTATATTTTGTGCTATTTTCCATAAATTCACCAGTTACTGGAATCTTTAGTAGAGGTGAGCAAACCGGGTTCGGGTTCGAGTCGATCCGAACCTGAACGTTCGGTATTTGATTAGCGGTGGCTGCTGAACTTGGATAAAGCTCTAAGGTTGTCTGGAAAACATGGATACAGCCAATGACTATATCCATGACTTCCACATAGCCTTAGGGCTTTATCCAACTTCAGCAGCCACCGCTAATCAAATGCCGAAAGTTCGGGTTCGGATGGACTCGAGCATGCTCCAGGTTCGCTCATCTCTAATCATTAGTATTTCAACTGGTCCACAGAAAACATCTGTTCTACACCAATAGGAAGACATAGACTTTCTTGGCCTAATCCATAGGTGGCAGTTCCCGAAGTAGTCACCATTTGAGAACAGGTGCGTGAGGGGATAAACAAAAGTTCTGTGTATGTTATGCGTGTATTGGGTTCAGTGGTACGGTGGGCCGCACAGTAGTTTGTGCTCTATCAGAGTAGTTGGGCAGCAGAAATAATAGTTTTGTGTGTCAGCTTGCAGAAGGAAGCATTACCCATGACGGGAATCTGCCCGTAAAGTCAGCAGTCACTTTGGGTGCAACATAAAGGTCCTTTTAGAGGTTCTAACGCTTCTTGGCTGATCGCTGACACTTTTACATGGGGCGACTATCGCTTGAAGGAGTTTTTCTAGCAATGCTCCTTGCTGGTGTAAAAAGCCTCTAACTCTATGTGGACTTGTTGTGCATCTCGCAGTCCTCCAAATCATTCAAAGAGGAACAAAAGAATAAAACTTTACAACTTTTAAGAGTTTTGAGTGACCAAGTGGGATATGCAACCATTAAGCATATTGTGCTCCTCCAGGTGTTTGTAACCATCAAGCATCTGTGCTACAGTTGTGAAAGAAAATTAAGTCTTCTGGTCGACTGTTAAATTCTGCAATGACTATTAAACGCTCATACCACCTTTAACATGCATTGCTAGGGTTGTCAGGCAGGGAGGTGGTGGTAATACAAAGGAGCAGGTCAAGACAGCCAAGGATCAATACTAGTAACTTAGCAAAAGTATGGGGTAAAAGCCAAATCATAGCCAATACTAGAAAGTCCCACAAGGCAGGTAGAAGGGTAAATGCGGATAACAAAGTCAAGCTAACCCACTTTCTGCCATTATAGACAACCCTGTGGGTCTTAATACTGAAGGCTCCAGAAAATACATATTGGGAAGTGCAACATATCCTACAGCATTAGATCCGCAGTGGTAAGCATTTTATTTCTAGTAGTAAAGAATCGGGCTATAATACAGGCCTAGCTGGCCAAATATAACAGTAACTCACTATTGATGTAAAATTGTTATTACATATCCCACCCTGAGCCATATATAAAAAAAATTATGCCTGTACAGCCCCTCATTAAGTAGGTAGGTAGTCTTCTTCCGTAGATTGGTGTGTTCCCGCATTAGATGGATAGGGTCCCAAAGGTAAGTCCCCCAGGCGGCATGCAGGTGCCCCCAGTAGGTAGGTGACAGATAACTCCTCCCATAAGGTAGGTAGTTTCTTCCAGTAAGTAGGGCCCCTGATAGGTATGTCTCTACAGTAGGCAGGTTGGTCTCTCCCAGTAGGTAGATAACCCCCCATTAGCAAAGGTATTGCTACTGGTAGGCCACGTTCACACACTGTATGACAAGGATGCGCCAGCATCCCATTTCAATAGAAATTAAGTTTATCCGTCCGGTACTACAGTACTGGCCGGGATAAACTTCACTGACACCGGCCGTTCTGTGACATGGCCGGGTCACAGAACGGGCGGTGTCAGTGAAGTTTATCCCTATTACACAAAGCGCTTTTTAACAATTAGCGACTGACAATAAACGATCTCAAACGAGATCATTAGCCTTAAATCGTTCACCATATTACACAGAACGATAGTCGTTAGTTACAATCGTTACTATGATCATTTAGTCCATCTGATCCCATCAAAACAATGAACAGTGTGCAATTACACTGAACGATTAGTACAAAAAAAAAAATGCGGAACTACAGCAAACGAATGTGAAATTACAGCGAACAATTAACAATGATTTTAGGTTCAGATATAAATCCACAATCAACGACATACGAACGATTTTTCGATCGTTGCCTGCAATTACACAGAACGATTATCGTTTAAATTCGAACGATATAATGATTTTTCGCACGATAATCGGCCAGTGTAATAGAGGCACTTACACTAACTCCCTAACCTCAAAATAAAAAGTCCCAGCAACCTCTACTCACTGGGTAACTCCTAGGACTCTAAGGGTCCTACTACAAGGCCCATTTTGGAGGAGCATAGGAGCACCGACCTGTCAGGTCAGTGCTTGCTTGCTTCTCTTTCCCCTCTCGCTATCGCCCCTATTACACGACCGGGGAGCCCATAGGAGATAGCAGCGGTCTGCTGCTGATGCTCCTATTTCCTATGGCCAGCAGACCATTGCTCCTATTTCCTATGGCCAGCAGACCATTGCTATCGGCAGCAGGATTTTGGTCCCTGCTCCACAGTCAGCTGGTGGGTTCTTACGCCTCTCTTTCCTGTGTCCCCAAGTGTAGGACTCCACTTTGCAGTGGCTACACCACCTCTCTCTCTCTCTCCTGGCCATTTGGCTACCACATGACCTTCCTGCATAGCCCTGCCACTACGCCAGCAAAGTCTTATAGATACATCCCCTTTAAGTGTTTTAGGTGCAGTTGTCTTTTTGATATCAATCATTTTTATCGATTTCGTAAGAACATTTTTCAGAAACATCTCTAAGTAAAAGAATGACAAGCGGCTCCAGGTAAGTGACAAGTAAATTGTTATTGCATTTGTCCTGGAAATTTTCCATACTATTAATCACATTTCTACACGATAGATAAAATACACTGCCAATAAAAATGAAGGGAACACTTAAGCCTCACAGTATAACACCGAGTCCATTAAACTTCATCACTTTCAATCTGTCTGGCTAGGAAGTATAAGTAATTGGGAATCCATCAGCTGCTTTGGTGCAGCAACAGGTGTACTGGAGAGGCATCTGCAAGAGAACCCCCAAAAAGACAAGCACTCTGTCCTTATCATGTCCGATTCTTCTCTAGTTTCATGAACTGCTAGCGTCCTAGTCACTACTGGTGGAATGAGGTGGTACCATTAGTACATTGACGTTACACATAGTCCAGCTCCTCCAGGATGGCATATGCGTATGTACAGTGCTGCTCCCCATTATTGGCATTGCTTTTTTTTTTTCCCCCATAGACAATATCTTCACAAGCAAATGTACTAATGTTATATCCTCAAAGTGTTTTATACAGTGTCCAATGAAATACAAGAAGAAAAAAATTTCGTTTTCAACCATTCCTGTGTACTTTTGGATGTGCACTTTGCACTTTGTCATTGTCTTGTTGGAGGACCCATGATCTTCGACTCTAAAATTGATAATTCTCTGATTTCATGATTCCTGTGATGCAGTCAAGGCCTCCAGTACCAGACACAGCAAAGCAACACCCCAGCATTATGGATCCTCCCTAACAGTTGATCTATGCCTAATAGTTGATAGGGTGTCCTTCATTACTCCGTCTGTTAACAAACTGTTGCATTGCCAAAAAGCTTTCAGTTTCACCCAGAAGGATTACGGTTTGTCAGGGTACTCTTTGACAAAGATCAGTTCTTTTTTATAACTTTTCTTCAGTAATGGTTTCTTCCTTGGCCTTCGCCCATAAAGCTCTGCTTGGTTTAGTGTGCGGCATATGGTACTTGTTGAAACCATGACCCCAGATTGTGTTTGCCAATTATAGCAGTTCTGATGTCCACAAAGAGATCGTTTCTCTTCACCGTTGTGGTACAGGAACAGACCCCAACATGTGACTTTTTTATTCCCTCCCAAGAGCTATAAAAGAAAAATGCTCCCAAACCTAGCTGGTCTTACTCACCAAGTCCCCCTGAGTATTTTGAGCCATCTCCCGTCTTTCTAGCTGTTTCTGTTCCATAGTTACACGTTTTTTGAAAAGACAAACTATATCCAACATGGCGCCGGCCAGAAAACTACATCTCTCATCATGCAATGCTTATGCCTGATTGGTCCATGATGTAGCAGAGCTGATATCCACAGATATAGCAGAGTTGAGGCAGCGGAATAGCAGAGGTGAGGCAGCGGAATAGCAGAGTTGAGGCAGCAGAATAACAGAGTTGAGGTAGCAGAATTGAGGCAGCGTAGTAGCAGAGTTGAGGCAGCGGTGTAGCGGAGTTGAGACAGCGGAGTGGCAGAGTTGAGGTAGCAGAGTTGAGGTGAGGCAGCAAAATAGCAGAGTTGAGGAAGCGGAAAAGCAGAGTTGAGGTAGCAGAGTTGAGGCAGCCATCTCCCGTCTTTCTAGCTGCTTCTGTTCCATAGTTACACGTTTTTTGAAAAGACAAACTATATCCAACATGGCGCCGGCCAGAAAACTACATCTCTCATCATGCAATGCTTATGCCTGATTGGTCCATGATGTAGCAGAGCTGATATCCACAGATATAGCAGAGTTGAGGCAGCGGAATAGCAGAGGTGAGGCAGCGGAATAGCAGAGTTGAGGCAGCAGAATAACAGAGTTGAGGCAGCAGAATAACAGAGTTGAGGTAGCAGAATTGAGGCAGCGTAGTAGCAGAGTTGAGGCAGCGGAGTAGAGGAGTTGAGACAGCGGAGTGTAACGCCTGGAGTAGTGGATCCACTGGACCGGCACCAGCGATGGCACAAACCTCACCAGGGGGCGGAGTCTAAGGGGCCGCTGGTTTTCACCAGAGCCCGCCGCAAGGCGGGATGGACTTGCTGCGGCAGGCGACCCCCAGGTCGCTACCCCTGGCTTGGTTGCTGGTGTCGGCAGGCGAGGCGTGGCAGGAGATGGCACAGGCAATAGTCTGCAGATGAGAGAGCACGTGACAGGCTGGACACGGGAACAGGTGGAGTGACAGGGGAACAGGAACCAGGAACAGGGACTTGGGACCAGGTAACGGACAGGACTCAGGAACAGGGACTTGGGACCAGGTAACGGACAGGACACAGGAACAACAGGGAGCTGGGCCAAACGCTATGGGAAGCATGTAGAGGCTCCAACCCAGGGGACAGGGCAAGCTGGGATTTATAGGGGAGTGATTAGGTGCAACTACCAATTAGGAGCGCACTGCCCCTTTAAATCTGAGACAGCCGGCGCGCGCGCGCCCTAGGGGGCGGGGCCGCGCGCGCCGGCCGGCACAGCGGGAGACAGGAGCGTGGAGAGGTGAGGCGCCCCCCGGGGCCGAGGTGATAGCAGCGCCGGGTCCCCGACTATGGACACCGGCTGCTGCATGGGGCAGGAAGCGGTCGCGGCGGCGGCCCGGAACGCGGGACGCCGCCGCGGCTGTGACAGTAGCCCCCCCCCCTTTGGCCTCCCCCTCTTTCTTGCCTGCAGATGGCACAGGAAGCCACAAAGTCTTTGACATCTTGAAACAGACTGGGCCACCAGTAGTGGCGAGAGATCCGTTGGCCGGTCTTACGAACTCCAGGGTGCCCGGCCTCCAACGAGGAATGACCCCACTTCAAAATACCTCTTCGAAGCGCAGGGTGAACATGAGTCTTTCCGGGGGGTACTCTCCGAAGCGAAGAGGTGACGACTGGTGCTAGGCGATCGGGCGGGAAAACATGGCAAGGGACTGTGGGTCTGTGGACGAGGACCTTCTGTAAGTTCTCCCGGTGGTGAGAGGACCCGACCTTAGTCATGGGTACGGAGAGAGGGTACACCTCGGCAGAGAAGGCATCCGCCGAGTCTTGGTCTTCTGCCGGTAGGTCGGATAGAGGCTTGGCTGGGACAGGAAACGACATAGTACACTTGGTCTGAGGTGACCTGAGACACTGGTTGGAACAGTCCTGACCCCAACTGAGAATCTCCCCGGTTCTCCAGTCCAGTTGAGGGGCATGTTCTTGCAGCCACGGGAGTCCCAGGAGGACCGCGGGGGAAGAATGGGGCAGGACGTAGAAGGATATCTCTTCTTGATGTAAAGGACCCACCTGGAGGACTAAAGGTGCGGTCTGGTAGTACACACGGTCGGTAAGAATTTCGCCTGTGACCGAGGAGATAGTCAGGGGCCTGGCTAGTCGGGTCACGGGTAGCCGCCATCTTTGGACCAATGTTGCCGCAATAAAACTGCCTGCTGACCCAGAATCGAGGAAGGCAGTAGTCTGATGATTTCGTCCTGAGAGAGTCCGGATGGAAACTGGCATAGACAGACTTGGAATGGTGGCATTCACACCTAGGGACACCTGTCCCACCGGACCTAGGTGCGAGCATTTTCCGGATGTTTGGGGACGTAGGGGACATCCCAGCCGGAAGTGATCGGAACCACCGCAATAGAGACAGAGATTCAGCTCCAGGCGCCGGATTCTTTCATCAGGCGTCAGGTGAGCCCGTTCCACCTGCATAGGAATCTCAGGAGAGGGTTGGGACATCGAAAGGTCAGGATTCTGGAAAACCGGCGCCAGCTGGGGATGGCGACGGGAACGGGTTAGTAAATGTTCATGCCGAACCTCCTCCTCCCTCTCCGAAAAACGAGTATCAACTCGGGTGGCCAGTAGAATGAGTTCGTTCAGGGAGGTAGGCAGGTCTCGGGCAGCGAGCACGTCTCTCACTCGACTAGACAGGCCCTTCTTGAAGGTGGCCAATAGGGCGGCCTCGTTCCAGTCCAATTCGGCTGCCAGGGTGCGGAACTGGATGGCGTAGTCACCAACAGAGGAGCTGCCTTGAGAGAGGTTGAGGAGAGCAGTCTCGGCTGAAGAAGCACGGGCAGGTTCCTCAAAGACGGAGCGAAACTCGAATAGGAAGGCCCGGAGATTGGCAGCAACTGGATCATCACGGTCCCACAGTGGCGTGGCCCAGGCCAGGGCTCTACCTTCTAATAGGCTGATGATGAAAGCCACTTTAGAGCGCTCGGTGGAAAACTGACTACTCAAAAGTTCAATGTGCATGGTGCACTGAGTCAAGAATCCTCTGCACAACTTAGAGTCCCCAGAGTACTTGCTTGGGAGGGCCAGTCGGAGTGAAGAAGAAGCGTCAGGAGGTGGTGTGCGCTGGGCAGTAGTCTGCTGCTGTAAGGCGGCAGTGAGTTGCTGGATCTGCTGTGACTGTTTCTGGATTTGTTGCGCCTGCTGAGTGACCACTCTGGCAACGTCACGGAGATCGGGCACCTCGCCGGGATCCATGGTTGGAGCCTACTGTAACGCCTGGAGTAGTGGATCCACTGGACCGGCACCAGCGATGGCACAAACCTCACCAGGGGGCGGAGTCTAAGGGGCCGCTGGTTTTCACCAGAGCCCGCCGCAAGGCGGGATGGACTTGCTGCTGCAGGCGACCCCCAGGTCGCTACCCCTGGCTTGGTTGCTGGTGTCGGCAGGCGAGGCGTGGCAGGAGATGGCACAGGCAATAGTCTGCAGATGAGAGAGCACGTGACAGGCTGGACACGGGAACAGGTGGAGTGACAGGGGAACAGGAACCAGGAACAGGGACTTGGGACCAGGTAACGGACAGGACTCAGGAACAGGGACTTGGGACCAGGTAACGGACAGGACACAGGAACAACAGGGAGCTGGGCCAAACGCTATGGGAAGCATGTAGAGGCTCCAACCCAGGGGACAGGGCAAGCTGGGATTTATAGGGGAGTGATTAGGTGCAACTACCAATTAGGAGCGCACTGCCCCTTTAAATCTGAGACAGCCGGCGCGCGCGCGCCCGAGGAGGCGGGGACGCGCGCGCCGGCCGGCACAGCGGGAGACAGGAGCGTGGAGAGGTGAGGCGCCCCCCGGGGCCGAGGTGATAGCAGCGCCGGGTCCCCGACTATGGACACCGGCTGCTGCATGGGGCAGGAAGCGGTCGCGGCGGCGGCCCGGAACGCGGGACGCCGCCGCGGCTGTGACACGGAGTGGCAGAGTTGAGGTAGCAGAGTTGAGGTGAGGCAGCAAAATAGCAGAGTTGAGGAAGTGGAATAGCAGAGTTGAGGTAGCAGAGTTGAGGCAGTGGAAAAGCAGAGTTGAGGCAGCGGAATAGCAGAGGTAAGGCAGCGGAGTAGCAGAGTTAAGGCAGCGGAGAAGCAGAGTTGAGGCAGCGGAGTAGCAGAGTTGAGACAGCGGAATAGGAGAGTTGAGGCAGCGGAATAGCAGAGTTGAGGTAGCAGAGTTGAGGCAGCGGAATAGAAGAGGTGAGGCAGCAGAGTAGCAGAGTTGAGGTAGCAGAGTAGCAGAGTTGAGGCAGCGGAGTAGCAGAGTTGAGGCAGCGGAATAGCAGAGTTGAGGTAGCAGAGTTGAGTTGAGGCAGCGGAATAGCAGAGTTGAGGTAGTAGAGGGGGCCGCACTGTGCGCTGGACGGGGGGGGCGCACTGTGCGCTGGACAGGGGGGGCGCACTGTGCGCTGGACAAGGGGGGTGCACTGTGCTGGGGTGAGAACGGGGGCAGGATGGCAGGCCGCACCGTGGACTGTGCTGGGGTTTGAACGGGGGCGGGATAGCCGGCCGCACTGCAGACTTCACGGGGGGGGGGGGAATGGGTGGTGCGGAGCGCCGTCGGTGAGGAGGGGGGAGGGATCCGGCCGCACTGGGCCACGGGTGAGAGGGGACAGGCAGGCCACAATGTGCACTGGACGTGGCAGAGCGCCGTGGGGGGGAATCCGGACGCACAGTGGAATTCACGGGGGGGGGGGGGGGTGGCCGGGAGAGACGCGGGTGAGAAGGGGTTTAGTGTTGGGGGCCAAACAGTGTCGGAGGGAGACAGTGATCAGCAGCTGTCACTGTCTCAGTGTCCTCCCTCATTTTAGTGAGCCGGGTTAGAAACCAGCCCACTGTGCACTGGACCAGGGGGGGGGGGAATCCGGCCGCACAGTGGACTTCACCAGGGAGGGGAGGGGGGAGGCCGGGAGAGACGCGGGTGAGACGGGGTTTAGTGTTGGGGGCCAAACAGTGTCGGAGGGAGACAGTGATCAGCAGCTGTCACTGTCTCAGTGTCCTCCCTCATTTTAGTGAGCCGGGTTAGAAACCAGCCCATTGAAGAGACGGAGGACGGAGGACACGTGATGCCGACTCCGAGCGTGGGGGGGGGGAATACCCCTTTAAGTCATCATTTAATGGCTAATCTATGTCACATGGACACCGACAGTTTATAACAGGTGATTTTCATTTGTGATTTAACACAGGCGAGTCACAATGTGTTCCCATACTAATTAAATGTATGGTTTTAGGTTCTTCTATTTTTACCTCACATTGTTTTTTGTTTTTAACCCCTTAAGGACGGAGCCAATTTTCGTTTTTGCGTTTTCGTTTTTTCCTTCTTGTGTTTAAAAGGCCATAGGACTTGCATTTTTCCACCTAGAAACCCACATGAGCCCTTATTTTTTACATCACATAATTTCCTGATAATGACCAATGAATGGAAAAGAGGGAAGAGGGGGGGGGGGGCTGGGGGAAAGTCTTTTTGAATGCAGATAATAAACCCAATTGCAAAGTTTCTTAAAGGGGACCTCAAGGTAGAGGTTAAAAAAAATAAACCTCCGGAGAAGCCTATAGCATTACTTACCTGTCTATCCCAGTTTTAAAACTATCAAAAATCCATTTTTTTGGGGGGGGGGGGGGGAGGGGGTGTTCTGTATTGTGTTTCTGTCCTTCCTGGTTGAGCAGTTCCCAGAATGCAATGCTTTCCCTCAGCTGATCATCACAGTCCCCCACCCATCACAATCAGTAAAATTTGTGCTGCGCCTGCTTCTGGTAATTCAATGATGCTTGATCACTCAGGGAATTGGGGGATCCAGCCAAGCCTCATGTGAGATCATGCCCTGCCCCGTGTCTGCATCATCAGCCTGTGCTCAGCAAACACACACAATGTGAGACAAAGGCATGGAAGATTTGTCTCCTAAGGTTGGAGAGCAGAAGGAGCAGGAGACAATGTGAATTGGCACAGGGGCCATTTTTTTTCCCCTTCCTGGATTTCTATCAGCTACCAGTGTGTCAGAACCGCAAAGATACGGATACTTAAGTACTGGCCGGATGATCTTTTGGCCGCAGGGTTCTGATGTGGGCGCATCAGCGTGCGCCCGCATCAGAATCTCACATACTGTAGCACACAGTGAAGTGAACGGCCGGAGCCACTCGCTTTACTGTGTGAATTTACAGGGTTTCATTGAATTGTGGCCGCAGAATCAGTTATTTGTGGCCCCTTGCAGGATCCCGGTCGGAGTGTATATGATGTGTGTACGCTCCGGCCGGGATCCCATAGAATAATAAGTAATGTTCACCCGTAGAAAGTATGGCCATTGTTGCCGATGGCAACAACGGCCGTACTTTTACGTAGTGTGAACATAGCCTTAATGTACATTTAATAGAAAACACGTTTTTCTTATCCGGTCATCACAGGGATATGGGGTCCGCACCTCACCCCTTACAGGTTCTGCTACTGATACCACAGGGTACATCACAGGGATATGGGGTCCTCACACCTTACAGGATCTGCTGGTGATACCACAGGGGACATCACAGGGATATGGGGTCCGCACCTCACACCTTACAGGATCTGCTGCTTATACCACAGGAGACATCACAGGGATATGGGGTCCACACCTCACACCTTACAGGATCTGCTGCTAAGCAGTTAAGCCCTTCAAGAGAGGTCTAGCCTACAGATCAGCTCAACCCACGCCGAGGACTAGGAGTCACTACAGTGCAGGACAATATCCGCAAATGAGCCAAAGAGCTATGAACTAATCTGGGTGGAGCAAAGTTACTAAAAGTCGATGAACTCTATCTTGCAGCGCGGGAAATCCTAACCATTCCGCTCATCCCAGGTAACAGGGTCTGGGGCCCCTGTCACCCATCAGTACGGTTCAGCCAAAGCTAGTGGGCATCAGGTGGTGTGAAAGGTCAAAACACAGGCACAAATTCTTCTTTTTCTTCTATAAGTATTCTTCTATGCACTCCAACCTCCCGGCAGAGCACATTACTAATTGGGTTAAGACTCTTACGGCACTCTCCTCTCTACTGCCTTAGTACAACCTTATCAACTCTACTACATCCTACTCAGCACTTATCCCACAGATTTGGTGGTTCTATGTACGTGTATTTATTGGAACTGTATTAAAGGACCACTCCGACGGGACCCCCCCCCCAAAAAAAAAAAACACAGACACACACAGACACCATACTCACCATCCCTCCGGTGACGATCGCCACTCCATTCGCCCGCCGTCCGCCTCCCCGTCACCTGCCTCCGCCGTCCAGCGATGTCTCTTGCTTCCGGGTCCAAGAGAGAGAAAAGGCTGCCAGTGCGCTTGCGCACCGGCAGCCTTTTCATTGGCTGGAGCGCATCACATGGCTTCCAGCAAGCTCAGCCAATCAGGGCTGAGCACGCTGGAAGCCATGTGATGCGCTCCAGCCAATGAAAAGGCTGCTGGTGCGCATGTGCACCAGCAGCCTTTTCTCCCCCATTCACTCTCAATGAAGACGCCGAATAGGAAGAAGATTCGGACCGCCCCCCAGCTCTGACGTCACCCGACACCAGAGAAGAGGACCGTGACGACCGTAATAGGTAATGTATACATTCTTTAACTTCCGGGGTGGGGGGTCGGGGGTCGGAAAGTGGGGGAAGGGGGCCAGACCGGGTATTTAACCACATTATAAAGTTATATAACTTTGTAATGTGTGTTAAATAAGCCAAAAAATTTTTTCGCCGGAGTTGTCCTTTAAGTGTATTTTCAAGATTCGTTGTATTACCTGCTGCACATTTACAAAGAGTAAACCAAGTCAACGTTAACACCTCAGTCTGTGATTTACTTGCTACCACCTGCACAGCACTTACACCGCAACCTTGGGACATTTCCACGGATCTGTTGCTGATACCACAGGGGATATCACAGGGATATGGGGTCCGCACCTCACACGTTACAGGATGCTGATACCACAGGAGACATCACAGGGATATGGGGTCCACACACCTTACAGGATGCTGATACCACAGGAGACATCACAGGGATATGGGGTCCTCACACCTTACAGGATGCTGATACCACAGGAGACATCACAGGGATATGGGGTCCTCACACCTTACAGGATGCTGATACCACAGGAGACATCACAGGGATATGGGGTCCTCACACCTTACAGGATCTGCTGCTGATACCACAGGGGACATCACAGGGATATGGGGTCCTCACACCTTACAGGATCTGCTGCTGATACCACAGGAGACATCACAGGGATATGGGGTCCGCACCGTACAGGATCTGCTGCTGATACCACAGGAGACATCACAGGGATATGGGGTCCTCACACCTTACAGGATGCTGATACCACAGGAGACATCACAGGGATATGGGGTCCTCACACCTTACAGGATCTGCTGATACCACAGGAGACATCACAGGGATATGGGGTCCTCACACCTTACAGGATCTGCTGCTGATACCACAGGAGACATCACAGGGATATGGGGTCCTCACACCTTACAGGATCTGCTGATACCACAGGAGACATCACAGGAATATGGGGTCCTCACACCTTACAGGATGCTGATACCACAGGAGACATCACAGGGATATGGGGTCCTCACACCTTACAGGATCTGCTGATACCACAGGAGACATCACAGGGATATGGGGTCCTCACACCTTACAGGATGCTGATACCACAGGAGACATCACAGGAATATGGGGTCCTCACACCTTACAGGATGCTGATACCACAGGAGACATCACAGGGATATGGGGTCCTCACATCTTACAGGATCTGCTGCTGATACCACATGAGACATCACAGGGATATGGGGTCCTCAAACCTTACAGGATCTGCTGCTGGTATCCCAGGAGACACCACAGGGATATGGGGTCTACACCCAGCGGCGGATTAACTTTACCATGGGCCCCGGGCTGTTTACCAAGCTTGGGCCCCCCAACCCACTGTAACTATGGCGGCACTAGCTTTAGTCTTTTTCCTCCATAATGCAGCCTGTAAAGGACCTGTGGTGACATCATTGTTACATGATAAGGTCCTTCAGTAAGTTCTCTTATGTTACTGCATTGTCTCCTGGCTGCAGCTTTGCCCTGATTTGTGAAAAATTGTGGTAAAAAGCAGCAATTTTTATGCAAATCATGGCAGAACTGGAGCCTGGAGATAATACACCACTGAAAGTATAAGTCTGTTTGGGTGGCCATGTGCCCCCCAAGAGCTCAGGGCCCTGGGCTGCCGCCCGAAACGGACCTATTATAATCCGCTACTGTCTGCACCTCACACCTTACAGGATCTGCTGCTGATACCACAGGAGACATCACAGGAATATGGGGTCCTCACACCTTACAGGATGCTGATACCACAGGAGACATCACAGGGATATGGGGTCCTCACACCTTACAGGATGCTGATACCACAGGTGACATCACAGGGATATGGGGTCCTCACACCTTACAGGATGCTGATACCATAGGAGACATCACAGGGATATGGGGTCCTCACACCTTACAGGACCTGCAGCTGATACCACAGGAGACATCACAGGGATATGGGGTCCGCACCTCACACCTTACAGGATCTGCTGCTGATACCACAGGAGACATCACAGGGATATGGGGTCCTCACACCTTACAGGATCTGCTGCTGATATCACAGGGGACATCACAGGGATATGGGGTCCTCACACCTTACAGGATGCTGATACCACAGGAGACATCACAGGGATATGGGGTCCTCACACCTTACAGGATGCTGATACCACAGGAGACATCACAGGGATATGGGGTCCTCACACCTTACAGGATGCTGATACCACAGGGGACATCACAGGGATATGGGGTCCGCACCTCACACCTTACAGGATGCTGATACCACAGGAGACATCACAGGAATATGGGGTCCTCACACCTTACAGGATGCTGATACCACAGGGGATATCACAGGGATATGGGGTCCGCACCTTACAGGATCTGCTGCTGATACCACAGGAGACATCACAGGGATATGGGGTCCTCACACCTTACAGGATACTGATACCACAGGAGACATCACAGGGATATGGGGTCCTCCCACCATACAGGATCTGCTGCTGATACCGAAGGGGATATCACAGGGATACGGGGTCCTCACACCTTACAGGATGCTGATATCACAGGGGATATCACAGGGATATGGGGTCCGCACCTCACACCTTACAGGATGTTGATACCACAGGGGACATCACAGGGATATGGGGTCCGCACCTCACACCTTACAGGATGCTGCTGATACCACAGGTGACATCACAGGGATATGGGGTCCGCACCTCACACCTTACAGGATCTGCTGCTGATACCGCAGGGGACATCACAGGGATATGGGGTCCGCACCTCACACCTTACAGGATCTGCTGCTGATACCACAGGGGACATAACAGGGATATGGGGTCCGCACCTCACACCTTACAGGATCTGCTGATACCACAGGAGACTACACAGGGATATGGGGTCCGCACCTCACACCTTACAGGATCTGCTGCTGATACCACAGGGGAAATCACAGGGATATGGGGTCCGCACCTCACACCTTACAGGATGTTGATACCACAGGGGACATCACAGGGATATGGGGTCCGCACCTCACACCTTACAGAATCTGCTGCTGATACCACAGGGGACATCACAGGAATATGGGGTCCGCACCTCACACCTTACAGGATCTGCTGATACTACAGGAGACATCACAGGGATATGGGGTCTAGGAAGGGACACATCTTAATGTTATAGAATACAGTCCGCAATAGATCAGTAGGAGGTCTGATACAATACTAGGCTAGCGTTCTTAATAGTATAGCTGATTTGTGTATACTTTAATGACTGTAGTATAATAAAATATGACATATTAATATAACAGATGTGTTTTTGCTTCTTCGTCTCTAGTGCGGATTGTTGTGTCTGTAGTTGCCGCCATTGGTAGCAATGCTCACTTATAATTAGCTGCTGTCTGAACAGACGGGTAGTCAATGATCCCATGGATACCGAGATAGAAGGTATTCACATTGTAAATGGCAGAAGCATGCTGCAGGGAAGGAGATTTGAGATGATTCTTAGAGAGACGTCTTTCAGGAGTAAAGTATTGACAGCTTATCAATCTATATCCCAGACACGGAAGAAAAGGAGTTTGCATTCCTAGCCTCAATTATGCACGTCAGCTGCTAGATAGTCATTCTCTAGAGTGTAAGCTCTCATGGGCAGGGTCCCCTCTCCTGTAGAGTGTAAGCTCTTATGGGCAGGGTCCTCTCTCCTGTAGAGTGTAAGCTGTTATGGGCAGGGTCCTCTCTCCTGTAGAGTGTAACCTCTTATGGGCAGGGTCCTTTCTCCTCTAGAGTGTAATCTCTTATGGGCAGTGACCTCTCTCCTGTAGAGTGTAAGCTCTTATGGGCAGTGACCTCTCTCCTGTAGAGTGTAAGCTCTTATGGGCAGGGTCCTCTCTCCTGTAGAGTGTAGGTTCTTATGGGCAGGGTCCTCTCTCCTGTAGAGTGTAACCTCTTATGGGCAGTGACCTCTCTCCTGTAGAGTGTAAGCTCTTATGGGCAGGGTCCTCTCTCCTGTAGAGTGTAACCTCTTATGGGCAGTGACCTCTCTCCTGTAGAGTGTAAGCTCTTATGGGCAGTGACCTCTCTCCTGTAGAGTGTAGGTTCTTATGGGCAGTGACCTCCCTCCTGTAGAGTGTAAGCTGTTATGGGCAGGGTCCCCTCTCCTGTAGAGTGTAAGCTCTTATGGGCAGGGTTCTTTCCCCTGTAAAGTGTAAGGTCTTATTCTGCAGGGTCTCCACTCCTGTAGAGTGTAAGCTCTTATGGGCAGGGTAATCTCTCCTGAAGAGTGTAAGCTCTTATGGGCAGGGTCCTCTCTCCTGTAGAGTGTAAGCTCTTATAGGCAGGGTACTCTCTCCTGAAGAGTGTAAGCTCTTATGGGCATGGTCCCCTCTCCAGTAGAGTGTAAGTTCTTATGGGCAGGGTCCTCCCTCCTGTAGAGTGTAAGCTCTTATAGGCAGGGTCCTCTCTCCTGTAGAATTCAAGCTCTTATGGGCAGGGTCCTTTCTCCTGTAGAGTGTAAGCTCTTATGGGCAGGGTCCTTTCTCCTGTAGAGTGTAAGCTCTTATGGGCAGGGTTCTCTCTCCTGTAGAGTGTAAGCTCTTATGGGCAGGGTCCTCTCTCCTGTAGAGTGTAAGCTCTTATGGGCAGCGTCCTCTCTCCTGTAGAGTGTAAGCTCTTATGGGCAGGGTCCTCTCTCCTGTAGAGTGTAAGCTCTTATAGGCAGGGTCCTTTCTCCTCTAGAGTGTAATCTCTTATGGGCAGGGTCCTTTCTCCTGTAGAGTGTAAGCTCTTATGGGCAGGGTCCTTTCTCCTGTAGAGTGTAAGCTCTTATGGGCAGGGTTCTCTCTCCTGTAGAGTGTAAGCTCTTATGGGCAGGGTCCTCTCTCCTGTAGAGTGTAAGCTCTTATGGGCAGGGTCCTCTCTCCTGTAGAGTGTAAGCTCTTATAGGCAGGGTCCTCTCTCCTGTAGAATTCAAGCTCTTATAGGCAGGGTCCTTTCTCCTCTAGAGTGTAATCTCTTATGGGCAGGGTGCTTTCTCCTGTAGAGTGTAAGCTCTTATGGGCAGGGTCCTTTCTCCTGTAGAGTGTAAGCTCTTATGGGCAGGGTTCTCTCTCCTGTAGAGTGTAAGCTCTTATGGGCAGGGTCCTCTCTCCTGTAGAGTGTAAGCTCTTATGGGCAGCGTCCTCTCTCCTGTAGAGTGTAAGCTCTTATGGGCAGGGTCCTCTATCCTGTAGAGTGTAAGCTCTTATGGGCAGGGTCCTCTCTCCTGTAGAGTGTAAGCTCTTATGGGCAGGGACCTCTCTCCTGTAGAGTGTAAGCTCTTATGGGCATGGCCGTCTGTACTGTAGAATGTAGTCAATGTAAGCCATACGAGCACTAGTAGTTATTGAGTATAAAAGTTATAATTTGAAGCAATCTTGTATATAATGGAAAGCTATAAAGGTGGGAATGGACCCTCTTAAATACTGGGTTTGTGTGGAACTGCACAGGTTGCACATATGATAGTTCCACCCCCGCTGTGACATATGTGGGTGTTATGTTGTTACTATTATTACTGATACAATACTGAATGGCTGTCATTTTCAGAATCTGACAAGAAGTTTTACATTTCCCCCACAATTTTTATGCACTGAAAGCAATGCACCTGTTTATTAGAGACATGAACATGTCTTTCAGTAAAGAACTTGCACTGACTTGCATTGATCCTTTCAGGCGCTGCACTTAATTTTCTGCTTTTATGCCTCCATTTATTGGCAGTCGTAATTATTTCATATGCTAATTAGGTTACAGTTTGGAGCCAAGCTTTCATTTTAATGGCTCATTATGCAAATTGTTTGTTTTTGTGTGTTTGTCAAGTGATCTATTAAAATGTACTTTTTCTTCTATTCTAATCTATGGTTTCACAGGTAGGACTGAGGCGGCGGTGTTCCTATGTGCATCGGCTACGTGACGCAGGGTACAGGGGAAACTTTGCTAAAATGCATCATGGCTTATTGGATGAGATTTCAACTTGGGGTCCCATAGAAAAAATATATATTTGAGCCCACCAAATTTTTACGTTTAATACCTGCTATTATGTACATAATTTTATAATCTAACTTCATATGGTGACTTTTGGAGCTTTATGGCCAAGTGTTAGATGGAGTGGAGTAAAATCATCACCAATGGACTCAGAGGACACTTGTTCTGTCTGATGGAAAAGTCTTGGTTTGGTGAATGCCAGAAAAAATTTTACCTGCCTGACTGTATTCTGCCAGCTGTAGAGCTTGGTGAAGGAGGATAATGCTATGGGGGGCTCTTCAGGGGTCGACCGAGGTCTTTTAGTTCCAATGAAAGAAAATCTTTCATTCTTCAGTATATCAAGACAATGAATAATTGTCACTTCCATCTTTGTGGAATTGGTTTATGGTTCCTGACTTTTCTGTTCTTGCATGGCTACCCTCCCAATGCACACTGCAAGGTGGAGTCTGGTGTGGAGGAACCCAAGCCCTGACCTCGACCCCATCCATGGAGACTGTGAGCCATAATTTCCGTTGTGCGCAAGGGCCCTTATAAATGAATGGGTGAAAATTTCCACAGACACCTCCAAAATTTTGTAGTCTTCCCAGAAGATCCTGCAAACATGCAAACAGGGAGCAACTCCATATTAATGCCTAGGGATATAGAAAAGGATGTCCTAAAAGCACCTGTCTAGGGATGGTCCGAACCTGGTTCGGGCGGGGTTCGTACGAACCCGAACCATCCGCAATGATTACCGCTGTCTGCCCGCTCCATGCAGCGGGCGGATCCAGTGGGAGGAACGCCTGGAAAACTGGGATACAGCCATAGCCATAGGCTGTATCCCAGTTTTCCAGGCGGTCCTCCCTCTGTATACGCCCACTGCATGGAGCGGGCAGACAGTGGGAATCCGATGCCGAGCGTTCGGGTTCAGCCAAACTGAACCTCGGCGGGTTCGGACCATCCCTACACCTGTCCCTATTAGGATGAATGCGACTGGAGCAACTGGATCGTGGAGTCTTAATTGTTCGGCATTTGAATACTGGTGACTAAAGAAGTAATTTCAAGGATTCCCAATGGCTGCATCCAATTTCTTCAGCAACCGGTATCCAAATGGCAAACGATCGGAATCCAGCATTCTCCAGCAACGTTCATCTCTATTGCCTATACTTTTGTCCCAGTAGCGTACATTTTCATATGCAAATTGCCGCCAGCTGATGAATGTTAAGGCCTCCATGGACATTGATACTGACGTTCATGTTGCCCCGACCACAAGAGTTTTTAAAAAGACTTTTTTTAAACAGACTCGGAAAGCGAGTGTCTATCTAGAAGATCAGTGCTTGCTTACAGTGTGGGATGGGCATGTAAGACGGTCTTTAGATCATGGGGGAGAGTGCTGGCAGAGAGTGTATACCAGCTGGTGCCAACCACTAACATTACAATACTGTGTGTGTGTGTGTGGGGGGGGGGGGGGTGCGATGCCCTGGCCCCTGGGGGCCACGTCCGCAGTGCTGGTGTTATGAGCGGGCAATGACCAGGGCAGCTGCAGGGGTTATACTTGTCACGGTATAGGCCTGAGGGCAGCACAGCTGTAGGGCCGGTCTGTGGAATCTGCGGGTGATGATGGGCATGCGATTCTTCGCTGCACCTAGTCAGGGCACCAGTTAGTGGACACCAATGCCAGGGTTCAGTAACAGCGGCTTTATTATAGATGAGGTAACTAGTAGCAACAGTTCTGTCCGGATGCAACCGGGTCTATAGCAGGCTTTGACAAATAAAGCAGGAGTGGTGCTGCATAAGCTGGGAGAACACGTGCCGGATGATGGGAGTAGGAGTATGAGAGAAATAGCATTGCTGGGTGGATTAGCTTGAGAATAATACTTGCTGTGAATCCTTGCAGCGATGAGGAGAGATAACGGAATGACACCCAGATGAGAGAGAAGACTCCGGACACTTGAGCAGGCAGATACAGCCGAAGACTTGAATATAGCAGAGCACCTGATCCACACTTCTAGTGGTGAAGTGGGAGCTGCAGAGAAGAAGTCCAACTCCTCTGAGGCAGGAGAGGGACGACACACATCCTCCTTGCTTGGAAGCAGGGGGAAGACTAACTTGTTAGGAGGAAGTGGCAGGTCACATGGTTGCTCCTGGCCAGAGCTAGTCGGCCATTGGAGGAACCATGGTTACAGGTCACGTGATCAACAGCCTTGCATACCACTGTACAATGCAATAATACACAGGAATACATGAGAATACACATGAGAATGCACATTACCAGAGAATACTAGGGGAAAACCAGCAGCAGTTGCAGTGCAAGCACTTACCAGAACAGGCATGGACACAGCAAGAGAAATGGCCATAATAGGAGTAGTAGTCTGCATGTTCTGGGACACTGCAGGGGTAGAACTTGTAATTTATTCAGTTAAACCTTTGTTTGTTTGACATTTAGGAATCCAGTGGAAGGTGATACTCAGTGGCCACCAATCGCTATGAGAGATCTCTGAGTAGAAGTGCCCACTGAGCTGTCCTCAGGTTGCATGAGTTATTACAAATTATCACCATTAACTTCAGTCAAACTGAGCTACAATACCAGAAACAAACCGAAGGCAAGAGTGGTGCTTTTTCTTGAAGAAAGCAGCCATGTTCTGCTCATCCTTGACAAGTGAATAAATTACTAGTTTATTTAGTTCTGTTGAACCTTTTCTCACAAATCTATATCAATCTGCTCAACTAACTTTGCTTTAAATGCTGTCCCGCAGACACGACTGCATTTTCAATTTGATAAAATCCCTTAAAGACAAAACAGAAAAGTGCAACAGCAATCTACAAGTACCAAGTATTCTTGTGTATACTCCCCCCGTCACACACACTATAAAAAAACTGCTCTATATGGGGGGAATATACATGGTACCTGGCACTTACAGGATGCTGTTGCACTTTTCTGTTTTGCCTGTTTATTGAGCACAGCAGTGTGAACCTACATAGTGTGAACAGTGTTATTGGTGTTAATTTTTATTGTGTTATTTGTCAGGGTGCAGCTACCTCTTTTTGGCTTGCACTCCCCCCATCTCCTGTGGGATTTTAAACAGAGTTTAGTTGGGTCCTGAATGCCCAGTTTTGTAGACTAAGGGTACTATTACACGGAACGATAATCGGCAGAATCGGCCCTATCCGGCCAATTATCGCTCCGTGTAATAAAGACAACGATCAGCCGATGATCGTAGTCATCGGCTGATCGTTGATATAGGTTCTGACCTATAATCGTCGGGCGCTGACCGCGCACAGCTACTTGTAATAGACAGGCCACTGTGAAGCTGGAGCGCGCGGGACCCAGGGAGAAGCACCGAGAAAGAGGAGCCCTGCAGCCTGGATAGGTATGTATACAGTTTAAACCAGGGCTGCAAGGACATCGGACAAACGATTTTATATATATATATATATATATATATATATATATATATATATATTGTTGTGGAAATAAAGACAATTCTGTTCATTCTATTGTTAAAGATGGCCCCCATATCCTGGACAATGCCTAAAGGAGAAACTCTGTGTATGACTACGTAATCCATGAGCTATGTAATACAACCCACTATGCAAATAAGGAACCTGTCCATGGCAAATAATAGCCTGCCATCTTATCTATATAACTGCCCTCTTTGTTCTGACTTCTTTCTGCTATATAACCTTCTGTAACGCTTATAATAAACTAGTTCTACCTTGACATGGCGTCAAGTGGTTCTTCATACGCATATGCATATACATATAAGCATACCTAATTTGGAGCAGATAGACAACAGTCTGGTACGGGTTGAGTACCATCCACAACAATTTGGCGACCCAGGTGGGACCACGGGCGAAACTGACCTTGGTCAGCCGAAAATAACCACCACACCTTTCCAGACGGCGGCCGGGGAATGGGAGAGCGCGCCTCCATTGAGTACGGTAAGAAAATTCTGTAATCTTGCCCGAAATATTCCTAGCCCGCTGTCTGTTTGGATGTGGTCTGTCGGCTGGCAGTTGGTCACTACAAAAGCCTGTGGTCAAGAATATGGTAAAACCTCTTGTCTATCTGTGGTTATGTTATGTGTCTGAGAGAGTTGGAGTCAGGGCAGCGGAGAATTGGTCTGTGTAGAGTGTTCACTAACAGACGGTAGTCTTAACCTCTTACTGATTATGTTGGTGTAGACGTCTCAGGGTACTTGGGAGTTGACAGACGTGGATCTGAACCTCTTACTGAGTATGTCGGTGTAGGCGTCTCAGGGTATGGAGGAGGGGACACGTTCTGGAGGCAGACGGGAACCGGTGGGTCTGTCTCCGCCATTAGAGCAAGCGGTAAAGTTTGCTCCTGTTGTGTGGACTCTTTGTGTAGACTGGACGGAAAAAGGTGATTCGTAACTCTCTCAGGTTGTTTTGTTTTGTGTGTCTAACATGGGAAAGCGCATATCACTTGGACTGGGGGAGTACACAGCCTCCCAACTGGTGTCAGAGAGAAAAAAAAAAATGTTGTGAATTAGAAAGAAACCATGAAAATAAGGTGGAAGCGAAAAAAATAAATAAATAAAAAAAATAAAAAAACCTTGTAAAGATAAGAGGAAATAGCTTACTGATGCAGATTTAGCGAGAGACTTCCATCAGAGTGGTGGAACAGAAACGTTTTCATAACTATATTATATATGTGTATCAGACAATACTAGCAGGTGGGGGGCCACCGCTCTAAAATGGCGTCGATTACTGGTCTTGTGCGAAAAAATCCTAACTCCCATCATATTTGTTACAATTGTGGATCACATTCCATCACCCTGTTCCCCCCCAGAGGAAAAAAAAGGTGTCTCCAGAAGCAGTTCCCCCCATGGGGGCTGGCACAGTACACCACACCCCTATATTCTGTAATTAACCCTGATCGGATTTTTCACGTCTCCCCAGCTCCACCCACATGAAGGTTGGGGCACAAGTCTACGCGTCTTCAAAGATTCATTTCTCCCTCCAATGTATGGCCTTGATGAGGTGCTCTGTGCAGCTTGCTGATAAAAGACACTACTGTGAGGAAAGCTGTGAGCAAGTAATATGTAACAAGGAGTTTTCCGTCAGTGGAATGTGTAGGAGAGGACTTGGAGAACTTACATTACGCTACGAGATTTTTAACACAAGGATAAATTACACTACAAATTAGACAGAGATAGATAGATATATATATTTGTATTTCTTTATCCCATACAAGAATAATTTTTTTATAAACATTTATGTTTTCAGTGTGTGTTCTAATTGTTTTTTAACAAAAGAAAGTTATTACCCTGTTACGACCAGCCGCGTCTCTAATGCTTTGTATTATTTCTATCTGAGAGTAGCAGGAGATATGATGTAATATTACTTTTCTTTTTGGCGATAACAATTTTGTGATGATTATTGCAAACTATTAAAATATACTACGCCCATAGGAGACAAAATAAATTAACAAAATTATTGATCAGGAAACTTTTCAATATTAGTAACTGGGAAATTTATAGAGGAATCTACCTAGAACACCTTTATATTATGAAGTGATTTTATTACTGTTTTCCACTGTTTTCTACTGTTGTTATTTTATACCTATATAAAAGGTACATAGTGTTATACTTGGCTATGTTATTATATACCTATAGGCCAAGTTTAAAAAGGGGGGAGAGAAGGGAATTAAGCGGATGAGTTTAAACACTGCACAATCTTTTATTTTTGTGACTAAAGATGTTTATTGAAATGTTTATTGTGTTTTTGTTACTATTGTGTTTGAAATTTCAAATCTG
The DNA here is from genome assembly GCF_027789765.1 of Dendropsophus ebraccatus. Classification (NCBI taxonomy): domain Eukaryota; kingdom Metazoa; phylum Chordata; class Amphibia; order Anura; family Hylidae; genus Dendropsophus; species Dendropsophus ebraccatus. Next base: position 120,682,851 of record NC_091459.1, read on the forward strand.
AAAGATGAAAATGTAATTGAAAACCCAAATATTAATGAAGTTTTAAGTTATCATTATAGATAATCCCAGATTTTACAAAGATGGATGACACAAGGATATACAGTGACCTCCATGCAGAATGACGTACCACTAAAAGCAACCACCCTATCCGAGGTGTGAGGACAGTCACTGGGACATGTAAGATGGTTACAGGTAACTTTACAGATGTCTATGTGAACTCCAGGTACACTTTTTGATCACCCACCATAATGGGTCAATTGGCGAGTTTGAGATTTGTTGGATCCCTGGGCAAATCAATGTGTAAAAACTGTTCGAGGAAGAAGAAGAAGAGCTGCCATAGAGCGGCTGACGCAACGTTCACGCAGACAAACCATGAGGCAAAAAAGGGTGACGGATGATGGACGAAGCTGCCGATGCTGTAGTTTCCGGTCTCTTCCTGAGGTAACCGTACATAGTGTACAGGTGGAGGGGGAGATGTGGATCTGTTTGTTTTTAAGTCTTTTCCAGAGACAATCAGCAGCAAGCTGTGAGACCAGCGGATGGAGAGGAGGTACAGGGTAAAGATGGAAAGCGGACAGTAAGTAACTGTGTTTGCCGCCTGCCTTGTATCTCACTGTAAGCTATCTGATAAAACCAGCAGAAGGAAGCCATGTGTAATGTGGTGTAGTATCCTCACATTGGGCGGCCCAGGGGACAACAAATATAGCAAAGAGGGTTGTGTACGGCTGTATTATCTACACCTGTCATAACCTACTGTAGGTAACACAATAAAGGTGCCTGTCTGCATAGTCTGTGACCATCTTGCCTGTTTCAGGGAATGTAAGTGGACTTCATCCACCGGCCACAGGTGGCCTATATAGGTATGTCCTTGTCTGTATTGATGTCGTTCTTACAGGTTAGCTGAATGTCAACCACAGCTATGTGAGAGGACAAAGCCAAGAGGCAATGTCTGTGGTGATACTAGTGGCCTCATACCAGGAAAAGAGGCCAGGAGTCTGAGCGGCTTTATCAGTCAAAAGACAGGTTTAAGGATCCATAGCAATGCCGCTAACTGTGACAAAAAGGATCATGTGATATATGATTGTCATGAAAAGGCTTTGAAACCTTAAGTGATGTATAGTTTACACCTTGTTTTTATTTCTATGGTGGTTATTTTATGTTATGTGATGATCTCAGTGACACAAGAGACAATCCAGTAAGATCCAAACACATCAGTATTAATTGAACTGTATGTTATGTAATGTATGTTATTAGTATAATATAGTATATGATTATTTACAAGAAGAGATGTGACCAGTCATTAGACCTGTTCAATCTGATCATAAAGATGTTTCTAGGTACAAAATAAAGTAAAATAAAAAAAAAGACAAAAAAGACTAAAAAGACGTAAAAATTCAGAGAATCCCGTACTGAAGATTGTGAATTCACTGACTGGGTATTATAAGTGAATCTAATGGTTACATAGTAGGTCACATTGTAGAGATTTTGTTACATTTATCTGTTGTGCTGTTTTGTTTTTTTGTTTATGTGTCAATCAACTTTGTGTTTTCGCCATTAGATAACATGTGCTCACATCTTAACTTTTACTTTTCAGAAACTTTTTAAAGTTAGTTACTGTGTATTTCCCATACCCTCATGATGGCAAAGTGGAAGCAAGGAGATTTGCTACACCTGTAGTCAGGATTAGGGACAGGAGTGATGAGACAATAAAGTTTGGTTATGTTGGTATCTGTCAGCTGATTGGACGGATATGCTGCCACTATGTAGATACAACTGGAATCTCTGAGTAATAATGACAGTAGGTAAAGTGGAGCAGATGAGAAGAATAGTGTAAAGCATCGGCGGCATCTGATGAGGGTTACTTTTTTTTCTTTTCATAATTAAACTCTGGGATTTTACATCTCATTGGAAGATGGTTTTCAGGAATCATACAGATATTAGTTTGGATAATAAGCTTTTATTTGTTTTGCTGTAACTAAGTTGTATATTGATGTATACTGTACAGAGTTATACATTGTTTTTCTGTTAATAGGCATAAATATAGAATATTGTGGGCAGTAAAAGACCATTTAGTCCATCTAGTCTGCCCTATTAATATTTCTTTTCAGTCATTGTAGAGTTACCTATTTTCTTGTGTTTCTGACCTTTTCCCTCAACTAACCTCAGCTTATGTCCCCTCGTTCTTGTATTCAGTCTCTTATTATTAACACCCTCTTCCTCTTCTTACTGGTTATACCTCTAGCTATACAGCCCAACATAGCTTTCCCTACTGCCTGGCATCATTGGTGACTCATTTTCAGGCTGTCAGGGATGACTGCCCCTAGACCCTTCTCTGCTGAAGTCTTTGCTAGAGCAGAACTGCTGATATGATACTAAGATAGAAAAAGCCTTCTCACCAAGTGCATTAGTTTATATTTGGAAACACTAAACTACAGTGCCCCTGGCAGTTTTTGACCCACTGATGTTTATATTGATGCCATGGGGCGCCAAGGGGGGTGCTCGATGACTTTAAGGCCAGGACCTGGTAAAAGGCAGATTTAAATCACTGACCCCTATCATAACGGTAAACAAGAATGTAGATTGGATAAACTACATATATTACAATCATCAACAATTTATAAACTACACCCGAGAGGCATTTAAAGGTGTAGTAGAACAGCTAGGTCCCAACTGTATTATGGTCTTTTAGAACCATCTGGCCCTTGACACTCCTGATTTAAAAAGAAGGAGTCTGTAAAACGATAGGAGACATTTGTTGCAAATACATTGTTGGTAATTGGGACCGGATGGTAGTATGACCACGGCGCTAAAAGGACTGACTGACATGTCAACAGAACTAAAAGGATATTCATGCACAGATGACCCTTGGGACACATACTTTAGTTGGATTAAAGGGTTGGCAGAGAGCTTTGGGATAGCCGTTGTGTGTGTTTTATTTTTCCTTGTTTTTATAGCATGTTTTATCATACCGCGTGCCAGGAGACGGTTTACTACATCGACCAAAGATCTCAGCCCACAGATGTTGGCACTGGAACCTGCAACTGCAACCTATGGAAACCTGAACTACAAGAAGATCTACACACCTCTGAGACAATCTACACTATATAGTTCCAAAGATAACCCCCATAAGTGAAGTAAGATGAGGGTCAATACATCTGAATTTCCTATGCACTAGTCCACTAGTTGGGGGGTCATTCACTAGGAATGATTTGTCAAGTAACTGGTGAAGAGGAATCTGTGCATTGGGACAGATGAGTGAGGTTCTTTTATAGGGACAGAATAGTCTTCATAGGGGGGACTGTTGTGGAAATAAAGACAATTCTGTTCATTCTATTGTTAAAGATGGCCCCCATATCCTGGACAATGCCTAAAGGAGAAACTCTGTGTATGACTACGTAATCCATGAGCTATGTAATACAACCCACTATGCAAATAAGGAACCTGTCCATGGCAAATAATAGCCTGCCATCTTATCTATATAACTGCCCTCTTTGTTCTGACTTCTTTCTGCTATATAACCTTCTGTAACGCTTATAATAAACTAGTTCTACCTTGACATGGCGTCAAGTGGTTCTTCATACGCATATGCATATATATATAAGCATACCTAATTTGGAGCAGATAGACAACAGTCTGGTACGGGTTGAGTACCATCCACAACAATATATAGATAGATAGATAGGAGATAGATAGATAGATAGATAGATAGATAGGAGATAGATAGATAGATAGATAGATAGATAGATAGATAGATAGATAGATAGATAGATAGCTATTGTTTTTACTCTTTTAAACATTGAACAGAAGGTTTGCCTGGAACGTCTGCATTTTGCATTTTCGGCTGCAGTGTAATTAAAGATTTTGCTGTGGTTACAATATCACCTTAGCCAGTCGACGCAGAAGACATTGGGGACACTAATCGAGCTCAGGTTAATTGATATTAAACATAGGGAAATAAATCAGGATTAGAGTATCAGCCTCTTGTTTAAATGGCTGTGATGGGTAATTGTGACTGTAGAGCATTGTTAGCGCTCATCACATGGGAGCTCTTATTGAGTGTTTTACAGTCCGCCTGTACAATGCTATTATATGACTATGACTATGCTAATGCTGGTTAAACTCCTCCACATGGATATAAATATAAAAGGTACTTAAAAGAAAAACAAACAGCAACTTCCCACATCCCCGGTGTTCACAGCACCCAGTCTCCACATAGTCACAGCCGTCCGAGGCTCCATCAGTAGTCAGACCATCCCAGTAGTCACAGCAGCCAGAGATCTAATAGTTACAACAACCAGACTCCAGTAGTCACAGCGGAATTTCTCCCAGGAGTTAAATCAGCCAACCCCGTAGTAGCCAGAGTAGTCAGACCCCCAGTAGTCACAGCAGCCTGTCCCAAAGAAGCCACAGTTTCCAGCTCCCCCAGTAATTACAGAATCCAGACCACCTATGTACTATGTATCTGCCTGTGTTCTTTTTTCACGCAGCAGGAGTGGCCTATGGCCACCTGTACAGGGAGGGATCATGTTGTTTTTCTTAAAGGAGGTATCTTAAATTAAACAGTGGTGCTATGCGAATGATATAACTCCCATTAAAGTCAATAATAAAACTTCTGCAAACTGTGTATAACAGCCCCTTCCCAACTACCTCCAACCACAACAAACAGGCTGGACGGGGCTGATATGAGCTGCATATATAGTATCAGACATAATCACGCATATCATTTCCAGATAGTAATATCCCTTTAAAGCAAATGTACCATCAGTGCATTTGCTTTAAGTTTTGCACATGAATAGAATGGCGCCAGCGTGGGGAAGCTGGTGCTGTGGTTCTTTTTTGAACCACGGCCCGGTTCCTATGTACGGCGCCGTTCTATTCCCGGGCACCTGCAGGGGGTCAAGCACTGGAAGTGGGCTGGAACCGCATCATAGAGGGGCGGTGGTTTCCTCCCAATGGGTGCAGGATACCCGCCTCCAGTGCTTCACCCCCGGTCGATGCCTGGGAATAAAATGGCGCCATTTTTTGGCTGGGACTGGGGCAACGGCTTCCCCGTGCAAGTGCCATTGTATCCATGGGCAACCCTTAAAGCGAATGTACTGATGGTACATTTGCTTTAAGTATAACTCTAGAAACTGGAATCGCCATTTCCAGAACATTATGGAGCCCTGCCCCAATCCACCTCTATGAGCCATGCACATGGACTGCCAGAGGTGACTTCCCTCTCCCTACAAGTATTTTTCAGTATAACAGATCAGGAAACATAATACTGTATTCATTACATATTACTTCATGTTAGCAGATCTCTCAGGAAAAGACCTCCCTCGTATTAATTAGTTTTGATGTTTTGCACTTCAGTCATAATATATTCCTGATATAAACCCTTACGGGGAAAATAAGTATCATAGAGCTCATTCTGAGACACTGTGTAAACTAGCAGAATTCACAGAGAAAGGCAGATAACTTGGATGTAGTGCAAGAAGCACTCGGGGAGCCACAGGGTAAATAGCTAGGAAAAGTTCCTGCACATGTAATTACTGAGACTGATGGTCTCCGAATCTGTCAGGGATGACAATCATCTCAACCGATCACTAGGGAATTCCAGTCTATAAATCAGAGGTGGACACTTAGACTATGTTCACACTACGTAAAACCAAGGCCATTGTTGCCGATGGCAACAACGGCCGTAGTTTTTGTGCAGCGGAACACAGCCTATTAAGCAATGGGATCCCAGCCGGAGTGTACACACATCGTATACGCTCCGGCCGGGATCTGTGCGGCCCCGCAAATAACTGACATGACATAACTGACATTCAGTGAATTGCGGCCGCAGAAAGACCTGTCAGTTCACACAGTGAAGCAAGCGGCTTCAGAGCTCAGCGGCCGGAAAGATCACCCAGCCAGAGATGATCCGGCCAGAGGTCACGGAACGGCCGGTCTCATACGTTGTGTGAACATAGCCTTAAAGTGTACCTGTTGTTATAACTTTCAAAATCTAAATCAACAGTACATGTGATACAAAGCAATATACATTCATTATTTGTTTCTTGTTATCATGCTGTAAAACAAAGCTGTACTTACCAGAAATCCAGGTCCAGTCTCCTGAAGGCAGATTTTTTTGAATTCCGGCCAGTACAGAGAGTCACGTCTCAATGTGTCCATCAATCACATGACTGCCTTCTCTCTGTGAACACTCAGATGGCCTAGGATACACTGGACTTCCTGTTTTCTTACTGTTTCCTGTTTTTTGAGAAAAAAAAAAGAGTCAGAAAACAGGAAGTGCCGTGTTCTCCATGAAAACTAAAAAAAAAAAATGAATGTAAATTGCAAACTTGCTTTATATCTCATCTACTGTTGATTTAGATTTTAAACAAGAGCAGGATCAGACAGATCTTTTCATCCTGACCTTCGCTGTTCTGATCTTAAAACACGTTAAACATGTACCACATGTACCTATGCCATGTCGTAATATGCATACAGTGCCAGTAATAACTAATAACTAGAGATGAGCGAACCGGGTTTGGGTTCGAGTCAATCGAACCCGAACGTTCGGTATTTGATTAGCTGGGCCTGCTGAACTTGGATAAAGCTCTAAGGTTGTCTGGAAAACATGGATACAGCCAATGACTATATCCATGATTTCCACATAGCCTTAGGGCTTTATCCAAGTTCAGCAGCCACCGCTAATCAAATGCCGAACGTTTGGGTTCAGATCGACTCGAGCATGCTCCAGGTTCGCTCATCTCTACTAATAACACAAAACGGAAGCGATCCAGATGAAACCCTTGCATATTTTATGCATTATTATCTAAGTAATGTGAAGTTTAATAAACTACATACCTCCAACTACTATACATAGACCAACCAGTAGGATTTACTTGTATACAGTCCAGTCTGCCAATTTGTTCATAGCAACACTATAATTGCCCTGGTGTTGGACCAATCCTTCCATTGTGTGTTTACAGTAGCTATGTGCGAATTTCCAATTTCTTGCTATCGCTGTGTGAGTAGTGGTAAATGTAACGACTGGAGTCGTGGATCCGCTGTACCACCGCTAGCAATGGCGTTAGCTGCACCAGGGAGCAGAGTCTAAGGGGCTGATGGACTTGCTGTGGCAGGCAACCCCTAAGCCGCTACCCCTGGCTTGGCTTGCTAGCAGCGGTAGATGAGGTGCAGCTGGGGACAGATAGGCAGGCAGACTGAGGCACAGCAGGACTGAGTCACGGGAGAGCTGGGACCACACACTATGGAAGCATGCAGAGGTTCCAACAGAGGGGTCAGGGAGGTGCAGAAGTTTATAGGAGAATGTTTTGGGTGCAGCACCAATTAGGGACGTACTGTCCCTTAAACTGTGGAAGGCGGCACATGCACACGCTAGGAGCCAGGAATACGCGTGCCGACAGAAACGACACCATATGAAAGCGAGGAGTGGTAAGGCGCCCCAGGAGGAAAAAGAGGAGGCAGCGTCGGGCCCGGACACGTGGGCTCTGGCGTCAGCAGGAGGAGTGGAGACGGGAGAGTGGGTGCAGCAGCGGCCTGGAGCACAGGATGCCACCGCTGCAGCCCAAAGAGTAAGTATGTGGAAAAATATGGTAAGGCGGGGTAGGGGTAGTGAATCTAACTGTAATGAAAGTAAAGCTACTTAAGGTCCCCACTGGATAGGGCAACGAAGGATTTGCCTTATAGGATACTATTTCTTCCATTCCACCATATATGGAGCTTTCTTTTTTTCTTCTTTTTTCAGGTTTGACACTATGGGAATAACGCACATCGCACCTATTAATCAGGGCTTCATTAGATCACTGGAATCTGAAGAAGCGCTGATTAATTCATGTGAAATGTGTTATACCTGTACTGTAGTGTGAATAAAAGTATTTTAACTTTTTTTTTCTCATTAGCTTTGTGGTGTTGTTACCTTCCCATTGCTTGTAAAACGGCAGGAATCCCTGTACTGCTATCATCACATAACGTCATGATGGTCTTCTGCAGTCTCACCTAATCAACAACCCATCTGCTAATTCCCTGAAGGATAACGAATGATTCGTATTCCATGGAAATGATCTCTTGGCTGCTCAGTCTGATCGTCTATGGCTACTATTAAATCTGCTACGCAGACAAAGTTTTATCACCTGATTGTCACAGATTTACTTTCATCATGGATACCCGGCCATCACAAGTGGCGGCCAGGCATCCAATCTTGGGGGGTTCTAGGCTGGCTGGGCGATGCTGCGGCCTATCAGGAACACCTAAGCGTCAGGTCATTCACAGACTGCCCAGCACTCTAAAGTGACATCCAGCAGGAGATTTAAATGGGCAACTATGTCTCATTGTTGACTGTGGTGGTTTGGTAGTTTAACTTCGGCTTGTTTTCTGGTTCATCTCTGGTTCTGATTTAGTTATTGTTGTTGCTCTCTTGGTTTTGACTCTTGGCGTGTTCATTGGACTCTTTAAGGGACATTTCTGAAGACCGGCATACTCATACTCCGGGCTTAAATTAGTCCCCGCCCCCAATTGGCCTGCTGGATTTCTCATAGTAAATCAGGCCTGACCTGCGTCTGCCGTATGGTGGGCACAGAAATCTACATCTGCTCCTGGGCAGGTGTAAATTTCTGCCATGATTTATGCCATCAGGCAAATGGGGGATACGGCAAGCGTACACCAGGGAGAAGGGGAGAATCTGCGCCTTGTACTATCTGTGTGACAGTACAAACCAAAAATTGGAAAAAGGACACTCCCTACTAAACAGCTGTCCCGCCTCCACTCTATGCTGGTTTGTCTCTGCATAATGACAATTTGGAATAAAAAAATGTAATACTTGAATTGCGAGTGGTGAGTACTGTTTTATCCTTTACTCTCTTCGGTTTCTGCAGTATTAGGCGTGTTCTTTAATAAGCTTAGCATCAATGTATGTAGCTTATTTTCATTATATCCTACACTGGATACAATCAGTCCCTCTATTTTTCTTTGACCAGGTGGGAATGGCCATGCCCGCTCTAACTCTCTATGCTGTATTATTAGTGATAGTATTCCCTTAAAGGGGTAGTGCGGCGTTTCAAAATTATTCACTAAAGAACACACATTACAAAGTTATACAACTTTGTAATCTATGTTATGTTAGTGAATGCCGGCCCCCCTCTGCCGCGTCATCAGCTGCTCAGCACAGTAATGTTCAGCCAATCGCGGCTGAGCAGCTGATGACGTGGCAGAGGGGGGCCGGCATGAGGGACGGGTGGAGCGGTTCGGCTGGCCTCCCAAAGATGACATCATTGTCCCAAGATGGCGGTTGGGGGTCGACACGAATCAGGCGAGTATAGTGCATCACACTTCTGGGTCTAGCGTGGGGGGGTGGGTGGGGGGTGGACACAGGGAAGGGGGACATTCACTAACATAACATACATTACAAAGTTGTATAACTTTGTAATGTGTGTTATTTAGTAAATAATTTTGAAACGCCGCACTACCCCTTTAAAGGAATTGTCTGGGGAGGGGGTGATTTAAACACAGTACACTGCACACACTTCCCTACTGTGCGCCCTCTTTCAGGGTTGTGAAATTGCTGGGATCCTCACCAAATCAGTGGCTGAGGCAGGACAACAATGAAGCCACTGACTGTCGGGTAATTTTTTGTTTTTATTACCTCCTCCATGAGCATATACATGAACACTCTCCTGCCTGGACAACACCCTCTACAAGAACAGAATCATAGACAGAAGTCCTAACATTACTTAAAGTGTCACTGTCATAATAACTTTCAAACTCTAATTCAACAGTAGATGTGATATAAAGCAAGTTTGCAATTTACAGTCATTATTTTTTTTTAGTTATCATGGAAAACTGTTCCTGTTTTCTGACTGTTTCCGTTTTTTTAGAAAAAAAAAATCTGAAAACAGGAAGTCCTGTGTATCCCAGGCCATCTGAGCGCTTACAGAGAAAAGGCAGTCATGTGATTGATGGACACTTTGAGCCGTGACTCTCTGTACTGGCCGGAATTTCTGGGTTTAGTCTGTTTTTTTACAACTAGCACAAGTCAGAAAATCTGTCTTCAGGAGACTGGACCTGGATTTCTGGTAAGTTCAGCTTTGTTCTACAGCATGATAACAAAAATAATGAATATACAGTATGTTGCAAACTTGCTTTATATCACATCTACTGTTTATTTAGATTACTTATCGAGCTTACTTATCGAGCTCTTAATACGCACACATCGGATATAGTAATTTCTGTGATGCTATATAAGGTAAATGGTTCTCACTTAAACGAGGGAGCTGGAAATTAAAAGAAAGTCTGAAATAGATGGGGAAGGGGCACAAACAATGTCAAATAATTTACCACCTATTCATCCATTATGTCTCAGCACCACAACAATGTTAACTCTATAGATCCAGTCACAAAGGAGATTCTGAAGTTCAGTCATTGAGAATCCATGAAAGGCCAGACAAGTCTTTATGGTATTTACTGCACGATTGATTTATTATCTTCTAGAGACATTTCAAGCTTATTCCTAACTTATATGGGAATCATATATATATATATATATATATATATATATATATATATATGTGTGTGTATATATTGTGGACATGTCACTGGTAAAGTGCTCGAGGGGATGTACATCTCACCCAGGTTGATACACAGTGTGAGATGGTGAGTCCAGGAGGCATCTGTGCTCAGCAGTGTTATGCTGCTGAGCTATTATTTATTATTGCCGGGCCTGGACTTACATGGAATGGCAGGTAGGTTTTGGTAGTGGGACTTGCCATTCCCTCCCCCTCGATCCAGTGTGGGTTTTGGGATCAGGTGAGCTCTGATCCCAATCAGCCTGAGAAGGCAAAAGCTGTGCTCAGTGTACAGGTCTCTCTCTCAGCCAGGAGTGAACAGCCTGCATGCTGTTTGGTGAGAGCTGGGAAGACAGCCGCTGCTGGGGCCTGTTCACACCCCGCAATACTGATCACTGAAGTGCCAGAGAGGTAACCTGCTGTATTAGTAAGCGCCCAGACGGGCAGGACTTTTTGTTTTGTTTATTCTCACTGCACAGTGTTGCTGTATTTATGTTACTGGACTGTTTATGCTACAAATAAACACCCAAAGCTGTTTTATGAGCCCAAGTTTGCTGCCTGAACTGTGTCCAAACACACCATCCCCCGGGAAGATCCCTACAATTGGTGCTGCGGAGCGGGCAAAGCGGTTGCTAGGGGCAACGGTGTGCATCAACTTGGCTACAGCTGCGTATGTCCTGGGTGAAGGCTGTTGCTTCACTCCAAAAACAGACAAGCAACATGGAGGAAATGATGAAGCAGCTAATGCAAGTGAGTCTGCAACAGCAACAGGCGTTGGTCGCACAACAACAGGCTCAGGCAGCCGCTAAGCAGGATCAGGAGGCTGCTAACCTGCGCCATGAACAGGCATTGGCTGCACACCAGCAGGCTAATCGGCAGCAACAACAGGCTCTGGCAGATGCTAATCTGCGCCACGAACAAGCGATGGCTCAACAACAGAGACTTATTGAGCACCTGATAGCAAAGCAAGAGGCGTCTGCAGGTGCTAATCCCCAGCTGGTGGCAGCAGCCGCGCCAGAGACTTTGTCTGTGAGAAGAGCTGTGCAGCGTGCGCTGCAAAAGATGACTGCTGATGACGATGTTGAGGCCTACTTAACTGTCTTTGAGCGGGTGGCTGAGCGAGAAAAGTTACCCTCCACTGAGTGGGCAGAGGTCATTGCTCCCTATTTAACAGGCGAACCTCAAAAGGCCTATTATGACCTCAGTGAGCAAGAGGTCAAGGACTATCCTCGGCTAAGAGCAGAGATACTCGCCCGACTAGGAGTTACTGCTGCTGTCCGTGCCCGGAGGGTCCGCAACTGGAGCTACAGTCTGGACAAGTCAGCGAGGTCCCAGATGTACGACCTGATTCATCTGGCAAGAAAATGGTTGGAGCCAGACACCTCTACTCCTGCCCAGATCCTAGAGAGGGTCGTGATGGATCGCTACCTCCGTGCCCTTCCTGCTGATCTACAACGCTGGGTGGGACAAGGCGACCCTAGGAGTGCCGACGAACTCGTCAGCCTTGTGGAGAGGTTCCAGGCGACCGAGGACTACCTCCGTGATGTTCCTGCAGCACCGTCACCTCCCCGGAGTGCCAGATCTGTGCCATCATCTGGTAAGAGACTTCCATCTATTGGGGGAGTGTGGAGGGGTGCTGATAGAGGGAAGAGCGCTCAGGAGGTGTCTCAGGGGCAAAAGACTGGTGGGGGACCCCGGTGGCTAAGTGGCCCTAAAAAGGACTCCCTGCCAAGGAGACCAGGCCCTATCCAGTGCTGGAGATGCCACGAGACGGGACATATGTCTGCCCATTGCCCTCTTACCTCTGAGCCCATGGAGTGTGACGCTAGCCGGCGTCAGTCGCTATTTGCGGAGCCGTCTTTTGTTGCAGTCACTGGACTAGAGACTGAACCACAAGTCTGCAACATTACTGTAAATGACTTTCCTGTTAAGGCGTTGCTGGACTCAGGAAGCCTTGTCACCCTGGTGCATGCCAGCCTGGTGACTGGGGACTTTGTGCCAGCAAGACATATGAGTGTGGTATGCATACATGGCGATACAAAGGTTTACCCTATAGTACGGGCTAATGTCGGGACTGAACTAGGTGCTGTACAATATGAAGTGGGTGTGGTTAAAAACCTTATGCATAATGTTATATTGGGGCGTGATTTTCCTTTGTTCTGGGCTCTATGGGGAAAACAACAATCCCCTGAAAGGAGTGAGGAGACCCCTAAGTCTATTGCATTACCCACGGTAAATGATAAAAATGTACAGGAGGAATATGATGCTTTTCCTTTGCAGGTCCTGGCTGGTGAGGAAGAGGCTCCTCCCACTGTGCAAAATGTTCCAGACTTAGAGGTGTCTAGGGATAATTTTGGTACTGCACAATTACAGGACCCCACTCTCAAAAATGCGAGAGAGCAGGTCACTGTTATGAATGGGGTACCTCAGGAACCAGAAGCTGAGAAAAAATTTCCACATTTTTCTATGACTAATGATCTCTACTACAGAGTCACTAAAATTAATGATGAGGTGGTGGAACAGCTTCTGGTGCCTAAGTCGTACCGGCGTCAGGTACTCGACATGGCCCATAATCATGTCCTTGGGGGACACTTGGGGACAGATAAAACACAGGAGAGAGTCCTCCAGAGGTTTTATTGGCCTGCGATTTATGCTGACATAAAAAAATACTGTGAGTCGTGCCCCACATGTCAGCTTAGCGCTCCAGTGTCGCATTTTCGCAGTCCTTTGGTCCCACTCCCCATCATAGAGGTACCTTTTGACCGGATCGCAATGGACTTGGTGGGTCCCATTGTAAAGTCGGCTAGGGGACACCAGTACATTCTAGTGGTGTTGGACTACGCGACCCGCTATCCTGAGGCTGTACCCCTAAGAAACACTACCTCTAAAACAATTGCACGGGAATTGTTTTATATGTTTTCCAGGGTGGGGATCCCCAAGGAAATCTTGACTGACCAAGGTACACCATTTGTGTCAAAGGTGATGAAAGAGCTATGCAAACTGTTTAAAATCTCACACCTACGTACCTCTGTATATCACCCACAGACAGACGGGTTAGTGGAGAGGTTTAATAAAACCCTGAAACATATGTTAAAAAAAGTGGTGGAAAAGGATGGTCGTGATTGGGATCACTTACTACCTTATCTGATGTTTTCTATTAGGGAAGTACCCCAAGCGTCCACAGGGTTCTCTCCCTTCGAATTAGTCTATGGTCGTCACCCTAGGGGTTTATTGGATATAGCGAAAGAGACATGGGAAAGTGAGTCCACCCCATACAAGAGTGTTATAGAGCATGTAGCACAAATGCAGGACCGTATAGCCACTGTAATGCCCCTAGTAAGGGAACACCTCCAGAGGGCGCAAGAGGGCCAAAGCAGAATTTACAATCGTTCTGCAAGAATCAGGACATTTAGCCCAGGTGACCGGGTACTCATACTTGTTCCCACGGTAGAAAGCAAATTCTTAGCAAAGTGGCAGGGTCCCTATGAAATTGTAGAGAAGATCAGTGAGGTCAACTACAAGGTACACCAACCAGGTAGAAGGAAGCCTTTCCAAGTTTATCACATAAACTTGATCAAGCCCTGGAAAGACAGGGAATCCTTGGTGGCGACAAAGCCTGTTGGTCATCTGTCACCACCAATCCCTCCGGTCAGGATTGGTGACACCCTATCAGTATCCCAGAAGCAGGAAGCTAAGGAGTTCCTGCAGAGAAATAAAGACAAGTTTTCTGACCTACCAGGGCGTACGCATCTCATTAGTCATCATATTGAAACTGAGCCTAGAAGCAGAGTAAACCTTAAGCCCTATAGGATACCAGAAGCCCGGAGGGAGGCGGTATCATCCGAGGTAAAACGTATGCTTGACCTAGGAGTCATTGAGGTGTCCCAGAGCGAGTGGTCCAGCCCGATTGTGTTAATCCCAAAGCCCAATGGAACTTGGAGGTTCTGTAATGATTTTAGAAAGTTAAATGAGATCTCCAAGTTCGATGCCTACCCCATGCCCAGGGTAGATGAGTTGATAGAAAGGATGGGTAATGCCAGGTACATAACTACCCTCGATCTCACTAAGGGCTACTGGCAGATCCCACTCACTCCTAAGGCTAGAGAGAAGACTGCATTCTCCACCCCTGATGGGCTCTTCCAATATGTAGTGATGCCATTCGGGTTACATGGAGCCCCTGCCACTTTTCAGAGGTTGATGGACTTGATTCTGCGACCACATCGTGATTACTCCGCTGCCTACCTCGATGATGTGGTCATTTTTAGCACGGATTGGGAAAGTCACCTCTGTAAGGTCCAGGCGGTGTTAGATGCCATAAGTGATGCGGGTTTAACCATCAATGCAGAGAAGTGTGCACTAGCCTTAGAGGAGGCCAAATACTTGGGCTACATTATTGGGAGGGGGTTAGTGAAACCACAACTAAATAAAATCGAGGCAATACAGAATTGGCCTCAACCCCTCACAAAGAAACAGGTCAGAGCTTTCCTGGGTATTACGGGCTATTACCGTAGGTTTGTGCCAAATTTTGCCTCAGTTGCAGCCCCACTAACTGACCTGACAAAGGGTGCGAAGTCCGCAATGGTGACATGGACTCCAGAGGCCGAGAAGGCTTTTCAAAGCCTCAAGTCTGCCCTGTGCCAACAGCCTGTGCTAGTTACCCCTGACTTTAGGCGAGAGTTTTTGGTACAGACAGACGCCTCTAACACAGGGTTAGGTGCCGTCCTCTCACAGGTCGTGAATGGCGAGGAGCACCCGGTGATGTACTTAAGCAGGAAACTATCCCCGGCCGAGAAAAACTACGCCATAGTTGAGCGAGAATGTCTGGCAGTGAAGTGGGCCCTAGAATCCCTGAGGTACTACCTACTAGGCAGGAGGTTTAAGTTAGTGACAGACCATGCCCCCCTAACATGGATGAAAATAAACAAGGAGAAGAATGCAAGGGTGACTAGGTGGTTTCTGTCCCTACAAAACTTTAATTTCACTGTGGAACACCGGCCAGGGAAATTACAGGCAAATGCTGACGCCCTATCAAGGGTACACTGTCTGTGGGGACAATACGCTCAGCCCTCCGGTCTGAAGAAGAGGGGGGGGATATGTGGACATGTCACTGGTAAAGTGCTCGAGGGGATGTACATCTCACCCAGGTTGATACACAGTGTGAGATGGTGAGTCCAGGAGGCATCTGTGCTCAGCAGTGTTATGCTGCTGAGCTATTATTTATTATTGCCGGGCCTGGACTTACATGGAATGGCAGGTAGGTTTTGGTAGTGGGACTTGCCATTCCCTCCCCCTCGATCCAGTGTGGGTTTTGGGATCAGGTGAGCTCTGATCCCAATCAGCCTGAGAAGGCAAAAGCTGTGCTCAGTGTACAGGTCTCTCTCTCAGCCAGGAGTGAACAGCCTGCATGCTGTTTGGTGAGAGCTGGGAAGACAGCCGCTGCTGGGGCCTGTTCACACCCCGCAATACTGATCACTGAAGTGCCAGAGAGGTAACCTGCTGTATTAGTAAGCGCCCAGACGGGCAGGACTTTTTGTTTTGTTTATTCTCACTGCACAGTGTTGCTGTATTTATGTTACTGGACTGTTTATGCTACAAATAAACACCCAAAGCTGTTTTATGAGCCCAAGTTTGCTGCCTGAACTGTGTCCAAACACACCATCCCCCGGGAAGATCCCTACAATATATATATAGATAGATAGATAGATAGATAGATAGATAGATAGATATAGATATTAATAAAGAAATATATTACAGTATAATAAATGATGAGGATTCAGAAGGACACTTTCTGTTCTATCATGACCGAGACGCCATTTGAGATCACTTGCTGGGGATGGGCATTAGTAATTTGGTTTGGGGGCTGGGAATGTTGCTAGGCAGCTCAACCCCCCGACCACCTTAAGAAACCCCTCTTCATTGATCCCGCAATGATTTTAAACGAGCAATTGAAGGTGGTTACCTAGAACCAAAGACGAACCCCATTATAACTTTGGGCTCTATTACCTCTATGTACTTCCTTGCTTTGATGAAATGTAACAATGAACAAAGAAACTTGAGAGCTGATCCGTGAATCGTGTACAGTCCTTGTTCTCATTAACAAGAAGCTGTGACACATTGTAATAATAATTAATTGCAGATAGATTTCAGCCCCCATGGAGAGAAGGGGATCTATAGCTCACACGAAATCTGGATAAAGACGGCGAATTATCCCGGTAGTATTCATAACAGGCTCATCATCGTGAGCCTCCGACCGTATCTACGAGCATCAAATTGCTGCTAATGTCATCATCAAGTATTAACTCTTTAATCCCAGGCTTGCTTGTAACGAAGGAGACTTTAATTAGGAGTTAGATAAGTCGATGATACTGTGTCAGGTGGACTTTATCCGTCATTCCTCCATATTTCTTTGCACCATTTTTAATTATTCTTATTGTATTATAGTAATTGTTACAGGAGAAACGTGATACGAAGGATATTAAAAAACTATCCCGTCATCCCTTCATAGTACATGTTAATCGAGACAAGTTTCTTATATCATAATTGGACAAATAAGGATCTTCCATCTGTGTCATTACTGACAAAACCATAATTGGGACTCTTTGGGTTCTGTCCTATTTTCCCTGAAAATAAAACAGTGCCTTATATTAATTTTTGCTCAAAAACAGGTACTATGTTTTAATTTAGGGAGATGTCTTACTCATCTCCCCCCGGACCTCACCGGAATACTTACCAACATCCTTGCTGAAAGACGCAAGAGCATACGCCGGGACGTGCGTAGGACATGGGGGCCATGGACCACTATACCTGCGGCGTCAGCTGTAAAGTTCACGAGGGCAATAGGCAAGTCCTGGATGGCAACAGGCAGCCTTACTATCGGGGGCGCCCTAATTTACAGTGGGGTTGCCTTATTTTTGGGGAGATGCCTTACTTTAGGCTACTTGGTAGGCTAGTTAGGGTGTATTTTAGGAGGGTGTGTTATTTTCAGGGAAACACAATAGCATTGAACCCTAAGGTCTTGAGTATTAATCTGGGGCAACATATTCACTGAAGAAATTGTCTACGGCAATTTTTTATAAATGTGGCCAGACTGGGCTACAAGGATATGTTGGATGGAAATTTTGTACATATCTTCTCCAATCCCCAACTGTTCTGATGAAGCCCGGTCCCCAGTGCTCATCACTTCCTGGTCTTAGTCCCAACACAATGAAGTGGCCCAGCCTCTTTATTCAGCAAATAAGTGGTCACCTCCTAGGGAAAAATTCTTCCAATCCCCTGCTGCTGCCATTCACATACCCCATCCCCACTTCTCAATGCTTCCTAGTCTTGTTCTTAACACAAGGAAGTGTCTGCTCAGCCAATCAGTGGTGGGAACCACTTCAGCCGGTGATTAACAGAACGGCCATTTTTTTGTGTTAAGACAAAAAAAAAAAAATAAGTTGACAACCCCTTTCAGTTCGATTTTGAACACCAAGATCATTCCATCAGCTGTAATCTAAGGAAAATATGGAGTCAAATTTCAAGATCCTGAAAAATTCTTCTCCTGTTTCCCCTATAGGGAAAAGTGAGCATTGCACAGTGCAATTTTGTGTAAATAGGTTGTCTGTGTAATGGAGGACAGGTCCTTCAGAAAGAGACAGACCATGCAAGCCTCCCATCCCTGACCAAGAGATGAGGACTGTGACCAGAACACCTCTATATTGTATCAAAATAACATAGTAGAGTATAATATATACACACACACACACACACACCGGATAACCTCTTTAAAATAAAATCTATCAATGCTTCATATTGCCTACCACACTCCACTGGTAATTCCAGTCAACAGTTCTGCTTTGGACAGAAAGCACTGTGTCAGACTGATAAGAATACACCACTTCCTGCAGGACATACAGCAGCTCATTAGTACTGGAAGGCTTGAGATAGAAGTAATTTATAAATCTATGCAACATAGGATCGCCATTTTGGGTGGCCCTGTGGGTTGGTGTGGTGAGGGGGGGGGGGGGACCCGGGGCTGAGTGTCCTTCCGTGTGCGGCTGTTTCGGGTGTTTCCCCTCGTCAGTGTGGAGTAGAATTCTGGCTAGGTGGGAGCAATGCCTAGTAGAGCCATATGGGAAACCGATCACTAATCTCAAGCCAGAATCCGGGATCCTGCTCCACACTAGGGAGGGGCAGAGCCCTGGGACAGCTGTCTGTGGATGGATGCCTGGCCTTGGTTTTTCACTTGTCATTGCATTGACTTGTGGGGCCACTTGGTGTGGTGGTTTTGGTGGTTGCCCTACGGGAGCCGCCCATTGGCTGGGTCCTTCCCAGATGGATGTCTAGGTGGTCCTGTGTTTCGAGACTCTTGACTATGAAAATGAGAAAAAAAAAAATCTATGTAACTTTCGGACACCAGTCGAATTGAATTTTCCCCCTCCCTTAGGAGTTGGCTTGTTTGGCTAATAAACTGAGCCTGACAGCTACCCACCTTTGAGATCACCAAGTTGTTAGATCCCTTGCGATCAGTTTGTTATCCCCTATACTGACGACAGGTCATCACTTTGCTGAACAAACCCTTTATTTTAAGAGGTGTTGTTATCTAAAGAGTCTTTTACACGGGTTGATTATTGTGCAAAAAAATAGAATTTACTTCATAATCCTCTGGTGTACCTGGGGCAATGATCAAACTCCAAATGAAAATCTGTTCATATGTCGTTGATCGCATTATTTGTAAATCAGTGTAAATGGTTTTCAAGTCATTTAGTATAAACACTCATCTTCCATAGTATATAGATATGGATGCAATAATGAGCATAGTATATGTACGGATGCAATTGCGATCATATTAATGACTTTTCATAAAAATATTTAAAAACAACAAAAACTTTTACGTTTAGAATTGCTGGTGTAGCCCCAACCCAGTTGTGATCACGTTTAGATTGTTACTCTAGCTTTAAAATATATATATATATATATATATATATATATATATATATAGAGATAGATATATAGATAGATATACTGTATATATATATATATATATATATATATATATATATATATATATATATATATAAACTACTGTTCAAAGTTTAGGGTCACATTGAAATGTCCTTATTTTTGAAGGAAAAGCACTGTACTTTTCAATGAAGATAACTTTAACCCCTTAGCGACCCATGACGTACCTGGTACGTCATGGTGCCGCGGGGGGTGTTCAGAGCGGAGTCCCGCCGGGATCCTGCTCTGAACGGCACCGATCCCGGCTGCAATCTGGGCAGTGCCTCTATTAGCCGGCGCGGGTCCCGTTGCCGCGCCGGCTAATTAAGCACTTCAATGCAGCTGTCAAACTTGACAGCTGCATTGAAGTGCTTTGTATTGCACATCCCTGGTGTCTAGTGGCACGGATCTCCCCCCCGCAATGCGATCGCGGGGGGGAGATCCGTTCTTCTGGCCGGCCCGGGCCTCAGCGTCGGAATAACGCTGATCCCGGCTCGGCAATAGATTGCTATGGCCTGCAGCAGGCCATAGCAATCTATCACCAATATGATGGATCATTGCTGTGTATATACACAGCAATGATCTCTATGAGAGATCATTGCTGTGTATATACAAGTGCCCCAGGGGGGCTTCTAGTTTATGTAAAAATAAAAGTAAAAAAGTGTTTTTATTAATACAAAAATCCCCTCATAAAAGTCAAAATCACCCCCCTTTTCCCATTTTATAAATATAAATTATTAAATAAACAAATAAATAAACATGTCTGCTATCGCTGCGCACGTAATCGCTTGAACTATTAATTTATCACATTCCTGATCTCGCACGGTAAATGGCGTAAGCGCCCAAAAATTCCAAAGTGCAAAATTGCGCAATTTACGGCCATTTAAATCCAGAAAAAATGTAATAAAAAGTGATCAAAAAGTCGTATATGCGCAATCAAGGTACAGATAGAAAGAACACATCATGGCGCAAAAAATTACACCTCATACAGCCCCATAGACCAAAGGATAAAAGCGTTATAAGCCTGGGAATAGAGCGATTTTAAGGAACGTATGTTTGTTAACAATGGTTTGAATTTTTATTGTTTGAATTGTTATAGTGGCAGATAGGTGAGAAACCTGTTAGTAAGCGCCCAGACGGGCAAGATCTTTTTGTTTTTTTTAAAAGCACGGTGTTGCTGTATTTCTGTTTGCTGGACTGTTTATGCTGCAAATAAATGCCAAGCTGTTATTTTATAACGCCAAGTCTGCTGTGAACTGTGTCCAAACACACCATCCCCAGGGAAGATCCCTACAGTGTATAGAGGCCCATTTCCAGCAACTATCACTCCAGTGTTCTAATGGTACAATGTGTTTGCTCATTGGCTCAGAAGGCTAATTGATGATTAGAAAACCTTTGTGCAATCATGTTCACACATCTGAACACAGTCTAGCTTGTTACAGAAGCTACAAAACTGACATTCCTTTGAGCAGATTGAGTTTCTGGATCATCACATTTGTGGGGTCAATTAAACGCTCAAAATGGCCAGAAAAAGAGAACTTTCATCTGAAACTCGACAGTCTATTCTTGTTCTTAGAAATGAAGGTTATTCCATGCGAGAAATTGCTAAGGAATTGAAGATTTCCTACAACGGTGTGTACTACTCCCTTCAGAGGACAGCACAAACAGGCTCTAACCAGAGTAGAAAAAGAAGTGGGAGGCCGCGTTGCACAACTAAGCAAGAAGATAAGCACATTAGAGTCTCTAGTTTGAGAAACAGACGCCTCACAGGTCCCCAACTGGCATCTTCATTAAATAGAACCCGCAAAACACCAGTGTCAACATCTACAGTGAAGAGGCGGCTGCAGGATTTTGGCCTTCAGGGCAGAGTGGAAAAGAAAAAGCCATGTCTGAGACTGGCCAATAAAAGAAAAAGATTAAGATGGGCAAAAGAACACAGACATTGGACAGAGGAAGACTGGAAAAAAGTGTTGTGGACGGATGAATCCAAGTTTGAGGTGTTTGGATCACAAAGAAGAACGTTTGCCATCTGTTAAGCATGGTGGAGGTAATGTGATGGTCTGGGGTTGCTTTGGTGCTGGTAAGGTGGGAGATTTGTACAGGGTAAAAGGGATTCTGAATAAGGAAGGCTATCACTCTGCACCGCCATGCCATACCCAGTGGACAGCGCTTGATTGGAGCCAATTTCATCCTACAACAGGACAATGACCCTAAACACACCTCCAAATTGTGCAAGAACTATTTACAGCACAAGCAGCAGCTGGTATTCTATCATAGGTAATGGAGTGGCCAGCGCAGTCACCAGATCTGAACCCCATTGAGCTGTTGTGGGAGCAGCTTGACCGTATGGTACGCCAGAAGTGCCCATCCAACCAATCCAACTTGTGGGAGCTGCTTCTAGAAGCATGGGGTGCAATTTCTCCAGCTTACCTCAACAGATTAATAGCTAGAATGCCAAAGGTGTGCAATGCTGGAATGGCTGCAAAAGGGGGATTCTTTGACGAAAGCAAAGTGTGATGTAAAAACAATGTTATTTCAAATACAAATCATTATTTCTAACCTTGTCAATGTCTTGACTCTATTTTCTATTCATTTCACAACGTATGGTGGTGAATAAGTGTGACTTTTCATGGAAAACACAAAATTGTTTGGGTGACCCCAAACTTTTGAACGGTAGTGTATATATATATATATATATATATATATATATATATATATATATATATATATATATATATATATATATACACACACACACACACATACACTGTGTGTTATTTTCCGTGAGCTCTTTACTTGCAGGACAGAAGTGATCTCAGACATAGGGCTGCAATGTTCTTTTCAGATAGTTGAAGTATTGTCACTGGTTACTCACATTATTAAAATTAGTCCTTAAGAGTAGGTAATGTGGCATGAATGGAAGGCACCTGACTGGATATGGAGGGTGCATACTGACTGCACATGCACTCTTCTCTATTTCCTCCTAAGACCTGATCGTCAGCAGCTGCCAGGAAAGGGTTAACAGTTCCTGTAAGGTTGTAACTCCTCCCCACACCCCTCTCAGACACAGCTCCTGTATGTTTCCTATGAGCTCTGTGGCCAATAGGCCGGATTCCCTCCTTGCTCTAACCCCTCCCTCTGCCTTTAGGAACCTGAACTTCCTCTTCCTGCCCTCAGTCTCCACAGGACTGACCTGAAGCCGGTTTGCCCACCCGCCCTCCCTTTTGATCTTGGTTTGTCATGGTGTTTTGTTTCTTTTTGTGCTTTCTTTTTGTAATTATACATAAGTCACAGCTGGCGGAAATTACCTGCTAAGCAGGCGTGTTGGGTTAGTAAGGCGGACTTGCACGGCAGGAGTCTGTCGTCCGGCATACCCCTTTACACCCCTCGGTCTAAGAGTTCGGCACTACGTGCCCGGTTATTGGTTTGGTTTGAGAAATAATTAAAAGCTGTGGCCGATCACCACCCAGCAAAAGTTATATCGGTGTCTGTGTCTTTATTCCTGGCAGCTGTGCTTATTAATTATGGTTTTTGGTTGCTTTGGGTCTATGTGCAGTCTAGGAAAATATCAATATTCTCTCACGTTAGATAGAAGTAAGTGTTCTCAGATGAAAAAACACTCTCAATCGGTACCAAAAGGACTGATACCTGCTTCTATGTGTCACTACAAGGAAATACAATTGACACTCTAGCATTATTATAAGTACTAAAAAGTCAAAGAACACTACTACTACTACTACTACTACTAAAGTATATATAAGAGAATTAGTCGCCATGGGGGAGATTTATCAAACATGGTGTAAAGTGAAACTGGCTCAGTTGCCCCTAGCAACCAATCAGATTCCCCCTTTCATTCCTCATAGAATCTTTGGAAAATGAAAGGTGGAATCTGACTGCTGGCAGAAAGGAGACAGCAGGTGGTGCATACAGACCCCAAAGAAGTCCTCAGTACCAGTGGCGTAGCTATAGGGGTCGCCGGGGTCGCCATGGCGACCGGGCCCCTACGCTAGGGGGGCCCGCACGGCCCCCCTTGCCACTTGTGACACTGTCACTTTAAGCATCCCGAGAAGCTGCGGCCGCGCAGCTTCTCGGGATGCACAGATCGCTTTGATGTTCCGCCTGCACAGTGAGCGGGCGGAACATTAAAGCGATCAGAATACAGGAGAAGGACCTGTCAGCGTCCTTCTCCTGTATTCTCTTCCATAGGCTGCCGGGACTTCATACCAGCAGCCTATGGGAGGCCGGGCCGTGACCTCTCCGGCAGGCGTGAGGATGTGACGTCATCACGTCTGCCGGAAGTCCCGTCCCTGCGGCTCACAAGATGGAGCCCGAAGAGGAGGAGGAGAGCTGCTGCCTGCAGCTACACAGCGCCGATTAGGTGAGTAGGATGTTTGGTTTTTTAGGGGCACCTCTGGGGGCATTATTAGTATATGGGGGCACCTCTGAGGGCATTATTAAGTCTTGGGGGCACCACTGGGGGCATTATTATTGTATGGGGGCACCTCTGGGGGCATTATTAGTTCTTGGGGGCACCTCTGGGGGCACTATTAGCTCATGGGGGCACCTCTGGGGGCATCATTATTGTATGGGGGCACCTCTGGGGGCATTATTAGTATATGGGGGCACCTCTGGGGGCATTATTATTGTATGGGGGCACCTCTGGGGGCATTATTAGTTCATGGGGGCAACTCTGTGGGCGTTATTAGTTCATGGGGGCACCTCTGGGGGCATTATTAGCATATGGGGGGCACCTCTGGGGGCATTATTAGCTCATGGGGGCATTATTAGCTCATGGGGCCACCTCTGGGGGCATTATTAGTTCATGGGGGCACCTCTGGGGGCGATATTAGTTCATAGGGGGCAACTCTGGGGGCATTATTAGTTCATGGGGGCACCTCTGGAGGCATTATTAGTTCATGGGGGCACCTCTGGGGGCATTTTTAGCTCATGGGGGCCACCTCTGGGGGCATTATTAGCTCATGGGGACACCTTTGGGGGCATTATTAGCTCATGGGGGCACCTATGGGGGCATTATTAGTTGATGGGGGCACCTCTGGGGGCATTATTAGCTCATGGGGGCACAGCAGGGGATCCTACATACAGGGGGCATCCCACATTCCTACTCACTTTACTGCACATTACACCAAACAGTGCAGTTACTATGGGAGCCTACAAGAGGGAGGAAGGGAAGGAAGTTGCTAGAAATGTGCGGAGCCTAAATTGTTTGTCTCGCAGGTTCTGAATAGATGAAACGATCTGGAAGGACTCATCATGGAGGACTGAGCCGGATGGAGAGGAAAAGGGAAAGTGACGCCTCAGATCAAAGAAGACATCACCGGTGAGTCACTGTATGACGGTTTTCTTATTTTGTAGAACATCATTTAGTAGGGGCGCCCCGAGGTGGAAAAGGTTGGGAAGCACTGCGCTAATCTGTCCCGCTGCGCCCGCTGGCACATGCTGTCATCTGATTGGGCCTCTTACCTAATCAGATGACAGCAAGTACCAGCGCCCCCCTCCTCCAGACATCTGCCCAAGCTATGTCCTATGGCCGTATCTTTACCGCGTTGAGCTCCAGCTTGTGCTGCATCTACATTATCTGTACTCAGAGAGTTATCACTGTGTTATCTGTGGTGTTACATAGGACTGCAGGGGACATCTACTACATGATCTGTACTCAGAGATATCACTGTGTTATCTGTGGTGTTACATAGGACTGCAGGGGACATCTACTACATTATCTGTACTCAGAGATATCACTGCGTTATCTGTGGTGTTACATAGGACTGCAGGTGACATCTACTATATGATCTGTACTCAGAGATATCACTGTTATCTGTGGTGTTACATAGGACTGCAGATGACTACTACATTATCTGTACTCAGAGGGATATCACTGTTATCTGTGGTGTTACATAGGACTGCAGGTGATATCAGGTGACTTCTCCAGGTTGCAGAAGTTCAAACTTCATCATGCCCTGCTGACAGTTTATTATGGGAGTTGTAGTTTTGCAGCATTTGGCTCTTCAGGTTGCAGCACTACAACCCCCATCGTTTCCAACTGGCAGTTCATGATGAGAGTTGTAGTTTTTCAGCTGTAGAGTCAAAGATTGGAATACAATGATTAGACAATGACACAGTACAGTCCATTAATTATAGGGGGCAGTAGTGCAGTACATGAGGTGGAGGCAGTGACGGCATTAGAACATGGTGGCACATTAGAGTAATTGGATATAACGTTAGATATGACTTTGCCTGATCGGGGGGAGATGGGGGGGCCCCAAGCTAAAATTTTGCACCAGGGCCCATCAGCCTTTAGCTACGCCCCTGCTCAGTACTTTTATTTTTTTTTTTGTGGCTGGTGCTGCTGCTGTTGTACATTGTATTGCTGTGATTTGTAGTACAGCTGCATAGAACATCGCTGCTCATTGTGCGATTAGGCAGCCTCAGAGGCATCCATACATGCTGCCCCTGCTCAAGGCCGTATTAACAGCTTCTGCTGCTGCCCTAGGCACTAAACTTTAAGACGCCCCATCTTGGGGAGCGTGGGGGAGAGTGGTTCATGGTTTTTAACTGCTTAAAACATAAACAAATTTCCATATTGAATTAATGATTAGCGCCGTCTGCATTTTGTCTGAAGGAATTCTCACCACAGGATTGGTAGATTGGTAGGTAATAGCTCCAGGCATCACATTTAACACCGCCATACCAGACCGAAACAGTACCGCCATACTGTGACTGGGTAACACCACCATACCCGACCTGACCAATACCACCATTTACCCCCCCCCCCTTGGAAAAAATACTCGATTTACTGGCAAGTCTGGCTGGAAGGTGGGAGACTAAAAACATTTTAAAAAATAAAAAGTAGTTTCCTTCCCCCCTGCTCCCTGGTGCTGCACGGGTGCCTAGTGGTAAATACGGCCCTGCCCCTGCTGTTTTCTGCCCATTTCCGTGGTTTTTCCATCATTTTCTGAGGTTGACAGGTTTTCACGCAACCTGTCCTGGGCCAACCTTGGGTTCCCTGCAAAAATGCTCCAGTTTCCCATTGACTTCAATGGGGTTCGTTACTCGAAACGAGCACCTGAGCATCGGGAAATATTCGTCTCGAGTACCGAGCACAAGAGCATTTTAGTACTCACTTATCACTAACTCGCTCCATTTCTAGCCTCTGTTGTAGTTTCTCAGATTTGACAGTAATATTCTTTCTATGAAAACAATGGGCACCATGATGGAGCGTAACAAACCCCATTATAAGTCAACAATCCCAAACATATATGATCTGTCCATGTCTACAGATACTTTAGGATCATCCAGGACCTTTCTTTCAATGATACGTAAGAGTAATAAATCTCACCACTCACTTGTAGTTTACAACCTGCAATTTATTGAATTGGCAATAACGCTGCTCGCATTCCGGCTCTCACTCCAGCCACTGTCAACAGCCAATAGGCTATTGGAAAAAGGCTCAGGTGACAGCTGGAACATGTTCAGCATTATTGACAATTACATAAACTTCAAGTTGTGAACTACAAGTAAGTACTAGGATTCCTTTCTCTAATAGATTATCTGCTCTCATGCATCACAACGATTAGCTGGATTGCCAACCATAAGTTTACTACTGAAAGGGGTTGGTATAGTAAAATAGTTCAATGTACAGTATTAGTAACTGTACTCACTGTATATACTGACAGCAGCTCCCTGTGTATCTCATAGTGCTGAAATCAGACTTCTCTCCTCCAGGCTGTGGTGCCCTGCTCTGTGGTGAGTATGTCCATAAGATGGCTGACATGGAGAAGCATGTGACCTTGCCCCACCCCCAGTGTACACCACTGAGCCTGTATATGCCTATGGAGGACACTGGCAGCAGGACATGGTCACATGCTCTTCCATGTCAGCCATCCTATGGACATCTTATGGCCTTACCACAGAGCAGGACAGCACAGCCTGGGGGAGGGGAGTCTGATATTAGCTCTATGAGGTACACAGGGAGCTGCTGTCAGTAAGTAATTTGAATACACTTACTTATACTATAAGACTGCTGGAGTGCATATACAGTACAGTAGGAGTACAGTCAGTGCATCACCCTCTCCCATCCTGTACTGTAGTGCATATACAGTACAGTAGTAGTACAGTAAGTGCACAACCATCTCACATCCTTTACAATGCTGGAGTGGTGGGGCACTATACAGTAAAGGATGAGTAAGGAGTTAGTTAGGACCCAGGAAAGGCTTTGACAACTAAGGCTACTACTACACGAATCGATTTATCCACGATCAACAATTAACGCTAAACAGTCTCAAATGACAGCTATGGCGAGCAACCTGAAATCGTCCTCCCAATTAAACAGAACGATGATCGTTACTTATGATCAGTCGTCTTGTCGTCGCTATTGCGTTCACCGCTACTACGAACGACTGAACGACATCTTATTCCATGCGAACGTTTTGCGAACAATCAATCATAAAAATAGGTCCAAATTCTATCAAACGACTAACGATTTCTCTTTGGTCGTTTAATCTCTGTCTGCTATTACGCTAAACGATTATTGTTCAAATCCGAACAATCTTAACAATTTTTCGAACGATAATCGTCCCGTGTAATAGGGCCCTAACTTCTCACAAGCTGCTCATGCTCATTTTCTACTCATTATTCCTCTACTTCACTCTATTCTTCTCCCCTCAACCAGCTAGGCAGTCCTAGTTAGGTACAAACTAACATGCCACATGTATGATTTAGCTGGGTTATTCATGTACCAACAAAACACAGAAATGAAGGTGTACCAAGAAACCGCACATACGGAAAACCTTTTTTAATCATCATTTCTTGTCTTCAGAACTTATTATGAAGGGAATTACAGAAAAAATTACAAACTTCTCTACATTAAAATAAGTCAGGGTTAAAATGTTAATATCCGGGATTCAGAAGAACAAACTCAGTAAGCATAAAATAAGATGGTGGCGTTTACCACGGCTTGACCTCAGTAACACACTAAGGAGTGAACAGCAGGAAGGAAGTTCGAGATAATTTGTGAATAGAACGTGATGCCTCCTATAAGCAAAATAACCCATTCTGCCGTAATGAAGTAATGAACCTAGAGGAGGATGTGGAACTTTTCTTGGCGTATAGTGTAAGACATCTGTTTTAGTAGATATGTAATGTAGATGTCATATGGTTCATTGTCCTCCCTGGCAGTACATTTAGCTAGAACTGGCATGGAACCTCATCTACAAACAGCATTCAAAGTCTTAAGATGCGGATCTTGTTCTTCTGGGTCCAATGTCATTCCTCATAACTCCAGCACTCCACATAAAGCCTATGTGTCTCTTATTTTTAGCTTTTTCATTAAAGTCGTCACTATTCTCAAAGGAGTTTCTGTTCTCCACGTCAAGGCAACTGCGATTTTACGTCCTCGAGAACAATTTAAATATTCATGTCCGTATTGGTTTATAATGGCTGGCCTGGAGGTATGTTCAGATGGACATTCTTTTCCCATGTAGGTATCCATTTGGTTTTGAATAAAAAATATCACGATCTTGGTGGAAGAAAAAAAAAAAAGAAAGAAAGAAATACGTAGAATGTCTTATTATAGAAAGCGACCCAAATTCATATACTGTAGGTCACAAAGATTTTCCTTAAGAACAATCATGAGAGCTGACATGTAAGAATGAAAGGGATTGCTTCATGAGGACCACCCTTGTCCATATAGCCTGTGGCCTGGTGAACCTGAGATAGCCATACAATTCATGGACATCTCCGTGTAGCAAAAATGTATAACTAAACACAGCTTCCTCCAGTCCTTCTTTTTGTCATCCATCGGGACTATTTTTTAAAGTATTTTGGAAAATTGGAAATGCTAATAATCAACCCACTTGACCAGAGATGGCTCCAGTTACTTAACGATGGTATAGTGTAAGCAGAGACAAAAAGACTCACAGAGCGGCAGATGATATCCATTACTTGTCGTATATTTTCTTAAAGGGCATCTGAATGCAGCCCATCTAATGAAGAGGGATAAGCTCTCCAGAGACAATGTGAATCAATCAATTATATCCTGTTTTATGTTTGTTGTAAAAACAAAATGGTAGACCCAATGTTTTGCTATTTGATGTAACCTAGGTTAAGATGGGCGTGAAGGCTCAAAAGGATCATTTCTTGCTCAAGAGGATGTTATATTACGTTCTTGTGTTTAAGGGCACCATAAAAAGGGTCCAGGTCTGCTGCATCATTATTATTACAGATGAGCATAGACTTCTAGTTATGAGGACCTTCTGACCCTTTCAGCAGTGACTGATGACTTCTGAGGATCTCCATGTATACCAAGCAAAAGAGACATGGTAAGCACTACATTAATGAATGAGTCAGCTGTAGTCTTTATGATAGGGACCCATAACATGTTGTACGTGACACAGGTAGCATGACAGGTGGACAGATCGACTTTTGACCTTAGAAGAAGATATGGATTTTGCAGAAGCAAAGAAAGTCCTACCAGAATTAACAATCAACAATGCGGTAACATATCCAATTTGACTCAACTTAGGGAAAATTTGTCATTAAAAACTCACCTGTTGTTTAAATCAAGTTTTAGGCTATGTTCACACTATAATAACGTAAAATAACGGTCGTTGTCCGCGGCGCAAAACTACGGCCGTTGTTTTGAGGTTCCCTATAATGACTGTAATGCAATTTAACTACGGCCGTTGAATTCACACTACGTATCAGATTACGACCATTGTTTATACGGCCCCGGGAAAAATGAACATATCAATTATTTCCGGCGGGTAATACTGCAACAACAGCCGTGGATTTCAATGCGGCCGCGAACGTAAAACTTATATCTGCCGAATTAAACTTGATTTTGATGTAAAAAAATTTCTGAGTGGTTTCTCGGGCTGGGCACAGTATTTAAAATAAATGACCTGTTTCATCCCGTTTATACACATGCTAGGAATCAAAATTAAACAACGGCTGTAGTTTCACGACTAGCCCGTACGTTCGTAATTCTACGGCCGTTGTTTTGGCCTCAAAATAACGACCGTTAAAAATAACGGCCGTTATTTTACGTAGTGTGAACATAGCCTTAATGTTGAAATATTTTTAAAGAATTTTTTTGGGGACATTTTTTCAAATTTTCCATTTTACTTTCTGTTTTATAAAATAAACCTGAAATCTTGCCATTTTCTGGCCACTATGCTTAAAACTAAGCTGATCACTGTCTGTGATAAGAAAGAGGCTGTTGAAAAAGTGATCTGTACAGCTTTACAGCAACAGGTGACTCTAGTAAAGAAGACAATAGATAAAGCTCACAATAGATAAAGCTCACAGCCTACCCCTCCCTGCACAGGCCACAGAGCGTGCTCATAAATGTGTCCCATACAAAGAACAGATGTTTAATTGTGTTTACGTCCATAAGCCCTGCAATGGAGCTCATCACTCTGTTAAAAACAGCTCAGGCAAGATGGCTGCCACCATAATAATATACAAAAAAAAAACTTAAATGAAAAAATTAACCAGAAAATAGAAATATTAGAAAAACATAATATGTTCTAGTAAAAAGAAGTCTAGGTGATATATTCCCTTTAACCCCTTCCCGCACCAGAAGGTAACTGTACGTCCTGCTGCAGGTGGGGGGCTTCAGAGAGGCGTCGCGAGAAGATGAGGGCAATCACTATGGCCTTTTAAACATGAAGAGGAAAAAATAAAAGTGCAAAAATGAAAATTAGTCCGGTCCTAAAGGGGTTAAAGTGTAATGATCATTTCATCGTGGTGGCAGGATAAACTGTCAAAATCCTGCCGCTATAGCGTCTGTGCACGCTAAAGACAGGGTTTTTCCTAAAGTGATGTTGTACACAATGCAGTTGACGGCACTTCTGGGTGTACTCTGTCTCTGACACTTACCTGCACAGGCACTGTAGCAGCAGGATTTTGACATAGTATCCTGCCGCCACAATGAAAAGACAGTTACACTTTAAGGCTATGTTACCACTTTGTATGACACTGGCTGTTCTGTGATCTTCACTGCGGCTGAATTTTGATGTGGGTGCATCTGTGCACGCCCGCATCCAAATTCCCCGCTGCTCACAATGGAGTGTGTGATTCAGTGAATAGCTAACACAGAAAACGGAAATGTCAGTTTCTTGCGGCGCAGCTAGGGTACCTGGTCGGAGTGTATACTATGTGTATACACTCTGGCCGGGATTCCTTAGAAGGCAGCACTACGTAAGTTTCATAGTAATCACGGCCGAGTCACAATATCTATCTGGCGAGTCTCAACTTAGGATCACACTTGTTGAGGTCTTCCAGCTTGACTCTTCTTTGCCCCAACCTCTGCCATTACACAAAAAAATCAGAACACCCTCATGCACCCTTGATCTTGCGGAAAAACTTTAGAATCCCTAGAATTTTTTTTTTTTTTTTTAGAAGGGATAGAATATTGAGGGCTTATTCCTGGATGTATTGATTAGTAGGGTCGGACCCTGACTAATCACACAGAATGATCACACATTGATATAGTCAAAGGGCAGTAGCCTGTCTAAGAAAGCCAGCGATCAGCTGACAAATGGAAAATCTCTTATTAATCAGCTAATAGTGCTTTAGTGCGGGCATTAAATAATTTTTGTTACTTTTCAAATCAACCGGAGTCATAAAGTTATAAAGATTTGTAAATTACTTCTATTTAAAAATCTCAAGTCTTTAATTACTTATCGGCTGCTGTATGTCCTGCAGGAAATGGTGTATTCTTTCCAGCTTGACACAGTGCTCTCTACTGCCACCTTTTCTGTCTGACACAGTGCTCAGTAGAGGTTTTCTATGGGGATTTGATACTGCTCTGGACTGTTCCTGACATGGACAGAGGTGGCAGCAGAGATCACTTAGTCAGACTGGTAAGAATACACCACTTCCTGCAGGACATACAAAAGCTGATAAGTACTGGAAGACTTGGGATTTTTAAATAGAAGCAAATTACAAATCTGAAAGAAAAAAAAACAAACATTCGCGGGAGTTCTCCCTTAAAATCATGAGTAAATGCTCTAACATCTTCCTGTTTAAACAGGAATGAAGTTAATTAATAATCCAGAGATCACAGATTAAGTGAGCCTTGTAAAGATCTCACAATCCGCGCTTTCAGTGCTAGTTGGGCCATTTAAAAGACGGTTAGATGCTCAGAAAAGAAGGCACATAGCCAAACCTGGAGATCCGTCAATAGCGGCTTCTTAATGATTTCCAGGCAAAGTAAACTGGAAAAAAAAACAGCTGAAAACAGCCAACAGCTAGTGTAAATATTTATTAAATTTTGTAAACTTCACATTCTGAGACTCCACAACCCATGTAATCAAAGGTGGAGCTTTGCCTCAACGCACTCGGCTGAACTCATTTATTAGAATACTGTGAATACTCTCCGGCATTGATCGGCTCACTCATTCCATCACGCTGGGAATTCAGATTTAGAGAAGGTGGAGAAAAAAAAAAAAGCAATTTTCATTTCTCCCTGAGCAATTTTCTCTCCTAAACACATCAACTAAGATTCTCAAGGCACCTGAAATTTATTGGAAAACTTCATTTACTTCTGCTGTCATCCGCTTCATTTCCAGCCATCAAAAATCCAGAAGATATTAGCTCAGGCGGACAGATAAATTTTCCGGGAAAAGCTCGGCGACATTAAGAATTTTAAATGTTGCTTTCTTAAAAAAAATTGTTTGTTTACCTCTCCGTAAAATTGCTCATTTGATGTTGACAATCGTAAACCTGAGCAATCATATTTTCGTTTGTTTCAGTACATTTGATATAAAAACTGGAAGAATAAGGGGGCCATGGTCGCAGATGGTGCAGCTGGGAACGGGCCCTGAGGATGACTGGGCCCTACAGCTGCATTCACACTTTTCTCACATCCCTACCAAACAGAGCACATTCTCCTCATCCATGCAAGAGCTGCACTGTGTATGCAAATACAATGCTTATATTATAGACTATACATAATACACGTAGGGGACCCTTGTCCAGAGATTGCTCAGGAACTCATAGGACACTTATAAATACCCTTGATTAAAAATCTCCCACAGTTTTATCTATTCAGCATCAGTGAAAACTCAAGCAAACCGCATGTGGCTTCCTTATGTTTTGTTGACAACACACGTATTGTGTAGTTTCATCCTGCTATTTTGTGTTAGCCTCCTGCTTTTTGCCAGCCTTCTCCTGAGAACTAAAGACATCTGAGGTCAGTAAAGATTGTTTTTTATGCACACACATCTCCACTATAGTTTCAACTTTATAGGTTGTATAGCCATGTCAGTGTAAAAGATTGAAGATAATGGCACAAGTAGTAAATAGACAGTAAGAGAAGGGGGTGAAGAACATCTTCATAGACAACAAACACTGAGCTCTGAAACTAGAGCTTTACAAGCAGAAAACACCCAGAGCTCTGAACTAGCAGATCCACCATTCAGAGAAAGCAAGGTCTTGTGCCTAACGGACAGTATTATGGTGGTTATATTCTTGTACATAGGAGCAGTATAATAGTAGTTATGGTTCAGGGAAGAAAAAGAGTGCTGCACCTCACACCTATGGCTGATACTAGTACCTCTCGGCTGGGAATTGATCAAGCCACACTGCCCCATGTACCTCGTGCAGGTATCTGATACACATGGGTCCCTACACTAAGTCCACACTGTGCCAGTCAGCGACCACCACCCCCGCAGGCGTGCACAGTCAGGGAAGAGAGGCCATGGAACGGCCCTGCAACCCCCATGCCACAGGACCAGACCAAAAAATGCCACACCAAAACCCAGCCAGCACCACCGGCGGAGGAAGCTGCCCCCAAACAGCACAAGTCTGGATAAGGTATTGCACTCACCATAGCTATCAAAGATAGAATGGGACAGACAGGAGGGATAAAACCATGAGCACCCACATGACCGCAACTAGCAGGAGACACCTGAGTGCTCATGGTTTTAATCCCTCCTGTCTTTTCCCATTCTGTCTGCAGCAGCTATGGTGAGCGCAATACCTCATCCAGACTTGTGCTGTTTGGGGGCGACCTTCTCCGCCGGCGGTGCTGGCCGGGTTCTGGTGTGGGGTTTTTGGGTCTGGTCCTGTGGCATGGGGGTCGCAGGGCCGTCTCATGGCCCCCGTTCACTGACTGCACGCCTGCGGGGTTGGTAGCCACTGACTGGCACGGTGTGGACTTAGTGTAGGGACCCATGTGTATCAGATACCTGCACACGGTACATGGGGCAGTATGGCTTGATCAATTCATACACAAAATTCTGATGTCTTTTTTATTTAGCCTAGGGGCACTAGTATCAGCCATAGGTGTGAGGTGCAGCACTCTGTTTCTTCCCTGAACCGCATTATAGTAGTTATATTCTTGTATATAGGAGCAGTATTATAGCAGTTATATTCTTGTATATAGGGGCCGTATTATAGTAGTTATATTCCTGTATATAGAGGCAGTATTATAGTAGTTATATTCTTGTATATAGGAGGCAGTATTATAGTAATTATATTCTTGTATATAGGAGCAGTATTATAGTAGTAATATTCTTGTATATAGGAGGCAGTATTATAGTAATTATATTCTTGTATATAGGAGCAGTATTATAGTAGTTATATACTTGTATATAGGAGCAGTATTATAGTAGTTATATTCTTGTATATAGGGGGCAGTATTATAGTAGTTATATTCTTGTATATAGAGGCAGTATTATAGTAGTTATATTCTTGTATATAGAGGCAGTATTCTAATAAATATATGCTTAAACAAAGTATTACTCTCATATTAAAGTTTATCCGCTCAATTACAACCGACTAAGAAAAAATGCAAGATCATCCCTGTTCATGGGCTGGACAATGATAGGGTGACTGTATAGAAGATGTACCATTGGCTGTTATTCTTGTGTTCACTGGGTACATAGATTTTATTTTTCTCCATAATTCTATTGAATGAATGTCTCAGTTGGTAGCAGTAAAACCACATCATGTTCTGAGTCATGCTATTCTTTAGCATGGCTTTCGGTTCAATCTTATTAATACATGGTCTTCAGTGTTACATTGTGGAGAACATCCGAGCAGCCGTCCAGGGATAGAACATTGTTGTTCTCCCTATTAGGCTCTTTATTACTCTGGAGAAATGTTACAGCTCAGATTTGATCACGTTTGCTGTCACTGTGTGCGCTCCAGCCGCTCAGAGCTCCCTCTCCAGTATTTATCGCTTTTCTCCTATGAAATCAGCATCAGTCATTAGGTTCCCTTCTCCGATGACACAGGTCAAATGTAACAAGAAGCAGAAATCTGTCCTGCAGATTTACAAGTGCAAGTTATATTCTACACGACTCAATGTACTTGGTAGTACCTGTAATGAATATATAGGTGTAAAAACTGTTCTATCTTTCTACAGGTATAAAAGCTTCATCTCTATAAAGGAACCTCATTCCTACAACATTGCTAGAGACCATTTCAACCTCATACCCGTCTGCAGGGCTTCTCTCATGCTGCACCCACTATGTGTAAAACATCACAACACCTGAGTTGGAAAAAATGGGCTGCACCTCACAAAAATCCAAAAAATGCAGATAAGAATATATAGGTAAGTGTTAAGGAGGAAGGATAGGAGGAGAAGAGTGGTATAAAAAGAGAAAATGTTTCTACCTGCAAAGTATGTGTTTCCTGTTAACCTTTTTTTCATGTGTTTTACCAACTTGTAGAGAGAGGACCCTGCCCATAAGAGCTTACACTCTACAGGAAAGAGGTCCCTGCCCATAAGAGCTTACACTCTACAGGAGAGAGGACCCTGCCCATAAGAGCTTACACTCTACAGGAGAGAGGACCCTGCCCATAAGAGCTTACACTCTACAGGACAGAGGACCCTGCCCATAAGAGCTTACACTCTACAGGAGAGAGGACCCTGCCCATAAGAGCTTACACTCTACAGGAGAGAGGACCCTGCCCATAAGAGCTTACACTCTACATGAGAGAAGTACCTGCCCATAAGAGCTTACACTCTACAGGAGAGAGGACCCTGCCCATAAGAGCTTACACTCTACAGGAGAGCGGTCACTGCCCATAAGAGCTTACACTCTACAGGAGAGAGGACCCTGCCCGAAAGAGCTTACACTCTACAGGAGAGAGGTCCCTACCTATAAGAGCTTACACTCTACAGGAGAAAGGACCCTGCCCATAAGAGCTTACACTACAGGAGAGAGGTCCCTGCCTATAAGAGCTTATACTCTACAGGAGAGAGGACCCTGCCCATAAGAGCTTACACCCTACAGAAGAGAGGACCATGCCGATAAGATTTTACACTCTGCAGGAGAGATGACCCTGCCCAAAAGAGCTTACACTCTGGAGGAGAGATGACCCTGCCCAAAAGAGCTTACACTCTACGGGAGAGAGGACCCTGCCCATAAGAGCTTACACTCTACAGGAGAGAGAACCCTGCCTATAAGAGGTTACACTCTACAGGAGACAGGTCCCTGCCTATAAAAGCTTATACTCTACAGGAGAGAGGACTCTGCCCATAAGAGCTTACACTCTACAGGAGAGAGGACCCTGCCCATAAGAGCTTACACTCTACAGGAGAAAGGACCCTGCCCATAAGAGCTTACACTCTACAGGAGAGAGAACCCTGCCTATAAGAGGTTACACTCTACAGGAGACAGGTCCCTGCCTATAAAAGCTTACACTCTACAGGAGAGAGGACTCTGCCCATAAGAGCTTACACTCTACAGGAGAGAGGACCCTGCCCATAAGAGCTTACACTCTACAGGAGAGAGGACCCTGCCCATAAGAGCTTACACTCTACAGGAGAGAGGATCCTGCCCATAAGAGCTTACACTCTACAGGAGAGAGAACCCTGCCTATAAGAGGTTACACTCTACAGGAGAGAGAACCCTGCCCATAAGAGCTTACACTCTACAGAAAAGAGGACCCTGCCCATGAGAGCTTACACTCTACAGGAGAGCGGTCCCTGCCCATAAGAGCTTACACTCTACAGCAGAGAGGTCACTACCCATAACAGCTTACACTCTACAGGAGAGAGGACCCTGCCCATAAGAGCTTACACTCTACAGGAGAGAGGTCACTACCCATAAGAGCTTACACTGTACAGGAGAGAGGACCCTGCCCATAAGAGCTTACACTGTACAGGAGAGAGGACCCTGCCCATAACAGCTTACACTCTACAGGAGAGAGGACCCTGCCCATAAGAGCTTACACTCTACAGGAGAGAGGTCACTACCCATAAGAGCTTACACCCTACAGGAGAGAGGACACCGCCCATAAGAGCTTACACTCTACAGGAGAGAGGACCCTGCCCATAAGAGCTTACACTCTACATGAGAGAAGTACCTGCCCATAAAAGCTTACACTCTACAGGAGAGAGGACCCTGCCCATAAGAGCTTACACTCTACAGGAGAGGGGACCCTGCCTATAAGAGCATTTTTAATGATTTTTGTCATATATACTCATACTGTGGGACACAACAGAACAGTTTCCTTGATGTGTGGGGCGTCTTAACTGATTCATATGTAGGGTGGGACCTTTATTACTTTATTTGCACTTGCACTTGGCACTTGCATTACCCCCCCCCCCAATTGCTGTTGGTAAGTGTTGGTAAGTCCTCCGTAACAATTATTTGTATATTCTCCCATTACATCTCAGTAATATCATCATATCTGTTGGATTTCTATTATAGATGGTAATTAGTCATCCACTCACAATGTATTTCTAGTAGCCATGGTAGTGATAGTCACAGTGATGTGACCGCTGTATAACCCTTATTCCTGTTTATATGTTTATACACATTTCTTTTGTCTTTAAACAATACTACTCTTCTGCTAATGGGAAAATAAATAAGATAGCAAATTAAATAATTATGGCTTTTAAAATGCAGGAAGGCAAAAAAAAGAATATTTGCAGTTGTTATGCTTCGCTATTTCCACAACTCCCATTTACTTCTGGTGAGTGTCACAAAATTAGTGTAGAACGTCCCACACCGATGCCTTCATGATCCTGGCAGCCTATGGATTAGCACTGCGCTGCCCTTGGACACCAGTACCATTGCTTTGGCCAATTGCTTTTTCCCCTCAGGCACCAATCCCGTATCTACAGCCCTAGTGTTTCTAGTGTTTATCAGCTGCTGTATGTCCTGCAGGGAGTGGTGTATTCTTTCCAGTCTGACACAGTGCTCTCTGCTGCCACCTCTGTCCATGTCAGAAACTGTCCATAGTAGAGGAGGTTTTCTATGGAGATTTGCTGCTGCTCGGACAGTTCCTGAAACAGACATATGTTGCAGTTAAAGAGCACTGTGTCAAACTGGAAAAAAATACACCACTTCCTGCAGCACATACAGCAGCTGATAAGTATTGGAAGACTTGATGTTTTTACAGACAAATAATTGGCAAATCTGTATAGCTATGTGACACCAGTTGATTAAAAATTTTTTTTTTAATTCTCAGACATACCCTTTAGAAAAAAGGTAAAATAGATAGATTTTTTTTTTAAGTTAGTTTAGCTTAAAGTGGAGGTGTCAAGGAGATAGAAGGTTCAAGCATCTACCAAGTCTGGAGTCTTGTCAAGATCAGGCATCTTACAGGGCGTGTCCTGGGCGGAACCATAGAGTTGTACATAGGCTTTCTTTTACATTGGGCAAAGATTCATTTCCTTGCCCTAGCACTGGGTGTAAATACCCTAACCAAGGCAGTCTGGAAACCCCCCACCAAGGCTCCAGCTCCATGCTATGCCCTTGCAGATGTAAAACTGAGGCATTTCCGCCGGTGGAAAAGATTTTCGCGATACAACCTGTTTAAGGGGTTAATAGAAGAAAGGTAAAATAACCCACCTATTTCCCTTCCCCATTGTAGAGGAAATAATAGGAAGCCGTGATTATACTTGACGCGCTTCCTCATTTTTACTCGATGTTTTATGTTACTTAACAACTGGCGCATAGTCTGCAATCTTATTCCTGTGACAAAGCACGCAATTTTTTTGACAGATTTGACTTTGGACCC
Source organism: Dendropsophus ebraccatus (assembly GCF_027789765.1). Lineage (NCBI taxonomy): Eukaryota > Metazoa > Chordata > Amphibia > Anura > Hylidae > Dendropsophus > Dendropsophus ebraccatus. The sequence goes on from NC_091459.1 coordinate 120,722,384, forward strand.
GGATTTGGGAGGCATTTAAGTGATTTCTATTGTAAGGTAATAATAGCGCTTTAGGCTGCGGTAATAAATGTATGCCTTCAGTGGGAACGCTATGGCGGTTTAATCAATGAATCCATTTCCCATTTAGCGTATTACTCGGCTGATGAATGAGGCTGCGGATGAATACCCTGGCAGGACGTCCTGTTATCTTACACATAGAAATTTTCTGTGTGGGAACAGATCTCAACCCAGGCGCGCCGACCATTTACAAAACCCAGGAACGGAGGTATTGTTAGCATTGTAAGCCGGCGAGACGCCTGTCAGGAGAACACTTATCTGAACGGATGAAACTAAACTCTTTATGTCACAGACAATGATCAATGTCGGCCATGAACAGTGGAAAAACCTCAAGGTGTTACGAGAAAGAATGAAAATGTTTGGAGTCCTTGGTGAATTACACTTTGTATCGCATTTAAAGGGATAGAGGAGATTAAAGCAAGAGCTTTACTTTCTAGAAACAGCACCACCCTGGTTTACAGGCTGAGACTGGTATTGCAGGCTGTAACACAGTCAGCCGAGTGGCTTTGGTTTTAAAGCCATTAACCCCTTTAGTTCCATGTTCAGTATATGCAATGTCTGGTGCAGTAATGACATATACATACTGCATATTCCATGGTTAGTCTTCTACTGCCAATATCCAGGGGCATAGCCTTACAGGGCACAGAAATGTTAGTCATCGCCAGAGTAGTATTTACTGCTCGTGCACCAAAAAAAAAATTTGTGCCATTAATATTGACCAAAGACTAAGCCTTCAGATGGACAAAGTAACAAACCAGGGATTAAGACCCTCAATGTCATACAGACCCTAAAATGAGATCCCAGATACAAATCCCCAGTATGATACAGACCTTGAAAACAGACACCCCCCCAGTGAGTAAAATTTAGACTGGTGCAAACTGCCCACGGCAACCAATTACAGCTCAGCTTTAGGCAGTGCTGAAAGGAAAGCTGAGCTGTGATTGGTCGCTGTGGGCAGTTTGCACCAGTCTAAATTTTACACCCTTTGATAAATCTCCCCCTGCAGAATTTAAAATACAAGATTCCTAGTAAAACACAAATTCTCAGATCAAACTCCAGACCCCTCCAAAGGAAATTACGTGGTGGCTGGATGGTGTTCAAGGTGGGTGGAAGGGCTCCAGTCTTCTCCAGCCATGGGAGTGACAGGGTCTTCCCCCTAAGGTGCCACCAGACACCATGATTTTTTTTTTTTAGAAAATAAGACCTATAATGAAAATAAGGCCCAGTTTCATTTTACAGGATTTTTGGCTTAAAGTGACACTGTCACCCCCTATTTGCATTGTGACTGCTCTCCACAGGTGTAAAGGGTAAATGTTACAGCTTTCATTACTTATTTTATATCACACCTCATGGTTCTGGTAAAAAGTCATTGTTATCACCTGTGGATTGGTATATGTAGGCGGGGCCTCGCGGCCTATGTGCCACATCGCTCCGCCCCTAGCACCACTTAGCCCCGCCCCATCCATGATGGCATTGCCACATAGGCCACGCCCCCTCAGCAGCCATTGGAAGGGCCAGCCTAAAGCTCTAGGCCCCAATCAGCACCAGACTTGTTGTGCTCCACCCCCACCTGCTCAACACAAGCTGCAGGAGAGGTAATGCAGTGCATAGTAGGTGACACTGAATAAGGGGGGGGGGGGGGGGGCGGAGGGTACGTGGTCGAACTACAGAGGGGGAGGGAGTAATAAAGTATTACCTACAGGGGGATGTATACAGTATGGGGGAACAACTACAGAGGGGGAAGCGAGGTATACAGTATGGGGACCTTACTGCAGAGGGGGATGGAGGTATACAGTATGGGGGAACAACTACAGAGGGGGAAGCGAGGTATACAGTATGGGGACCTTACTGCAGAGGGGGATGGAGGTATACAGTATGGGGGAACAACTACAGAGGGGGAAGCGAGGTATACAGTATGGGGACCTTACTGCAGAGGGGGATGGAGGTATACAGTATGGGGGAACAACTACAGAGGGGGAAGTGAGGTATACAGTATGGGGGAACAACTACACAGGAGGGAGGTATACAGTACGAAGGCCTTACTGCAGAGGGGGAAGTGTACAGTATGGGGGAACAACTACACAGGAGGGAGGGAGGTGTACAGTACAAAGGCCTTACTGCAGAGGGGGAAGTATACAGTATGGGGGAACAACTTCAGAGGGGGGAGGGAGGTATACAGTATAGGGATCTTACTGCAGAGGGGGATGGAGGTATACAGTATGGGGGAACAACTACACAGGAGGGAGGGAGGTATACAGTACAAAGGCCTTACTGCAGAGGGGGAAGTATACAGTATGGGGGAACAACTACACAGGAGGGAGGGAGGTATACAGTACAAAGGCCTTACTGCAGGGGGGGCTGTAAACAGTTTGGGGGAACAACTACAGAGGAGGGAGGTATACAGTACGGAGGCCTAACTGCAGGGGAACTTACAGAATGATGGATAACTACTGTACAGAGTGGGGCTATAGTGAAGGGGCATACTGTGTTTAGATAGATAGATAGATAGATAGATAGATAGATAGATAGATAGATAGGAGATAGATAGATAGATAGATAGATAGATAGATAGATAGATAGATAGATAGGAGATAGATAGATAGATAGATAGATAGATAGATAGATAGATAGATAGATAGATAGATAGGAGATAGATAGATTTTACAGCTGGATATAAGCACCAGACATAAACACTAACAGTGACTAAAAATCACAGATGATATATTAGAAGCGGATAATCAGGTAGACTCTTCTGCTGTCTTTAAGATGTTGAAGTCCCTGTAAGTCCTACTTAAAGCTCCGAACAAAGGAGCGTGTGTCTAATGCTGGACATCTTCAATTTGCATATATTATACTGTCTACCACAGGAAGTAAAGTCCTCCTTCACTGGCAGCAACCTACACTCCTGGCCACCATGCTGAGATCTCTTAGCATTTCCAATGAGGCATTACATTAGCAGTGTTTAAGGTGATAGTCTGCGACACTGGCTTATCCAGGGAGACAGACAATCTTATAAGGGAGCAGGAATTATTGTAATGTATAATGATCAGCTCTGCCACCCATTCTTCTATATATTCAGCATTACAAAGTGTTTAGGATGAATAAGATATATAACACAGATATATATATATATATATATATATATATATATATATATATATATACAGTGGCGTAGCTATAGGGGTCGCAGGGGTCGCCATGGCGACCGGGCCCCTACGCTAGGGGGGGCCCGCACGGCCCCCCTTGCCACTTCCTCCTGTGCTCCCCCAATCCGGGGGGGCCGCAGCAGGGTATACGCCCCCCGTGCAGTTAAATAGCCGCGCCGGACCTCTTTCAGTTCAGTGAGCTTCCGGGATGCCGGCCCTGGCCGGAAGCTCACTGATGCAGGACCGCGGCGCCGGGACTTCTCCTCCTCCTCAGCAGCTGACATGTGACGTCATCACGTCACATGTCAGCCGCCGTGCAGTAGAGAGGAGAAATCCGGGCGCCGCGGTCCTGCATCAGTGAGATTCCGGCCAGGGCCGGCATCCCGGAAGCTCACTGAACTGAAGAGAAGCTGCCAGGCCTGAGGGAGATCACGGATCCAGGTGAGGTGAGTTTATTTAGTTTTTTTTTTTTTTTTTTCATTGTTTACATAAATGTTGCGATGTGGGGGGCTGCACAAGGGGTCTATCCTGGGGGGGGCTGCACAAGGGGTCTATACTGGGGGGGCTGCACAAGGGGTCTATACTGGGGGGGGGCTGCACAAGGGGTCTATACTGGGGGGGCTGCACAAGGGGTCTATACTGGGGGGGGGCTGCACAAGGGGTCTATACTGGGGGGGGGCTGCACAAGGGGTCTATACTGGGGGGGGGCTGCACAAGGGGTCTATCCTGGGGGGGGGCTGCACAAGGGGTCTATCCTGGGGGGGGGCTGCACAAGGGGTCTATCCTGGGGGGGGCTGCACAAGGGGTCTATCCTGGGGGGGGGGCTGCACAAGGGGTCTATCCTCGGGGGGCTGCACAAGGGGTCTATCCTGGGGGGGCTGCACAAGTGGTCTATCCTGGGGGGGGGGCTGCACAAGGGGTCTATCCTGGGGGGGGCTGCACAAGTGGTCTATACTAGGGGGGGCTGCACAAGGGGTCTATACTGGGGGGGCTGCACAAGTGGTCTATACTGGGGGGGGCTGCACAAGGGGTCTATACTGGGGGGGGCTGCACAAGGGGTCTATACTAGGGGGGGCTGCACAAGGGGTCTATACTGGGGGGGCTGCACAAGTGGTCTATACTGGGGGGGGCTGCACAAGGGGTCTATACTGGGGGGGGGCTGCACAAGGGGTCTATACTGGGGGGGCTGCACAAGGAGTCTATACTGGGGGGGGGCTGCACAAGGGGTCTATACTTGGGGGGGCTGCACAAGGGGTCTATACTGGGGGGGCTGCACAAGGGGTCTATACTGGGGGGGCTGCACAAGGGGTCTATACTGGGGGGGGGGCTGCACAAGTGGTCTATACTGGGGGGGGCTGCACAAGTGGTCTATACTGGGGGGGGCTGCACAAGGGGTCTATACTGGGGGGGGCTGCACAAGGGGTCTATACTGGGGGGGCTGCACAAGGGGTCTATACTATGGGAGGGGGGCTACACAGGGGATCTATACTATGAGAGGGTTACACAGGGGGTCTGTACTGTTGGGGATCTACACAGGGGGTCTATACTGTGGGGGGGCTACACAGGGGGTCTATACTGTGGGGGGGCTACACAGGGGGTCTATACTATGGGGGGGCTACACAGGGGGTCTATATCTACATTATCTGTACTCAGAGATATCACTGTGTTATCTGTTCTGTTACATAGGACTGCAGGTGACTACTACATTATCTGTACTCAGAGGGATATCACTGTGTTGTCCGTGGCGTTACATAGGACTGCAGGTGACTACTACATTATCTGTACTCAGAGATATCACTGTGTTGTCTGTGGCGTTACATAGGACTGCAGGTGACTACTACATTATCTGTACTCAGAGATATCACTGTGTTATCTGTGGTGTTACATAGGACTGCAGGTGACATCTACTGCATTATCTGTACTCAGAGATATCACTGTGTTATCTGTGGTGTTACATAGGACTGCGGGTGGCATCTACTACATTATTTGTACTCAGAGATATCACTGTTATCTGTGGTGTTACATAGGACTGCAGGTGACTACTACATTATCTGTACTCAGATATTACTGTGTTATCTGTGGTGTTACATAGGACTGCAGGTGATATCAGGTGACTTCTCCAGGTTGCAAAAGTTCAAACTTCATCGTGCCCTGCTGATAGTTTATTATGGGAGTTTTGCAGCATTTGGCTCTTCAGGTTGCAGCACTACAACCCCCATCATATCCAACTGGCAGTTCATGATGAGAGTTGTAGTTTTTCAGCTGGAGAGTCAAAGATTGGAATACAATGATTAGTCAATGACACAGTACAGTCCATTATTTATAGGGGGCAGTAGTGCAGTACATGAGGTGGAGGCAGTGACAGGGCATTAGAACATGGTGGCACATTAGAGTAATTGGATATAACGTTAGATAGGACTTTGCCTGATCGGGTGAGATGGGGGGGCCCAAGCTAACATTTTGCACCAGGGCCCATCAGCCTTTAGCTACGCCCCTGTATATATATATATATATATATATATATATATATATATATATACATATACATTTATAATTATATACAGGAAATACCCAAATTATACCAGCTGTACTTATATAATTATATACAGGAGATACCCAGGTTAAACCAGCTGTACTTATATAATTATATACAGGAGATACCCAGGTTATAAGTACAGCTGGTATAACCTGGGTATCTCCTGTATATAATTATATAAGTACAGCTGGTATAACCTGGGTATCTCCTGTATATAATTATATATGTACAACTGGTATAACCTGGGTATCTCCTGTATATAATTATATGTACAGCTGGTATAACATGGGTATCTCTTGTATATAATTATATATGTACAGCTAGTATAACCTGGGTATCTCCTGTATATAAGTATATATGTATAGCTGATATAACCTGGGTATCTCCTGTATATAATTATATATCAGCTATACATATATACTTATATACAGGAGATACCCAGGTTATACCGGCTGTACATATATAATTATATACAGGAGATACCCAGGTTATACCAGCTGTACATATATAATTATATACAGGAGATACCCAGGTTATACCAGCTGTACATATATAATTATATACAGAAATACCCAGGTTATACCAGCTGTACATATATAATTATATACAGGAGATACCCAGGTTATACCAGCTGTACATATATAATTATATACAGGAGATACCCAGGTTATACCAGCTGTACATAAATAATTATATACAGGAGATACCTAGGTTATACCAGCTGTACATAAATAATTATATACAGGAGATACCTAGGTTATACCAGCTGTACATATATAATTATATACAGGAGATACCCAGGTTATACCAGCTGTACATATAATTATATACAGGAGATACCCAGGTTATACCAGCTGTACATATATAATTATATACAGGAGATACCCAGGTTATACCAGGTGTACATATATAATTATATACAGGAGATACCCAGGTTATACCAGCTGTACATATATAATTACTGTATATACAGGAGATACCCAGATTATACCAGCTGTACATATATAATTATATACAGGAGATATCCAGGTTATACCAGCTGTACATATATAATTATATACAGGAGATACCCAGGTTATACCAGCTGTACATAAATAATTATATACAGGAGATACCCAGGTTATACCAGCTGTACATATATAATTATATACAAGAGATACCCAGGTTATACCAGCTGAACATATATAATTATAGACAGGAGATACCCAGGTTTTACCAGCTGTACATATATAATTATGTACAGGAGATACCTAGGTTATACCAGCTGTACATATATAATTATATACAGGAGATACCTAGGTTATACCAGCTGTACATATATAATTATATACAGGAGATACCCAGGTTATATCAGCTGTACATATATAATTATATACAGGAGATACCCAGGTTATACCAGCTGTACATATATAATTATATACAGGAGATACCCAGGTTATAGCGGCTGTACATATATAATTATATACAGGAGATACCTAGGTTATACCAGCTGAACATATATAATTATATACAGGAGATACCCAGGTTATGCTAATACGCTTCATGCACTAGTGATTAGATTTTTCTGTTACTAACTAAAGTCATTAAACTTCTTGCACTTTAAAACAAACCCTATAACTGATGTTTTATGTGTTGTGTATACGCTGTTACTCATGATTCACAATGAAACCCTTCCTAAGCTGTCTGCACACTGGTTTTTCTGTATTATTAGTTGCTCATGTTCCTTGCAGTAGGACGATGTGATTTACTGGAGATAAAACACATAAAGCCCAGTGTCCGATTGGTTTATGGCCATCTAAGAAGAATCCCAGAATATAGTCTGACAGTTCCCTTATCAAAGTATTACACTCTGAGAATGGTCTTTGTGTCCACATAATGTACAATACTGAGTAAATAAATTGCTGTTCACTTATACGCTGCCTCTATTTCATCTAAGCCTGCGAATAGCTGAGTCTGGACGTATTTTACCTAATTCAGTTTTTGTCATTCTACAAATTTCCCAATGTGTTTTAATCTAAATCCCCCTTTTCTCCTGTTTCCTGAAGTGTCCATTTTTTGGAACGGATCAATACAGAAATGTAATGAGGAGTCTATAAGCCATTGATAGAAATAGAGTTTTTTCATCTGTGACACAGACTCCCATATAGTGTTTTGTACTTTTCAGTCTGTGACATGGGCAGAGGACAGTGACACATACTAAATACAGTAGATTTTGGGTAATCTGGAATCACACTAGGAGTTGGAGACTATGGGAGGTTTGATATAGGCATAGTAATACTGAATACATGTAGCAGATGTAGTACTCTGGGTTAGCTTATTATGCAAGTATACATATGCAAGTTGTGCTTTTATCCGTTCTACAATGTCTCCCCCCATAGCCTCTCAATAGAGAATGGAAAAAGTATGTGGCCTTATTTTTTTTTATTTTTTTTGTTCAATAATAAGTGTAAATTCTGCTTCATGGAAAAATAAGACATCCCCTGAAAATAAGACATAGTGCATCTCTGGAAGCAAAAATTAATATAAGACACTGTCTTATTTCCGGGGAGACAGGGTAGTTATAGTCGTACAGTGTGATATCTTGCCCACTTCTAAAGGGAAGCCTTTTGGAAGCTCTGTTGATGTAACTGTTCATATACACAGTTACCATATATGGAGGGTCCATATATGGTATCTATCCATATATGGAAAGTCCATATATGGTATCTATCCATATATGGAAAGTTACATTATCAAAGCCAATCTTCTTTGCTTCCTTCTAAGCTCCCTCCAAGGCAGTGGTACTGCTGACAGCCATGTTTTGAAATGAATCTACTAGCAGGATAGATCGGATGACTTTTTACACCTACAAATCACTGCCGCCGCACTGAATCAGTGTTTATCATTATGAAATCCACCGCACCGTTCCTGAAATATTTCTGTTTTTCAGTATATTCTTAGTCGATCTAGTGCACTGGAAGTGAGCCCAGCGCCCTAGTGCACCAATTCCTCCTCCCATCGCTGATGGATCTCATTATTATTCATGTATGTAAATCTTTCAGTTACCGGCCTGGACCTATATGAATAATAATGAGGCCTGTCAGAGATGGGAGGAGAAATTGGGGCACTGTGGGTGCCGGGCCCGACTCTAGTTCACTAGATAATTAGTGCATACAAAAAAACTGGAATATCTTGGGAACAGGGCAGCAGATTTTGTAATGAGAGGCTGTGTTCGAATCAGTACAACAGTAATGGTCTGTAACCGTAAAAAAAAGTTACTGGGACAATTCTGCCGATAGATTTGTTTAATGCATATACTGACTAAATAGAGGTCACTCTTCTGGCCTCTGTGTGACAACAGACCCCTATGGAAACTCATAGCAAGTACACCGGGAATGTTTTCAGCATATACACTAAACATGGGGCAAAAATATGATGTGTACACAAAGTAAGATATTAATTGAGGATTCTTTGGGGATATTTGAGAGTTTTTGGAGCAAAGAGAACCCTGTGGTGCTACATTGTAAAACCCTAATGAAGACTCATGTACTTACATTAATCACACAAAACTTTGGTTAATTAAAATCTCACATTTCGCCCTGCGTCTGTCTACAGTGGTGTGAACCGAGACGCTCAGGATGGCGGCAAAATCTTCTTATTTTCTCATCTGAGAAGAGAAATGGAAGTCTGGCAGGAGGAGATAATTATTACTGTCACACATGACAATATTGTTTCACTTCCTCACAGTCAAAGTGCCTAAAGGATTTTACAACAAAAAAAATCAATTTCTTACTGAAGAAAACACATTTAAGAAGAAACAGACTGAAGTTTTACACAATTACAACATCTCGAATGCATGAATGAGGATTGCCGGCTCATGGTACACTAGGTACACCGTTGTTAATAAAAGTAGTCTTTATTCCAAACCTATAAATGAGACAAGTTTCACATAAAAAAAATTTTAGGTCCTTATTACAGCCTCAAGTATCAGTCCGACTGCAGATTTGATTACATAAAATGACAGCTATCGACACACATCTGGACACACACGTATGGACAACATTTTCAACCTAGCCCAATACCTTTCGCCTAGCCATCTATTGGGGATTATCCTGGGGAAAGTGACCTAGGGATTAGGGTCTACAAGAGTGAAGAACAGAAAATATTTTAGACTCTTCACCCCAAGTTTATCTGTACCAACTTAATAACGTCTCCTGGTACATCAACAAGATGGTTACGTACGGTTACTGGTTATGTAAGGAATTGTAGATGTTGAAATGAGAAGTGAGGTTGATTATTGCTCATGTATGCAGTAGATATAAGTATAATTTGCATTGGTAGAAAGATATTTTTTTGGGTGGGTGGGGGGTCCAATTTTCAAAAATAAATCAACGTATAGTAATCCCTAGAGTTGCCTCAAAAACCCTGTACATCCCCTTCCATGTTTAGGCCATGTTCACACAACGTATTTGTTAGTAAAACAACATGTTTGTTAGTAAAGCAGCTTCCATCAATAACTGTTGTTAAAGGAGAAGTCCATTGAAAATTTTTATTAAAGTATTGTATTGCCCCCCATACAAATTACCAATATACACTTATTACAGGAAATGCACAGAAAGTGCTTTTTTCCCTGCACTTACTGTACTACTGCATCAAGGCTTCACCTCTTGGATAAAATAGTGATGTCACGACCCAAATTCCATATTGGTAATTTGAATAACTTTTGGGGGGCAATAAAATACTTTAACTAACAATTCATGACTGCATTGAAGCATATAGAACACCGGCTGTGGTGTATACACACGCACAAAATAACTGACAGGTCTCTTCATCGAACAGCGGCCGTACAAAACAGCCTGTTTTCACAATGTAAAGTATGGCTCGGGGCCATACTTTATATTGTGCTCTATGGCTAACTAGAGTGTGGGCACACCAGAATGTTCCCCATACTCCAATTAAAATTAAAGGGAAACTCCACATAAGGAAAACGTGTTTTCTATTAAAAGTACGTTTAAAGTTATATAGATGTGTCTATACAATGTATTATCATATCTGTACGGTTCTGCCGCACCGGAAGCTGATTGACATCCAGGAAGTGGAGAAAAATGACCTCTGTGCCAATCCACATTGTCTCCTGCTACCTCTGCTCTCCCCCCTTAGGAGACAAAAAATTCCATGCCTCTGTCTCACATTGTGTGTGTTTGCTGGGCACAGGCTGATGATGCAGACAGGGGACAGGGCATGATGTCACAGGAGGCTTGGCTGGATCCCCCAATCCGCTGAGTGATTCACCATCTCTGACCGCCCAGAAGCTGCTGCTGCAACTTCACTGATCCCATGTAAGATAATATCGGATTAAGTCCTTATTGTGAGGCTCAACCTCAAAGATAAAAGATGCTTGATCATAATATGTGCAAGGAGATGAAAAGAAAAAATTAAAAATAAATTTTAAAGGTTCCTTACTTTATTCCAGTATCAGTCTTACAGGTAGAGAATACAGTGCGCTCTGTGGGTGGGAACACAATGACATGATAAAGTACTGCAAATAATTCAGTAACACAATGAAGTTCCAATGTGTGAACACAGGCTAGATGTTCTGCAACAGATTTTGGCGGGGAATGGGCAGGGTGGAGGACTGTGATGAACAGCTGAGAGAAAGCATTGCACTCTAGAACCTGTAGTACTGTGTACAACTGCTCAACCAGGAAGTACAGAGACACAATACAGAACAAAACCCCCCAACAACAAATGGATTTTTGGTAATTTCAAAACATGGATAGAGAGGTAAGTAATGCTATTTGCTTCTGCAGAAGTAAAATTTTTTCCCGTTTACCTGGAGTTCCCCTTTAAGTGATGTTCACCCGGGACATTGGCCGTAGTTTGACGCATCAAACACTAGCCGTATCAAACAACGTCCAATGTTCGCACATCGTCTGAACACAGCCTTATAGCGTATGAATGGCAGGGTCCCTTTAAATACACTTTACGCTAATTCTCTATATAGAATATATTAAACTCCATCTTCTATTTGATATGTTACACAGAGAACCTCTAAATACATTATCCAATTTACACGTAACCTGATAGCAAGAATAAATAGGAAATACAAATAGAAAATCATTAAAATTGCAGATAATGGGCATTGAGCACCTGTCAGTCAATACTGATCTCAATAAGATGGATAATTATGAGGAAACAGATACTAATGACAAAGTAATGAAGGGACATAATAGCGAAGGAACATGTCACATTCCATCATGGGGGCTGTACGTTCTCAGATTATATAGCATCTATTGGTAATAACAGAAATATTAATATGTTAATAACATGAGGTTATATTTCCGTATTTTCACCTATTGCCATTTACCCATTGGGAAAACTATAACCGTATTGAAACCTGAAAGAAAGAACTATACTCGATGTCGTCAGGTGGTCGCATGCTACAATTTTTTTTTTTTTAACATCCAGTTTTCAATGAAGATTGTGTGAATTTCTCTTTACAGAGGCTATACCAGGGGTAGGGAACCTCGACTCTCCAGTTGTTGCAAAACTACAACTTCCATCAACTTTGGACAGCCAAAGTTAAAGAATAAGGGGCTTGCATGGTCAACCTCCCCCCCATGTTTTTTTTGAAACATGATTGTGTCCAGGCTACAAATTTCAAAAATGCTCTGTATTTAACAATACTTACAATAACAACTACTACAGCAGTGGTTGCCCAATGACCCCTCCTTTTCTGACATCACTTCCTGCTCCTCAGCCATTGGTTTAAACTTCTAGACCTCTTAGTGCACGCATCCATAGAATTCATTTTGCATACAATCCTGAGAACTCTCTGTTCCATTGCTGATCATCCCAGCAGCTTTCTTGTCTAAATTCACGGGCAGCTAAGACTTGTAGTCAGGAGAGGTAGAATCGGGGAGCAAACACTGCTGCACTCTATCAGGAAGGTGACTAGGCAATATTAATGGGAAAAGTAGACTTAAAGTAGTTTAGTATGGCAAAAGGGACTTTCTGGCTTTGGGAACTTGTCAATTGCAACCCCCATAGCTACTCCACTAAGTCTCAATGCTTTCTTTAAAGTCCATTTACTCTTATAGGTCTCAACCTCCGCGTGCTGGCAGTTTAGGCTATGTTCACACTGCGTATGAGTCCGGCCCCATTTCATACGCCGCCGTACATGTGCGGCTGAAACTACGGGCGTGGGAAAAATTGACATGCGGCCGGATGCGTACAAACCGCGAACATACGCCCGTAGTACAGTTATGTTTCCCTAGCTTGTTTCGAAGCGATCTGAGGCAGGTCATTTACTTGGAAATCTTCGCCCAGCCCACAGAACCTTTTGGATCGAAAAATCAAGTTCAATTTGGCTGAAATAAGTACTTCGTACAGGACCGCATGGAAATCCACGGCCGTGAGTTTCAACATTTCCGTCCTCATAATGGTCTTGTTCATTTTTCACGGCGCTGTATACGATCCGGCCGTAAGCTCATACGTAGTGTGCATTGTGCGGGCGTATATCATATACTTTCAAGCAAACGCATCAACCTCAAAACTACGTGCGTATATTCGCGGTTTGCACTACGGCCGGAAACATACGCAGTGTGAACATAGCCTTACTGTGCAAGTTTCTCAAGTGAAGATCCCAGCAACCCATCAATTTCAATTTTATGTTCCCATTTCATAAAGAAAATCTGTGATTTTATTTGACTGACAAAGTAGTAACAACATTGGGAGATATACACTGACGACTAGATCTCGTGCCCATCTGCCCTAAGGACGATCTCTGTGAAGAGAGAAGCGGCGATGGACCTGCGATCAATATTTCTCACTTGGTTCCAGGAAGTAGAGTGACACTTGTATATAATATTGGAGATGTCCAGTGATATTAGAGTTTACTGCAAACAGTAAAAATTATGGGAAACCCATCACAATGTACCACAGGTGACTTTAGTTTAGTGCCAAACTGATAGAATAGGAGTTTATGATGCTTTAGTTCGCGCCATTACACCTGCGGTCAGGTCAGGACTGTAATACTGATGCAGCTATATTATACTTAGCCTTACATTTAGTCCACTTCTGTCTATTTTGTTTATCACTTGATCGGTTCTTTACTAACCCCTTTAAGGACTAGAATGATTATCCCCTAATAGAGTGAGGTAATTTTTAGTGAATTTGCACTCATTTAACCTTTTCATTGGGGCCACCGCTGGTCACCATTGATGGCTACTTTACCTTTTTAGATGCTGCTGTTAAAACTGACAAAGGCCATGCATCGTTGGTGGTATAAGAGTCATATTGGCTTCCCGCAACAAGAGCAGATCTATTACAATGGAAGCTCTAGGCCTCAGTGGTTGCTGTGAGATATCTGCTTCTACAGCTTGCCATATGCAGGTTGTACTAGTAGACAACAACAGGGGCATCAATGCAATTTCCATAGCACTGAAATTATTTAGCCTTTAACAAAAATGTATCAATGGGGCCTTGTAGGTAGGAAAAGAGAGACGAAAATAATAAAACCACTGTGTGATGCACATATTAAATTACCCCCGCAACTAGTTCTCTTATGGTTACCACCTTCACATATGATGTTAGCCAGAAACCAGAAGCCAGAACTTCTATTCCACCTCATCACAGCAGCAAAGCTTCCAATCAAACTGCCCCCCCCCCCCCCCTACTTTACGAGATTGGCATAGGAAAATAGACCAGTTTTACAAAATGGAGGAGATGGCAATTTTAATATGTACTCCCTAAAACATGGTTGCTCCTACTCCCCCCTGCCCCCCCCCCAGGTTTGAGTCCTATTGAGTTCTCATCCAGGGGAAAATATACCACTAACCCATTAACTACATTATACCAAGTGCGATATGTACATGAGAGACTACAATTTATGATTTTGACTTGTTTGCTGGTTTCTTGTATCTAAGACAAACCGTAGACTCTACTGCTGTATTATCATTAAAAAAAAATGTAAAATAAAGATGGTTAATATATATATATATATATATATATATATATATATATATAAACCAATGGAGAGGTAGAACGGCACTGTGTTGACTTATAATCCAAGAAGCTTCTAGCTTGAGGGTGCACGGCTCAGGTAACCGACCCCAGGTACCTTCAACGTAGTAATACAAGAGGAAAGAGACGGCACTCCGGAATGAAGTGATGGTGTACTTTATTCACCCAACACAAATGGCAACGTTTCGACTCTACTCTAGAGTCTTTCTCAAGCAGTTACAAAGTGGTAAATGAGTGGTATTTATATCGGAGGTTCCGCCCACAGGCCATGCCTCCCAATAAGTGACATCACAAAAATGTGCATATATCAACAATGTATAAAACAGCTCATCGTAGCATCATAATAATGTGAATCATATATACAAAAACAATGTGTATGTTACAGACTCCATATAAAACATAATATACATCTGATGTGTCAAAGAAAGTGTTTTAGTAATATAACCATCCCAGCCAGGGATCGAGAGGATGAGGACGTCACTCACCGGCCCATCTAGCGAGCCAATCCGCCTTCCAAAACGCCACGTCACACACCGTTTGTAAACAAAGCGTCCGCGCAGGTCCGGAAGTGTCCCGGTCACATGGTGTGTACATGACTTCCATCAAGGGGTAGGCACTGTGAAGATCCAGGCGCATGCGTGTTGAGGTATGTAGAGCCACCGGGCGCCATATTTGAGCATGGAAAGACAGGCTCTTTGTTGCCCCAAGGAAAGCTCAATTCCGATCACATGATCAACCTCACGCATGCGCATGCGTGAGGTTGATCATGTGATCGGAATTGAGCTTTCCTTGGGGCAACAAAGAGCCTGTCTTTCCATGCTCAAATATGGCGCCCGGTGGCTCTACATACCTCAACACGCATGCGCCTGGATCTTCACAGTGCCTACCCCTTGATGGAAGTCATGTACACACCATGTGACCGGGACACTTCCGGACCTGCGCGGACGCTTTGTTTACAAACGGTGTGTGACGTGGCGTTTTGGAAGGCGGATTGGCTCGCTAGATGGGCCGGTGAGTGACGTCCTCATCCTCTCGATCCCTGGCTGGGATGGTTATATTACTAAAACACTTTCTTTGACACATCAGATGTATATTATGTTTTATATGGAGTCTGTAACATACACATTGTTTTTGTATATATGATTCACATTATTATGATGCTACGATGAGCTGTTTTATACATTGTTGATATATGCACATTTTTGTGATGTCACTTATTGGGAGGCATGGCCTGTGGGCGGAACCTCCGATATAAATACCACTCATTTACCACTTTGTAACTGCTTGAGAAAGACTCTAGAGTAGAGTCGAAACGTTGCCATTTGTGTTGGGTGAATAAAGTACACCATCACTTCATTCCGGAGTGCCGTCTCTTTCCTCTTGTATTACTATATATATATATATATATCCACAAACTCCTATTGTGGCAAGGTCGGGTAGCTGAAACCCAACATATCTAATGCTTTCTTGTATCTAAGACAAACCATAGACTTTAGCTTTGGCTAAAAAAAATCTGTCAGATAATCTGTTGGTGTAATAGGGCCCTAAGCCCATCCATTTTGGTGGGACTAGTCAACTATATAATGGAGGCATCCTAACCCCAACTTTTTTTTCTTTAAAGATAAGCCACTGCCAAAATGACTCTGGCATCAGCTCTCCCCTCTACAATGCAAAAACATGAAGACTTGGGCAAGCCAAATGTTCATGCATATGGGAGGATCAGGGCGACTAGCTGTCTGCCAAACAAACACGTATGGCTTTATTTACTCCAGGACATAGAGTAGATCTTGTAGTTATCATTGAACCTAAAGATTATATTTTCTTTTGTTAAATTTTCATCTATATTTTGGGTCCCTTAAAGGACAACTCCCGCGGGACCCCCCAAAAAAAAAAAAACACAGACACACACAGACACCATACTCACCATCTCTCCGGTGACGATCGCCACTCGATTCGCCCGCCGTCCGCCTCTCCGTCGC
Organism: Dendropsophus ebraccatus; assembly: GCF_027789765.1. Lineage (NCBI taxonomy): Eukaryota > Metazoa > Chordata > Amphibia > Anura > Hylidae > Dendropsophus > Dendropsophus ebraccatus. The sequence goes on from NC_091459.1 coordinate 120,739,105, forward strand.
CGCCGTCCGCCATCCAGCGATGTCTCCGACTTCCGGGTCCAGGGGATGGAAAAGGCTGCCAGTGCGCTTGCGCAACGGCAGCCTTTTCATTGGCTGGAGCGCATCACATGGCTTCCAGCAAGCTCAGCCAATCAGGGCTGAGCAAGCTGGAAGCCATGTGATGCGCTCCAGCCAATGAAAAGGCTGCTGGTGCGCATGTGCACCAGCAGCCTTTTCATCCCCATTCACTTTGCATGAAGACGCCGAGGAGGAAGAAGACCCGGACCGCCCCTCGGCTCTGACGTCGTCGTCACCAGATGCCGCCCCGGAGAAGAGGACCGTGACGATCGTAATAGGTAATGTATACATTCTTTAACTTCCGGGGTGGGGGGGTCGGGGGTCCGAAAGTGGGGGAAGGGGGCCAGGCCGGGTATTTAACCACATTACAAAGTTATATAACTTTGTAATGTGTGTTAAATGAGCAAAAAAAATTTTTGTGGGAGTTGTCCTTTAAGAAAAAAACCCTATTCAGAATACAGCCAGTGTGAGGATCAGCTGCTTTTTGCGGGCCTAGCTCCTAACAGACAGCTGCCTTTGCATAGAAAAGCCTTCTCTGGCTAATTTGCCAATTTTGGTGGGATTGGCCTACTGTCTAATGAGTATGAGGGCCTGCTGATTTTCCCCCAACAGACAATATGGGGTGTGAAGGATCGGTATGTTTACTTTAAACTGCCCCGTCCTCTTGTTCTCAAGGGGATTGCTGCCACCGAAGGAGTCTGGCAACGACTTATCTCTCCTCCTTTCACTTCATGTATATAAGAAGAACAGGAGAGACAGATGTTAACCAACAGCTATGAAAGGCGTATGGCCACTTTAAGGGAACATATTGACAAGGGTTGCCCCCATGAGAAAATCCCTTTAAATACCAGTGTGAGCTAACAAGCTTTGACTAAAATGACATTTCTTCCCTTGGGCAGATCCTTTGATTAGTTTTATCATTGATTTAGTTGTTTAGGTATTATTAGCATTGATTTACATTTAGTTTGTGAATTTTCATTACAGGTAGAGCGCATCCGTTTTAGCTATTATACTAGTCAACTGACAAAACTTCATCTGAAAGGGAAATTAAATATCTTATTTCTTTTAAAACATGTATCATGGATGAGCTGCTGAGTTTTTGTATTATAACTCATGGCTTTTTATATACTGGTATATTCACTTTTAGTCTTAAAATGTTTGCCTTATATAGACAATCCCTGGCTGGCTTCCCCATCAGTGGATCACCGCTGAATCCAATTTCAGAAACTCTGGAGACTGGAGAGATACAGACTTACTAATACCCTATGTGCCTGTACTGTTTTGTTAACCTGCATCCCTTGGTTAGGAGACATGTTCAGTTCAACTGCAATCTCCAAGAAGTATTGGCAGTTGTTCTCCATTAAACCTGCAGGTGAGGGGGATTCTGGGAAAGCGTGTGCAAAGTTCAGAGAGGAAGCCAAGGAATTGTTAAATGCATGGGAGAGAAGAAAAGTTACTTTACTTAATACAGCATTTGTACTCCTTTACATATAGGTGTGTGGTAGACTTTAGATTTTACCAATTTTCCTTCATGGGACAACCACTTTAAACTGAATTTCCTGGGCAACCAAGTGAGGGGGTTGGCAGAAAGAAGAGGCAGAGAAGAAAAGGCAAGAGGGGAGAGCCGGATTATTTGGGCAGTAGAGTTGAGGGTGGACTGGAGGGGAGCAAGAATGTCAAATGAGAGGCCAGAGAGGATGGAAGTTGCAGTCCAAGCGAGAGATGATGAGGGTATGCATTAGTCATTTTGTTGAGTTGGGAAAAAAGCAGATTCTAAAAAAAAAATTTTCAGGTGGAGTTTGAAGGAAGCTGTAACACCTTGGATGTGAACAAGCAGCATTGATGAATGTTACCCCAAAGCAGCAGACTTGTTGGGGAGGAATGTATTCACTGACTGTAATTGATAGATCGAGTGGGTGGGTTGAGTAAGGTGGACAAAATCTTAGTTTACCTAGGCAGGTAACATATGAAGTGTGCTGTTGATGATTTTAGTGTTGCTACTATACATGACACTCCTACTTGTACAGCGGCAGGCTCAACGCTCAGTGAGCATTTCCTGTGATGCTTTTCTCTTTATGTTGTCCTTTGGGTTGTCCCCTGGTCCCAACCCCGAACCTAAATCCTGACCATGTTTCTGTTTCATTCTTCAGCTTGTCTTATTCTGCCGATAATTCCTGACTTCTCTGACCTCTTACACTTCTTTGGCACCACTGTCAGCAACTGGTGACTACTCCGGGGACTACAACTTAGTCCATGACTGTAAGCGGCGCATTAGCACAAGGAATGCGGAAAGTCTCTAAGACTTTGCACCCCTATTACTCAACCGATTGTGTGAATGGAGATCCTCTTCTCCATTGAGAAGCATAAATGTCAAGCTACAGCAGGACAGAATAGTAAAGAATCTTTTCATCCTTTGGAAATTCTTCATCCGTGAGGCCCAAAGAGAAATTAATAAATTCACAAAATCCATTAAAACAAAAAGCACGGGGAGTTCTATATTGTGCTCTCCTGAGAAACTGCAAAATCATTAAATTGTTCAAGCGGAAAGATGAGTCAAAGAAGACTACGTCAATGGGGCGTAAAGGAAAAATTTTCTAGACAAATGGGCCCAAATGAAGTATAACAGTGTTTTACACTATAACACTCTCGAGTTGTGCAGCAATAAGGATCTGATTTTAATTACAACTCAGACAATCACATCTGGCAATGTTTACGCATATTGTCTATGAATAGACTACAAAGTTTCATTGACAAAGTTGTAAGAAATAAAGCTCGTATAGGGACATGGATTCCCTAGCAGCACCAATCTTTTTTTTTAATTCTTTATTTCTTTTTCATTTTAAAACAATTTCATACAAACTTTGCAACTTCCTTTACAAAAAAATATAAACACATTGTTATATATAAATTTAAATTCCCCCCCCCCCCCCCCCCCCCCACCATACCCCTTTCACCCTCTCAGTCAGGACAGGGGAAAAAAAACACAAAGAAAAAAAATCTTACTTTACGTAATTCACTTATCACCATAATTTTCTACTTTTTTTAAATAGGAAGTCCGGCGTCGGCCATTTTTCTCTGGGTCCGCTAAATTTATCATTTTAAATTATATGGAAACCTACACCACCTCTAAGTTGACGTAGGTTTCACTCCTTGTACACACTGGTGCACACGGGATTTATGTAGCGGCAGACAAAAATCTGCAAAGCATCTGCCGGAACATTTTTAAGCCTGGATCAAAACACTTTGGCCTTAATAATTGTCCCCCCTATATGGTAGTTAGATCATTCTATAAAAGAACTTAATGTATTTCAGGTTTTTCGGTGCCTTTTTTTTCTCTCCGTTACTAGACAATGCAATTACTCTAATTGAGGGAATCAATTTCAGGCTTCACAGCTCCTGGAAAAAGAGAAAAGGTGTCTGGGATATCTAAAGACTCCCATTACGAATACAATGTTATGAATCCACATAATATGCCATTTTACCAAACACATAGCTGATCTATAAAAATGTAAAGTGACTGACGAATTGTGAACCACAATTGTAATACAGTCTATTTATTTGTGCAGTGTTAGTAATAAAAGGTCAGGTCACAAAGTGCACAAAAAACAAATGGATTGGATTTTTTTTTAACATACAAAACAGAATGCTCCCTTTTCTAACACAAGATCAAGTAACATATAGAATCTAAAGTGGGTTCCGTAGAAAGTGATGCAGAATTACAGGACTGCATCAGAAACCTGAAAATCTAGTACAACTTGATCTCTAGAACTATCTGTAGAATCAAGGAGAGAAGACAGCTACGGGGTCAAGCATCCCCTCATTATAAAGGTAGACCAATTGTGTCAACGAGATAGTGTAGAGCAGGGATGGGGAACCTTCGGCCCTCCAGCTGTTGCAAAATTACAATTCCCATCATGCCTGGACAGCCAAAGCAAAGCTTTGGCTGTCCAGGCATGATGGGAATTGTAGTTTCGCAACAGCTGGAGGGCCGAAGGTTCCCCATGCCTGGTAGCGAATATTTTCTTTATTTTCTTCCTTCCAGATATGTCAGCAGGATAGTCTTAATATTCCGGCACCAACTCTCCCGGATCCCACTCCTGTACCATTTCCAACTCTATCCATTGCAACCAGACTGGTCTTTGGACTGTCCCAACCAAGCCACAACCTAGGCCCTACTACTCAGGCCATGCTTTAAGTCTAAATATCCAGGCAACCCTAATGACCTGCAGGGCAATCATACTTTAGTGTATCTACTTAGAGCCCACTAGAGACTTCACACCAACCTCTTCAGCCCCAGTTACTTCTTCAGAGCTAACCATTCTTTGGCTGACCCTACACTCAGCTAGCATTGACCCACAAAGAACTTCCAGGCCTACTGAGATCCAGAGACCTACTGCCAGACCTACTGAGACCTAGAATCATAAAAGTAATTTTACTACCTCACTAGTGCTGCTAAGCAAGTAAACTTTCCTCCAAGACTCGCTCCAACTTTAAAAGATAACACTCTTGTACAGGGTCTTATCCTGCAGAAAGTGGTGTACTCTTTCCAGTCTGACACACTGCTCTCTGCTGCCACCTCTGTCCATGTCAGGAACTGTCCAGAGTAGCAGCAAATAGATTAGGTTTGTTTCCCCTTTAACATGTTGTTCCTTGGGACCCTCCCATATGCCTTGCAGTAGTTTCCTCACATTAGCCTTACCTAAACTGCTCAGTGAATGTAATATAGCGTCTCTTTTAATTAGCTCCCCGTATAGCCGCGTCTTATTACAACATGAAAGGATTTGGTCTTTTCATCTCCTCTTTCCCTGTTATATCCTAGTTAAAATGAACTTTTCAGGGCAATGGAAATGTAATAATATGTGTAGTGAAACTCAACAGAAGATTTCATTAACAAACGCCAGGTGTCAATAATTCTATTAATTTTGCTGTGAATTTATGACTTGAAATAAATTAAACCATAAATGTAATTTAGTCTTTTTTTTCCTTAACATTTGGATTTTATTGTAAAATCAAAGCTGGTTCAATTACTCATCACAACCACTGTTTTTTTTCCCGCTTACTAAACTATGTTCATACGAGTAGACTTAAAATTATACAATATATTTAGGAATCCAACAAGCCAATAGGGTTTAACGTGTGCACACCTTATAATCACCAATGAACTTCATTATAGTTTAGGAGTCACTTACTTATGGCTTACTGGATTGCTTACGTAAATACATACATTTTGTACTAAGCTGATTTACGGCCCCAGAGCTGCACTCACTATTCTGCTGGTGGGGTCACTGTGTACATACATTACATTACTTATCCTGTACTGATCCTGAGTTACATCCTGTATTATACTCCAGAGCTGCACTCACTATTCTGCTGGTGAGGTCCCTGTGTACATACATTACATTACTTATCCTGTACTGATCCTGAGTTACATCCTGTATTATACTCCAGAGCTGCACTCACTATTCTGCTGGTGGGGTCACTGTGTATATACATTACATTACTTATCCTGTACGGATCCTGAGTTACATCCTGTATTATACCCCAGAGTTTTACTCACTATTCTGCTGGTGGAGTCACTGTGTATATACATGACATTACTTATCCTGTACTGATCCTACAGCCAGTATTATTCCACAGTGCAGCTAAATTCTTAATGCATACCTTGCTTGTTCAGTGTCTGTGCAGCTGTAAAATTCTAGGATGTGTAATCTTTACAACAGGCACTGACCCTGAAACTTGTTATAACAGATCATATAAGTTGTTAGGGGTATAACTGTGTACAAATTGTTATCATTCATAAATTATAGCTTATTGACTTCCTACAAGTGTACATATAGCAATACTGTATTCTACAATGATGCGTCAATGATGTAATCTAGCTCAATCCCCGTCCTCTACGTTGATGATAATTTCAGTGATTCAATTTCACAGAAACTACAATGTTTTGAGATGTTGAAGAAAAGAAGCATAGGGTATGTTGGATTTTTACATGGGGGAGTCTAACTTGCTATTTTCTGCTGAAAATACCTACATGCTCAGTCTATAACAAGCATGTCAAACTCTGGCCAGCAGAACTGTTATTTCTTGAGCGCCGAAGAAATCGAAGAACTTCTACAACTGGCCCTCCAATGATCTCTATAGGCCCGCGGCTGTAAACAGCAGCCTTTTAGCCGGCCACCCAGCCTGACTGTGGCTTCTCGGCCTCCCATGGCTGCCTAACTTGGCAATTGGTGCAGCCTGACTCCAGCACAGTGCCAAGATAATGGATCAGTGCAGCACTGCATTGATCCCTATAAGCAAATGCAATGAGTTATTGATCGTAGAAGTCCCCTAGGGGGTTACAAAAGTGTTTTTAAAAGTGTGTATGTATACATGTTTGTTTGTTTATATACATAAATCCATACAATAATAAAAAATTTAATTGTCCCCTTTTCCAATTTTCAAATAAGCAATAAAAAAGAATTGCCCAAACTACTACATTATCACATTGCTGATCTTGCACGGGTTGCTGGAAGTTATCCTTCTGTGTAGCCGGCATCATAGTGCACAGTGTCAGGAGACTCTAAGAGCCCTATTACACGGAGCGATAACCGCCCGAATCTGACAATTCAATAAACAGTTTAGATTACCTGTCCATGTTCCTGGTCTCCTCCTGTGCTCTGCTTCCTCCCCGATCCCGCGCTCTGCAGCTTTAGAGCGGCCTTTTTGAGCTGACAGGCCGCTTAACCAATCACTTGACCGGGGAGGAAGCAGAGCGCAGGAGGAGACAGAGAACGTGGACAGGTAATGTAAACTGTTTAGGCAAAGACTGCACGGACATTGCTAACGATGTCCGTGGAGCCCTTGCTAATTGATTATCAGGCCGTGTAATAGGCCCAATAAAGGAGCGACAATCTAGCTAATTGGCCCGTGTAATAGAACCCTAAGGCTACATTCACATGTCCGTAGAGTAGTCCACAAATGCACAGACCCATTCATAGGTGACAGGCAGGGCCGGTTTTAGACAAAATGTGGCCCTGGGCAAAGTTGAAGGTGGGGCCCCAAATGCTAAAACATTGTAGCAGCAATTTAAGGTCCCGATACTTTTTTGTCAGCGGTTGGCGCGCTGCTCGAGGTGGGGTGATCTTCTGTGACCTTAAATAAGACCCCTCTGTGCCTCCATAGTACATATAGTCGGTATCCCTCTGTAGGTAATTCTTCTGGTAGTTACCTCCACCACCCAGTATGTAGTATCCACCAATATAGGAGGCATCTCACTGTAGGTTTTACACCTGTTAGCTAGCCCCCTGATAGTTGCCCCCTCAGCAGATAGCAGCTCCCCTGATAGTTCCCCCCCCCCAGCACATAGCATCTCCCCTGTTCCCCCCCCCCCCCCCCCCAGCACATAGCATCTCCACTGATAGTTGCCCCCTCAGCAGATAGCATCTCCACTGATAGTTAAATGCCCCCCCGCCCCCAGCACATAGCATCTCCTAGGGCTGGGGTGATGTGGGCAAAAAATAAAATCTCGTTTTTTCTTTTCTCGATTTTTTTTATTTATTTTTTGATGGGTGTAGTAGTATAGGCATAGTGGATAAGGGGTGTAGCAATAGTAGAAGCATATAAGATGAGGGGTGTAGTAGTAGATAAGGGGAGTAGCAGTTTTGGGAGTAGTAGTAGTATCAGGAGTGGAGGTAATAATAGCAATGGTAGTAGAGCAGTATTGGGGGTAGTAGTAGAGCAGTATTGGGGGTAGTAGTAGAGCAGTATTAGGGGTAGTAGTAGAGTAGTATTGGGAGTAGTAGTAGTAGAGCAGTATTGGGGGTAGTAGTAGAGCAGTATTGGGGTAGTAGTAGAGCAGTATTAGGAGTAGTATTGGGGGTAGTAGTAGTGCAGTATGGGGGTAGTAGTATAGCAGTATTGGGGGTAGTAGTAGAGCAGTATTGGGGGTAGTAGTAGAGCAGTATTAGGAGTAGTATTGGGGGTAGTAGTAGGGCAGTATGGGGGTAGTAGTAGAGCAGTATTGGGGGTAGTAGTAGAGCAGTATTAGGAGTAGTAGTAGGGCAGTATTGGGAGTAGTAGTAGAGCAGTATTAGGAGTAGTATTGGGGTAGTAGTAGGGCAGTATTTGTGGTAGTAGTAGAGCAGTATTGGGAGTAGTATTGGGGGTAGTAGTAGGGCAGTATTGGGGGTAGTAGAGCAGTATTTGGAGTAGTATTGGGGGTAATAGTAGGGCACTATTGGGGGTAGTAGTAGAGCAGTATTAGGAGTAGTATTGGTGGTAGTAGTAGGGCACTATTGGGGGTAGTAGTAGGGCAGTATTAGGAGAAGTATTGAGGGTAGTAGTAGAGCAGTATTAGGAGTAGTATTGGGGGTAATAGTAGGGCACTATTGGGGGTAGTAGTAGGGCAGTATTAGGAGTAGTATTGGGGGTAATAGTAGGGCACTATTGGGGGTAGTAGTAGAGCAATATTAGGAGTAGTATTGGGGGTAGTAGTAGGGCACTACTGGGGGTAGTAGTAGGGCAGTATTAGGAGTAGTATTGGGGTAGTAGTAAGGCACTATTGGGGGTAGTAGTAGAGCAGTATTAGGAGTAGTATTGATGGTGGTAGTAGTAGGGCACTATTGGGGGTAGTAGTAGAGCAGTATTAGGAGTAGTATTGGGGGTAGTAGTAGGGCAGTATTAGGAGTAGTATTGGGGTAGTAGTAGGGCACTATTGGGGGTAATAGTAGGGCAGTATTAGGAGTAGTATTGGGGGTAGTAGTAGAGCAGTATTAGGAGTAGTATTGGGGGTAGTAGTAGAGCAGAGGAGAGATATGGGGGTACTTTATCATACAGGATACTGTGTGATTCAGCACCCACCTCCATCATGTACTGCTCAGGGCCTGGTGCCCATAGATACAGAGGGAGGAGGGCCCTGAACAGTATATGGTGGAAGGGGGACTGCATCATACAAGATCCCCTGCCCCCTTCCTGTATACTGTTCGCTAGGCTAGTATATGGGGAGGGGGTTACTGTTTTATAAAGACACCCGAGGCTCCGCCCACCCGCGGCCGTAAGCACCGCCCCCTGGCTGCAAGTCCCGCCCCCAGTCTCCGTGACCCTCTAACCCCCCCCTCTATTTCTTTACCTGGGCTTGCCGTTCCTCCTCTTCTGTAGGGCACAGGCAGCTCTGCAGGAGGGGCGCTCCGTCCTCACAGCTCAGCTCCTTCGTTCATTAGTGGAGCAGGGGAGCTGCTTGTGCTGCTCTGCTTCCTGCTCCACTAATGAAGGAAGGAGCTAGGGGGCCCCTGGGGGATGGGGGCCCTGGGCAAGTGCCTACTTTGCCCCCCCCTAACGCCGGCCCTGGTGACAGGTGATCCATTGCACAACAGGGGTCTGTACTAGGACCTAAAAGTATTTTTTGCGGGACAGATCACAGCCCCACCACGGACTCATAACACCCACGGGTGTGCAGATTGGGTCATAGAAATGAATATGTCTGTAATCTGTCCATAACTGCAGACAGAAAGTACGGACGTGTAAATGTACCCTGACAGTGCTGGGAACCTTACATGTCGCTCTGACAAAGAGATGGGAGCACTTCCTTCTCCCTGCCATTGGTAAGTTTTGCCTCTCTTAAGCTTTACACCACCCTGCCTTCTACCTTATATTCTTGTCATGTCATAGCAATTTATCATGTCATATCATTGAGTCTCAAGGCCAGGAGACGCACTCAGTTCTCACAGTGCCAGGAACGACGCACGCACGTCTCAATAAATATCAAGGTTGGCATGCGACTTTTTGTCCCACTGTGTATTTGAGCTTGACATCCCTGGTCTAGTCGATTGTGTGTGTGTGTGTGTGTGTGTGTGTATGGGGAATTAGGAAGGCTAGCTGTTAGCATAACATGCATTCTGCCAACAGCTATTAAAGGGTGTATGGGCACCTTAAGAAAATCAACTTGCCACCCAGAAGCGCCAATATTCGCCGTACACTGATAATTACCTAACAAAATGGAAACCCCCGGTGGACGGATCGGATAACGTTAATGCATTAAGAGTAAAGAAACAGAGAATGCTCCCCGCTGCTTAACTACATTACATGGAAACAATTTAATACTTGTACATCAGAAGCAATTTAAAGGAAACTCACTCAGATAAAGCAGCCATCTGATTTATTAATAAGACATTTCATGTCTCATTGCCGTTCACATTACCGGTTATGGAGCTCGTCCTAAACAGGGAACAGATAGAAGAGTATGACTCACAGCGAAGTGTGATGCACGGCGCACTGAGGCTGTCTGGAGAGTAGATAAATAGGTAAATGAGAACATTTTATGATTGCTTAAAGTGCACTTAGAATTTTTATACATTCTAAAATACAGATGTTGTATTATAGTGGTGTGTGTAAATTGCTTTTGTAATGTGTATGTATATATGTATGTATGTGTGTATGTATATATGTTATCTATATCTATGTGAATAAGTCAGGTGTGTAGAGTGAATGTGTGTATATAATGTATTTAAGTGTGTAGTGTGCATATGTGTGGTACTCGACCGGTGACATGCTAAGGTGTTGCCACTTCTGTGGTACTTGGTCAGTTTTGTTGTACAGCTCAGATATGGTATAGTCGTGATGCCAGTGCTAGTCCAGCACACAGGTATGGTAATAGTACTGTACCTGCTTTGTGCTGTGGCTGGCTGTACTCCCCAGAAATGTCACGTTAGTCCTGAGTGGCAATTGACCCACCTGGACTATCGGGACCACCGCTCACAGAAAGGGGAGAAATAACCCAACGTGTGCAGCTAGTGTGTATAGGTGCTGGTGCGGAGGAAAGGTAGACTGAGTGACAGTGATGTAAAAATATAACAGCTTTACTGTACAGTCTCTCACTATTTATACACAATAGTTCCAATGGACATTCAAAATATATACCGCGGTCTCCGTCTATCAGAGTTAGTTTACCTTTATATTTTACTGTGGCTTTGGGCTGTCATTCTTTACTGGATCCTTTTTGTACTATACAAATTTTTGTTGTAAATTTTATAATCAGGATAATAAAAATTGTTACAAAACACTTTGGTAGCAAATACATAATCTTTACACGGACTATAGTGCTTAAACTTGTTTGTGCGGAGGAGATACTCAAATTAGAGTAGAGGTAGTGGTAGCAGTGCTGGAAGAGTTGGGAAATAGAGTAGAGTAGCGTAGAGGAGTTTGTCAAGGAACTCCTAACCCAATGTAGAAATGTACTCTGCCAGAACTTGAGAGAATACCCAAAAGTGAGAAGTTATTTGTACCTGTCTATAGACCATGGGTCTCCAAACTGTGGCCCTCCAGCTGTTGCAAAACTACATTTCCCATCATGCTTGGACAGCTAAATCCAAAGCTTTAGCTGTCCAGGCATGATGGGAGTTGTAGTTTCGCAACAGCTGGAGGGCCTCAGTTTGGAGACCCATGGTATAGACTATAGTCTGACCACTTTCTGCCCTGCAGTGTCGAGTGACTCGTCGTCCTAGGGTGATACAAGCCCTAGCCTTGGTTACCTTGGTTATCTGTAATCTCCTCTCCATTTACCCCTCTTATATAAGTATGTGTGTAATATATATATGTATAGTTGTGTAACATACATGTGTGCGTGCTATACAAATGCAATGTGTGTGTTTTATTCCAACAGTTGGCAGTACTATTTATATGTTTAGTATTTGGCAATATCTTTATTTGTACAATATTGTATAGAATGCATGTGTACAGGAAAGCGTAATAGGGTTTTTTTTTTTTTTACTGCATTTTTATGCGCTGTTTATATATTATATTCTGCTTTCATTCAGTAATTTCATGGAATTTACTGATTTTGTAAATTTTTGGACAGTGTGAAAGGAAAGTGGCACATTAGGGAGCATCAAGAACTGCTTGGGTTTGGTCACTTACAAAGGGAATGTATAATTAAACTTGTATTGTTTTAGAATGAAAAAAAAAATCTATTTCACTTGTGACACCAATAAATGCACAATAAATAAATTAGAGAATTAGAGATACTGATATAGCATCAGCCAACATAATCGCAATGGCACTACTTTGCATACACAATCCAACCAAGTCCAACCAGGGGCCATGACAAAGAGCAGTAAAACGGTTGTAGGTCTGTTGCTGGTGAGTGGTGTTGTTTTCTTTGGCTTTTGGACATAGCATTAAAGGGGTTATCCAGTGCTACAAAAACATGGCCACTTTCCCCCTACTGTTGTCTCCAGATTGGGTGGAGTGTTGAAACTCAGTTCCATTGAAGTAAATGGAGCTTAATTGCAAACTGCACCTGAACTGGAGACATCAGTAGGGGGAAAAGTGGCCATGTTTTTGTAGCGCTGGATAACCCCTTTAACATAGCACACTGGCAAACATCAAAGAGAACCTGCTCCCTGCTCTGTGTTGGGAAGGAACATGCTAAGCATGGACTTTTCCCAGCTTGTTCTTCTGATTGGTCAGGGTCTGAACACTCTGAACTAAGGAGAGATAGCAAAGGCACTCACCAATCGTATGTGCAAAAGAGCTGTTGCCTGTTTATCTGTCCACACCGAATGACTTGCACTGCACTTGGAATAAAGTTGTGGGTTTCTGCTATGATTGGTGAATGCCACGGCTATTAATCTTTATTTTGAAAGTATTGTCAATGGATTAAAAATTAGGCATCATCTGTAACTGGGAAGTCAGTTGCTATGTTGCGGTGGATTGATGTTGTATCTAGTAGTGCCGAGGATCTCTTTGTTCACTTGGAATTTCTGAACACTCTGAACATGACTGACAAAAACTTTTGATTAAGAGACAGCAAAGATTATTTTATGTGACAGTGTCCATTTAAGTATATAAAACATGATACAAAACCTATATATATTTGGTATAGCTGTAATTGTACTGACTGGTAGAAAAAAAGCTGACAGGGCATTTCGCTACGGGGAATTTTTTACTGTTCAAGTTCAAGCTGGCCGGATGAACTTCACTTCCTTCGATTTGGAATGCAGGCGCATTCGGGTGTGTCCGCATTCCAAATCATCATAGCAAACAATGTAAATTGTGGCCAGAGCCACACTTTACATTGTCTGCACTGTCAGTTTTGTGCGGCCGCTATTAAATGAATAGCGCCTGCACAAAACTGACATGTCAGTTTTCTATGTAGCTGCAAGGAATTCCAATGTGTGAATTTAGCTTCATACTGTTTTTTTTCCATTTCACCCAGGAACTTATTTAAAATACAGGGTGGCATTAAAAATGTAATACCTCTTAGGGCCCATTCCCAGAGTAAAAGTGTCGGAATTCTGCAGCGGAGTCCCCCACCGCAGCAGAGTCCCCATCCGCGGAAATCTGCCTGCTTCAGTGACACACTGCGTCTCTATGGGATGGCTCGCGCGCCTCTGCTTCCGACATGTCGGTTCTTTAAGCGCAGAGCAGCGGGAGCAGAGGTGCACAAGCCATACCATAGAGACACTGAGGCAGGCGGGATTCCAAGGCAGGGGGCTCCGCCGCGGAATTCCGCCGCTTTTACTGGGTGAACATACCCTTAGAAGGGAAGAAAAAACTGTTGTTTACTGAATTCGGAACAACGGTATAGGTGACTTAAAACTGGACGAAGAACAGCCTAATTTTGCTGCAAATGTGATGTTGTGGAAATCAGTTACATAGTGACTAGTGTTGAGCGGATATGTCAAAATGTTTGGGTTCGGCAACGTTATCCAAACCAGAACGTTCAGTGTTTGATTCCTACAGAAGTTGGATGCTGTTCTAGGAAGTCCTGGAAAACATGGATACAGATGCACTTACTATGACACGTACTAGATAACTGCAAGAAAGTTACTGAAGGGAAAAGCTATTTTCACATGATTTTTCTCTTTCAATTCATTATATTTTAAAATGACGTTCTTTATTTTAAGTTCAAAATTATGTAAGTCATTTTGTGTTTTTGATGCCAGTTGATGCCTTATTGGACTATTCTAACTCAGTGATGTGGCAAACTTCCTTGATCCCCCTTTCCTTCCCTCCCCGGTGTTTCTTCTTCTTCTTCTTCTCTCCCCCCTCTCATCTTCCTCTTCTTCCTGCTCATCTCTCTCTCCCCTCTTTTCCCTTCTCTTCTTGCCTCTTACCCCGGTTTCAGGTTGTTTTGGGCGTTAGCCCACTCTCTACACTTCGTCTTATCATTTCATAGATTCTCATGGGAGTGTTGTGTTGTTTCATCCCCTTTTTTGGTATTTACCATTTCTTTGAAGTGTAACGCATTATTTGAAATGTAATGCATAATTTTTTACTGTTATTTACACATGTGAAATTTGTTCTGCGCCTAACCAAAGCATGTTGTATTGTTATTTTTATTTCAAAATTTAAATAAAATTTATAATCAAAAAAAGTCCATTGAATTTAATAGTAAAAAAGGACAGTGAAAAAGACAAAAAACATCCGTTATTTAATACACTGTGTACATTGGCCGACAGTCATTCAATTTACTTTAATGCATTCCATTGAGGTAAAATAAAATGCGGTAGTACCGGACATAATTTAAAAATAAAAAGTGGATGCCTTTTCTCTTTTTCTTACTTAGTGTGAACAAAGCCAATATGTGAAAACTCACTAAACACTAAATGAGGCATGGAAAGGTCTCCACTATAAATGGGGCCACCCTACATGGTGACCAATACAAAGGTGTCAGAATAAGCTCCCCCTCTGCTGACATTCAGTACAATAGCTGCCAGAGAATTGCTCATCTTGGCCCTGTTTCAATTAATTTAATGAACATACCCTATATGCCAAGACAGACATATCTCTAAAAGGCAAAAGTCAAAAAGAAAATTACAACAGTGGAAAGGATGACAGTGGCATTATTAATTCTTATTACTCACCCCATCTGTGAATACCTGTAATATGTGTAATATGCTCTGGCCAGTTTAATTTAAAATCCAATAAAACAGTTTTATATAGTTTTCTTTTTCAGAAATAACTGTGAAATGAATGTTCGGGCAATGACTTTATGAAATGTTACGACAAATGACATATCAGCCAAATGTTAATACCAACATTTAACTTTTCTTTACCGTGTGAAAAAAATTGTATTGGGCAGAGAAAAATTATTAAGGAAATAAGGAAGTCAGCTGATCGGGATTCAGATTAGAAAATTGACTTATTCTTAATCATTGACGCTAGATACAGTCTGCACATGATAGAGCTTATCTACATACTGTATATCGACAATCCTTCTTAAAGTGTCACTGTCACTTCACAAAACTTTTGACATGTCATAGAGACATCAGTACCAATCGGGAAATAGAAACGGGAAAAGATGCGCTACAGTGCGTCCTCTCCCGACTCTGTGTCACGTGATCAGTTGGACTTATAATGGAGCTCTATGGGGCTCAAATGATCACATGAAACAGAGCCAAAAATCGTTCAGATTTAAGCGATAATTTTCAAGTGTAATCACAGCAACAATTAAACAATGATTGTCGTGTATCGCATCTTTTGAGCTGACATCAAAATCATTGTTAATCACTCTCAAGTCTTTCAGTGTAAACACTTTATAGTTCAAAGCATATAGATACCAACGCAATTACGATGATTCACAGTATATATATATGAATGCAAACAACATTGTGATTACAAACATTAATGACTTTTCATTGTGATTTACCTCTGTGTCTAAATCGTTTAAAAGAAAAAAATCATTGCTTGTCGCTTGCTAAACGAGCGCTTAAAGTGTCATTGTCTTAACAACTTTCAAAATCTAAATAAACGGTAGATGTGATATAAAGCAAGTTTGCAATATACATTCATTATTTTTTTTTTTGTTATCATGATGTAATACAAAGCTGAACTTACCCGAAATCCAGGTCCAGTCTCCCGAAGACAGATTTTTAGTGTTGTGCTGGTTGAATAAAAAAACAAACAGATTAAACACAGGAATTCTGGCCAGTAGAGAGTCTTGGCTCAATATGTCCATTAGTCACATGACTGCCTTCTCTGTGAGCGCTCAGATGCCCTGGGATACACAGGACTTTCTGTTTTCTGACTTTTTTTTCTCAAAGAGTTAGAAAAAAGGAAGTGCCGTGTTTTCCATGATAACTAAAAATAAAATAATGACTGTAAATTGTTAACTTGCTTTATATCACATCTATTGTTGATTTAGATTTTGAAAGTTATAACGACAGATACACTTTAAGTGATTTATCTGTATGTGTAAAAGGACCCTTAAAATCCAGCACAATATGATCACATGGTAGGGGTCTAGTCCCCCATGACCCCTCCCAGTTACTGATCTGGAACTGATAAGTAATGAATGTAGTAAACCCACCAAAAAAAGTGAATGCAATAAGTGATGTAATATATGTACACAGTGACCCCACCAGCAGAATAGTGAGTGCAGCTCTGAAGTGTAATAACGTAATTCAAAATCAGTACAAGATAAGTAATATAACGTATGTACACAGTGACCCCACTAGCAGAATAGTGAGTGCAGCTCTGGGGTATAATACAGGATGTAACTCAGGATCAGTACAGGATAAGCAATGTAATGTATGTACACAGTGACCCCACCAGCAGAATAGTGAGTGCAGCTCTGGAGTATAATACAGGATGTAACTTAGAATCAGGAAAGATAAATTAGGTAATGTACACAGTGACACAGGACACAGATCTGTGCTTGGACTCAATAATATTATAATAATAATATTTATTTGTATAGCGCCAACAGATTCCGCAGCATTTTTTTTTAAATAAATATGTAAAATACAGGTTATTTTTATATTAAATTATACAATAAATAAATTAAAATAAAAATTATACAGAATTAGACACCTGCTTGTGAGAGCGTACAGACTAGGAGGACTGGGGGTGACACAAGAGGCAACAAGTGCTTTATTTGCCGATGTTCCAGTCATATTACATGAAGTCTCAAAGTGCCTATAGGTGATTGGGCAAGCAAGTCAAAAGCCATTTTCTGAGTTCAGGTAGCAAGTACAAAGTAGATGGCACTGAAAAAGTTATAGAGAGAATAGAGAAGGGATAGCAGAGAGGGAGACGAGATTAGGGAATGTTATAACCGAGCCTTAAGAAATGAGTCTTCAGAACATGCTTGAAACTGTGGGTGTTAGAAATGAGTCTGAGGGCTTTTGGTAAAGAATTTCTAGAGAACTGGTGCAGCACGAGAGAAGTCTTGGAGGCGGGAGTGAGAGGTTCTGACTATGGAAGAGGTTAGTGTAAGGTCATTAGCAGAACGTAAAGCACGGGAAGGATGGTAGGTGGAGATGAGGGAGGAGATGTATGGAGGGGCAGAGTTGTGGAGAGCTTTTTGGGTGAGGGTGAGGAGTTTGAACTATATTCTGGATTTAATGGGTAACCAGTGCAGTGACTGGCACAGGGGGGAGACGTCAATGTAACGGCTTGAGAGGAAGAGGAGCCTGGCTGCTGCGTTCAGGATAGACTGGAGAGGGGAGAGCTTAGAGAAAGGAAGACCGAAAATTAAAAGGGGTTGGCAAGGGATTGGAAATTAGCCTGCACCACTGCTCATCCTTACCAGCAACCTTTCTGTTGCTAGTTTGATAAGGAACATTACCATGAGCACAATGAGAAAGCTTGTCTGCAGGGGCCCTTGTGTGATGTGGAAGTATTGTGTATATATTGTGACATCCAGAATAATAAGCAGACATATCACATACAGTACCGGACCAACCATGAGTATCTCTTGAAGATATTTGTGCAGATTGTCCTGTCAATCATAAGCTTCAACACTTTTCAGGGATAATATACAAAGGAGGATAAGTGAAAATCAGAACATCTCACAGAACTCGCATTTCTCTCTCCTCTCTCTGCCGCCTATGTAATTATCTGCACAACGATTCTGCCTGCCAAGAGAAGGGAGACCATGGTGGAAGACGGTGTGCGGCTCACCCTGATACTCTACAATACATCCTAATATAGTTGTGAATTAAACACCTAAAGCAAGATCAATACTATCATTATAGACTTGGAACAGCAATAAGCTCCACACTGAAAATAGAACCACAAAAGAATTACTGAATTCATCTTACTCTATGGGAAATTTTCTGGTCCGAGCTTTTTATATAGGATTCACTAAGCAAGTAATTAAAAACAATCACAGAGGGGAAACTGAGAAAAGCTGTAATAAAAAAAAAACCTTATTGAATAAAGAAATAAACAGTAAATGATATCTAAAAGTAGTGTGTACGGTGCCCAGGATTAGGATGAGGTGATCCCCAGGTTATTCCAGCTGTACATATATAATCATATACAGGAGATGTATAACATATACCAGCTGTACATATATAATTATATACAGGAAATATCTAAGGTTATACCAGCTGTACATATATAATTATATACAGGAGATACCCAGGTTATACCAGCTGTACATATATAATTATATACAGGAGATACCCAGGTAATACTAGCTCTACATACATACATATATATATATATATATATATATATATATATATATACACACACACACGAGATATCCAGGTTATACCAGCTGTTCATATATAATTATATACAGGAGATACCCAGGTTATTCCAGCTGTACATATATAATTATATACAGGAGATGTATAACATATACCAGCTGTACATATATAATTATATACAGGAAATACCCAGGTTATACCAGCTGTACATATATAATTATATACAGGAAATATCCAGGGTATACCAGCTGTACATATATGGTTATATACAGGAGATATCCAGGTTATACCAGCTGTACATATATAATTATATACAGGAGATACCCAGGTTATACCAGCTGTACATATATAATTATATACAGGAGATACCCAGGTTATACCAGCTGTACATATATAATTATATACAGGAGATACCCAGGTTATACCAGCTGTACATATATAATTATATACAGGAGATACCCAGGTTATACCAGCTGTACGTATATAATTATATGCATGAGATTCCCCAAACTGTTATTTGTGTTTAGCGTAGCTCCACAATGGATAGGGGATAAACCCTTTAAACGGATTAAAAGAATGGTAAATGATTTAATCTGGGGTAGAAAAAGGGTTTGTTTAAAACTGGGTGTCTTTACCTTGCCGATAGAGAGGGGGGGACTGGGGGTTCCAGATGTGAAACTGTATTATATGGCATCTCAGTTGTTTTGGATTTCAGGGGGGACTCGTAAAGATTTTGTTAGTTGGGCAGGTAAATGTAGGGCCACCCCTGAAGTTGATCTTATACAGTGTTTGGAAGCTGGTAGACTTGCCATCAAAGACTCCGGAGGGAAGACCTTTGCAGTGTCCCAGAACACGCTGTCTGTTTTTCACTGTCAGTTTATTTTTGTTATTACAGCCATGCCTGTTCTGGAAACTATTTGCACTGCAACTGTGACTATGTAGTCCCTATTACTCTCAGGTTCCTGTATATTGTACATGTGTTTAACTCTGTGCAGTGGTATGCAAAGGCTGAGGATCACGTGACCAAGCCCTGTAACCATGGTTCCTCCAATGGCCGTCGAGCTTTGGCCAGGAGTACCATGTGACTTCCTGTTCTACCTGAGTCTTGTTCTCTACCTTCAGGAGACAAGTTGTGTTCCTGTGTGTCTCTCTTCACCTTCAGAAGAGAGGCTGGTGCTCTGCTGTAACTGCTCCTGGCTGTCCGTCTGCTCAAGTGCCTGGAGTATCCTCTAATCTGGGTGTCGTTCCTGTTATTCATCTCCTCATCAAGTCAAGATTCATACCGCAAGTACTCTAAATCCACCCAGCTCCTCTATTCCTCTCTCACTACTACTCCCATCATCGGCACGTTTCACCTCAGCCTATGCAGCACCACCTTAGCTCTGTCTATAGAAGTCTGCTATATACCCGGTTGCATCCGGAAGAGACTGTTGCTACCAGTTACCTCAGTTACAATAAAAGTGTAATCACCACTGTTACTGAACCCTGGCATTGGTGTCCGTTTACTGGTGCCCTGACTAGGTACAGCAAAGAATCGCATGCCCAGTAGCAATTCTACCGCAGTATCCGCAGACCGGTCCCTCAGCTGTGCCATCCTCAGGCCCTGTACTGTGACAATCCTATACCCTGCAGCTGCCCCGGTTCCTGCCTGCTCACAACATCTGCACTGCGAAGTGACCCTCACGGGTCAGGGCATCGCACCTTGTTGAACTCTATGCATCGGTCATGGGAAGCTTTTAAGAAGTATATTGGGGTGGAGGGAGTATTTCACTTCCCTCCTATTTGGATGTCCCCTCGACTCGGAACCTCGGAGATAGATCTGATAACCAGACTATATGATAGGGGTGTTAGAGTTATCTGTTATTTGTAATGGCATAATCAAGAGAATCAAGAGCTGGGTGCAAATAAGGGCAGATTTTCAACCCCCGGAGGAGGCCTGGTTTGATTACAGGAGAATTTATAATGCTTTATCTGAGGTCAAAAAAAGAGAGGACATAGTACTGGTCGATGACTACTTGGTGGGGAAATTTAGAGAACAATCCCTTAAAGTTAAAGTGATTTCCTATATATACAAATTTTTGTTGAGTAAGAAGGTAGTTAATTTAAGGCATCAAGCGAAATGGCATGAAGAGATAGGAGTCTTGTCAGATCAGCAATGGCTAAAAATCTATCAAGGTATTAGAGGTGTGTCTAGATGTGGTAATCATCGTATCATTCAATATAATATAATACAGAGGTTATATTATACCCCCTTATTTCTACCCAAACTTAAAAAAAGCAAAGTAAAGGAATGCTCCAGGTGTGGTAGTACGTCGGCTGGCTTGTTACACATGATCTAGTTATGTCCGGAGTTAGGGTGCCTTCACACCTACCGGATCCACAGCGGATCTCACTTCTGTGGATTCGAAGCGAGAACCGCTGCAGATCCGGTATCAATTCACCCCTATGATCTGAGCGGGACCGGAGCCGGCAGCCTCACTGCAGCCGCGCCGCCGAGCAGGTACTGTATGCTCTCGGTGGCGGGATGCAGGCGGCGGGCTGGGGGTGGGCTGATGGGGCGATGTGGCCGGGATGGGGGGGATGCGCCGGGGCTGCAGGCACCAGGGAGTTAAAGCACATATTCACAGCGGGATGTCAATCCCGCTGCGAATATGTGCTATCATAGGGGTGAATTGATACCGGATCCGCAGCTGTTCTCGCTTCGAATCCGCAGAAGTGAGATCCACTGTGGATCCGGTAGGTGTGAAGGCACCCTAACTCCGGACATAACTAGATCATGTGTAACAAGCCAGCCGACGTGTAACAAGGCACCCTTAAAGTGTTTTTGGGAGGAGGATCTCCGACATATTCAGAGCATGGTGGGGGTTTCTGTTCCCCCAAACCCGGAAATAACGATTCTTGGAGAAGTATCAACTTTACGTGTTAAAGCCAAGATGAAAAAGAAAATTGGCAGGTTGTTGTTTTATGCCAGATTATTGATTGTGCGAGACTGGATATCCCCGAACCCACCAGTCATACATAATTGGGAAGGATGTGTGAGAATTTATGAGTCTTATTATTGTTGAGTTTTTTTTTATTTTTTTATTTATATCTCTCCTCTGCCAGGGGGTTGGGGGTGAGGGGGGGAACGGGGTAAGGGAAGGGGGGAGGGACGGGATGTGGGAATTAATGTAATATTTGTAATATTTTGAGGCACCTGTCATGTTGTGGTGGCAGTGACTGTTGTTCCTTTTTTATGTGTGTTTAAAACAATAAAAATAAATTGGAATATAAAAATTATATGCATGAGATACCCAGGTTATACGAGCTGTACATATATAATATCAACAGAAAACACCCAGGATATAGCAGCATGCCCCATAGGCTATACACTGGAAGACTTGTACAAAGAATATTGTATCTACAGACATGTATGACATACTAGCTCTTGTATAGTAATTTCCTTAAGCCCTATAAACTCCAGGTCTTCTTAACCTTTCCATCTATTTGCAGCCTATATCTGATGATGTGACGTACAACATAAAGGTTACAGGACTCTTGTTCTCCTATAGGAACTGCACTAAGACATATATGACATATCTACGGCATACCTCTTTAATGCTGTTTAACATAGTGCTCATTAATTGACTACTAAAGTGATATTTTCATCTCTAGACCACTTTAGTTAAACATCATCAAGTATCTATTTCCTTCAAAGTACATGTTAACTACAAGATATCACTTTCGACAAGATGACAGCCGTATAATAAGTATGGATTGTTAAGACGCTGCGTATGTGTCACAGCTGTATAATCAAAGCATCAATTAACATCATGCACCTGTATCTGATGATGGAGCTAAAAGACGCTCCGCTGCCACCGCCGCCACATCTTCATTATATGATTTCTCCAATTACCTTTCACAGAATATCAAGAGTGTTGATCTGGGAAACTTCTACTTAAATGAAGTGATTCAGAATTTTAATTAAGATCTAGAAGGATTTCACTGAGGAAAGATTAGTTATCATTTCCATTTATTAAGTAAATTTGATAATAAGTTATATTTACTTTACCATCATCTTTTAATTAAACATTTAAACACGTGTCCATCACCACTTACTGCGGACTATGTATAGAACTAATCTACGTAAAAAGTTCAGACATACTTATACTTTACTGATCCTGAGTTACATCCTGTGTTATACTCCAGAGCTGCACTCACTATTCTGCTGGTGGGGTCACTGTGTACATACATTACTGATCCTGAGTTAAATCCTGTATTATACTCCAGAGCTGCAATCACTATTCTGCTGGTGGGGTCACTGTGTACATACATACATTACTTATCCTGTACTGATCCTGAGTTACATCCTGTATTATACTCCAGAGCTGCACTCACTATTCTGCTGGTGGGGTCACTGTGTATATACATTACATTATCCTGTACTGATCCTGAGTTAAAACTAGGATAATATCTCAGAGTTTTACTCACCATTCTATTAATCTTAAATATCCTGTGGATAGACAATAAGTGCATGTGGCAGTAAAACCCCTTTAAGGTGTCTTGGTCATCTTCAGAAGTGACATTCGGCTTCAGCTCTGTGACCGTGCGAAGACTTTTATATAAGAAGATGAAATCCCAAATAAGGAAATATTCAGAAAACAGATAATATCCCATAGTAAAAACATACCATTTATTAAATCCTTTAAACAAATAAATAATCAACATACTAAAAGTTTTAAAAAACAGATGCAGCTGGCTAGATCTTTTTCAAGGCTTTTAAAATCAGATACAAGGCTTTTATGAATCAGCCATAGATGACTAGTAAATTAATCAAGAATTTTCTATGCCGATTCCCCTATTAAGGTCAATGTAAGGGGTTATCCAATTTTTTTTTACAGGACCTTAAGGGGTATACCGCCTAGGTAAGAATAGGCCGTTTGTTATGTTCTGCATCTGAACAGCCACATATTAAAAGTTAATTGAGTGGAATACCCGTTCAACAATTCTCGAGGTAAACAGACAATTAGGGGTTAAAAAATTACAGTGATCATTCAAACAAGAGGAGCCTTGCATGGAACAGCTTAAAATCGGCAAGGAATGGGTTGAGACAAAAGGCCGAATTCTATATACCGTCCATCAAAGGGGGTCTGGGGAGACTAAAGTTTCACAAATACTACTAAGCCACCCACTTGGCCCAATTAACCCAGGTGCACAATCTCCTTAATAGGTCCCCAGTCAGTCCTATTATCCCAATTGACCTTCTATCATGGTCCCACAGTGCTTTGCTCTTCACTGTCTCATTCGATGGTGCTGTTGGACAGGTTACCTGCATAGTTTTTTTTTTTATCTCCAGCCCTCTCATAAACCTGTGATTTTAGGCAACCCTGACATTAAAGCAGTTCACAAAAATAATAATTTTTTTGTGAACTGCTTCTTTAAGCTGGAATTACCTTTACCTAATTTCTTTATTATCAAACAGACCATTATTTTAAAAGCCTGAAGGATGATAATATAGACACTATGGGGGGGATTTATGGAGACCGGCATACAAGTACGCCGGTCTTATATTAAGCCCCGCCCCCTTTTCACGGCAGGATTCACTAAGAGGCGTAGGCCTCTTAGTGAATCCGCCCGCCCGAATCTGCGCCCACTGTACCAAATCTACACCTGCTGGAAGCAGGTGTAGATTTGCGTCATGATTCGTGCCTGCGAGCAGGCGTAAATCATGATAAATGAGGCACAAGAGGAAGCCACACCTCCCGGCCTCATCACGCCCCCAGGAGGGGTACGCCAGGGAGAAGGGGCGAATCTGCACCTGGGTACGCCTCTGGGTATGTTTCGAAAATCCCCCCTATGGGTTAAATTACTGTCTATGGAGTCTTGGAGTCTTAACCCTTAGACGACCCAGGGCGTATAGTTACACCATGGAAGTCTGTCCCCAGACGACCTAGCGTAACTATACGTCCTGGGTGTTTCTCCGGCTATGAAGCAGGTGGGGGCCAGCTGCAATCAGTAGCCGGGACCTCACCGGTAATGACACGCTGCAGGGAGTCCCCTGTCACTTACCGATCGGGACCCCCGCAGTGTGATTGCGGGGGTCCCGATCAGTAAAACGGACTGCCGGAGGTCTCTCACCTGCCTCCGTGTGGTCCGATCGGCGATCTGCTGCACTAAGCCTGCACAGGCAGGCTCAATGAGCAGAGCGCCGATAACACTGATCAATGCTATGCCTATGGCATAGCAATGATCAGTGTAAAAATCCAAGTACTGGATGTAAAAGTCCCCCAAAGGGACTTCAAATGTGTAAAAAAAAAAAGTTAAAAACACTAACTCACTAACCCAAAACCCCTCCCCCAATAAAAGTCTAAATCACCCCCCTTTCCCATTATATAAATAAAACATATAAAAATAAATAAACAAATAAACATATAATATACCGTAGCGTGCGTAATTGTCAGATCTATTAAAATATAACAAGCATCATTGTGATCGGTGAATGGCGTACACGAAAAGAGGGAAAAAAGTGCGTGGATTACCGATTTTATGTTACATTATATATAAAAAAAATTCATAAAAAGTGATCAAAACGTCCGATCTTCACAAATATGGTATTAATAAAAACTAGAGATCATGGCGGAAAAAATGACACCCCATACAGCCCCATAGGTGAAAAAATAAAACTGTTATAAGCGTCACAATAGGGCTATTTTATTTATAATTAATTACCAAAAAAAAGGATTTCATTTTAAAAAAAAACATATAACATTAGAGAATCTGTGTAACCTGCATATGGTTGTGTTCGGACTGACCTATAGAATAATAGTGTCATGTCGCTTTTACCATATAGTGCATTACGTAGACACAGGAACCCCCCAAACGTTACCATATTGCATTCTATTTTACGATTTCACCTATTTATATCTTCATAAATAATATATTTGGGATTCCATCATACATGTTATGGTAAAATGAAAGACGCCATTACAAAGTACAACTATTCCTGTAACAAATAAGCCCTTACATGGCCTTGTAGATAAAAAACTGAGAGTGCTGGAGCTCTTAGAAGGGGAGGAGGGAAAAACGAAAGCACTAAAATCAAAATTTGCGCGGTCCACTGGGTCATTTTGGGCCTGGTCCTCAAAGGGTTAAAGGCTTCATCGCTCTGCTTTATGAGGAACTAATAGCCCTTTTAAATAGGCTGATTATTGGCTCTGAGTGTTCCTAGAAACGTTCATCCGGTCGATGATCGGCCCAGGTAACAGTGCCAGCGTTCGGCTGATTGGATCTTCTGACCAGTGGTAGGATCTATAATAATCGGCTGCACAGCTCTGTATAAACAGGAGACATTTGGTCAAAAACTGAATATTAATGGCAGCACGAACAATACCATGATTGTTTGTGCAGCCTGGATTGATCAAGCTGTGTAAAGGCACTGCAAACAAGCACTGTTCTTGCTGACTGCCACTCATCTGCGCATGCGGACAGCTAAAAATCAGTGGATGTAAAAGGACCCTAACTCCCTTTCCAGGCAAGCTATATGATACAGAGGAAGACAGAATCAGAGACTTCTGAACCTTCAAAGTGGGTAAAAATGGAAGAGACCACAGCTGAACTTTCCATTAACATGGCTTTAGTTACTGGAAAGTGACGCTACATTGGTGTATGGTCCCCATACATCTTATACTCGCAGAGGGTTCAGTTCTCAGTATAAAGGAAAGTAATTAAATTGTCCTCTTCTGCAAGTTGTTTCAGAAGTCATTTTATGTTTTGTGATCAAAAGTGATTTTACACATATTAAAGGGGTTGTCCAGCGAAAATCTTTTTCTTTCAAATCAACTGATGTCAGAAAGTTATATAGATTTGTAATTTATTTCTATTAAAAAATATCCAGTCTTCCCATACTTATTAACTGCTGTATGTCCTGCAGGAAATGTTTTATTTTCAGTCTGACACAGTGCTCTCTGCTGACATCTCTGGCCGAGACAGGAACTTTGTCTTAGTTTTCTATAAATCCCCATAGAAAACCCTTCCTGCTCTGGGCAGTTCCTGTCTCGGCCAGAGATGTCAGCAGAGAGCACTGTGTCAGACTGAAAATAAAACAACATTTCCTGCAGGACATATAGCAAGCATATATGGGAAGACTTGAGGTTTTTTTAACAGAAGTAAATTACAAATCTATATAACTTTCTAACACCAGTTGATTTGAAAGGAAAAGCTTTTCTCTGGACAACCCATTTAACACCTGCAGGAGCAGTATTTATGTGGACTTTTTTATTTTATTTTTTATCATGCAACATGTCCCTCAGCCAAACTATCTGTAACTAGGAGATATAAAGCTAGATGAAGTCAGTGACTACCTCAAATTTGATGCTTTTGTCTTTTTCTGGCCTTAAACATGGCTTTAGGTCTTACCATCCCAGTAGTCAAAACAGAGCTCTTTTCGGTAATTATAACATTGTTCTCTACTAGTACTTAAAGAGTAGCTGTCATTTCAAACAATGTTGCAGAAATCAATAGTACCAGTGATTAAGTACAGAGTGACCTTACCTCTGTACTCACAAGGCTGTTTTCCTAACTCCCCCCTCACTTCTTATCTGTTGCAGAGAAGCAAAGTGAAGATGGATTTTCTGCGTTCATTATGGTCTATGGAGGAGGGAGGGGCCGAGGGGGATGAGTGAGCAGGTTGAGGAGAGGACCAGCCCATGTATAGGAGCCAGCACAGCACAACATCCTACAATCTTACCTCACCGAGTTCCCAGACCAGCACTGAGCAGTCTGACTTGTTAATCCAGTGTTTTCTGTGGCCAGACTGTTTCCAAACTGCAGGGCTGGTCCTCTCCATTTCCTGCTCTTCCATCCCCCTCAGCCTCTCCCCTTCCCCATAGATTATAATAAACACAGCAAACCCGTCTTCACAAAGTTTCTCTGTAATGTAGATGCTTTTTCTTGATACTGCACAGATACGATTGGGGGGGAGGGGCTGGAAAAAGCTATGTGAGTACAGAAAGAAGGTCTTTTGCTTAATTAAACCTATAACAGAGTTTCCTACAATCACTTGAACTATTGATTTCTGCAAAGTTATTTGAAATGACAGTTACAAGTCAGGGTTTACACAGTGTAAGACAGCAGCCAATCTGTCACATGGCCATATCACTTCACTTCTTTTGATTTGGAGTGTGGGCGCATTTGGGTGTACCCGCATTCCAAATCCTTATAGAAGACAATGTAAAGTGCATCCGGAGCCGCACTTTACATTGTCTGCACTGTCAGTTTCGGCCGGGGTTCCATAGGACACAATGTTGTTTTGATTTTCAATAAATAGGGGTCGGTGTTGCAAAAGATATTGTTTATTAATAGATTAACGTTGTGTGAACTTAGCCTAAAGTTGTATCACATGCTTTCTTGCAACTTCATCAGAGCAAACATCGTAGTCACAGTAATCTTCCACTACCACAGTAGCTTCCCCTGCATCTCGTGTAGTCACAGCAGTCCCTCTAACAGTCACAGTTTTCCAGTGGTCACAGTAGTCAACCCAACTTCCCCAGTAGTCACAGCAAGCATGCCCCTGGACTTCCCCTAAAAGTCACAGTCCACGCTACTTCTCTAGTAGTTAAAAAAGGATTCCCCTTTCCACTAGTGATCACAGCAAGGCCACTCCTAAGCAGACAGTAATAGCAACATATCCCTCAGCCCAAGTGATAGCTGTAACTACTTCTGCCAGGAGAGATGGAGCTTGATGTGGTCAGTGGCATTCGACTATGAGCAGAAAGTACCCAGTCATAGAATGCAGGCAATTTTCTACTCATTCTGGTGACTGGGTTTAGCTCAGCCCTGTTGTTACACATGACGGAATAAATCTTTTACCTTTCTTAACATACAGACACCATAGAACCCAAATAGGTCATTCCTTATGCAATGATGGAGTTCCTATAGTGAAAAGTGGATAACATTTGATACCTGTCACACCACTGTCAGAATTAAGCATCACAGAGGAAGTAATAAAACAGCGGAAAACCAAACAGACTGCAGCCCATTTAGGGAACTTTTAGAAATTGCTTGACCTCTGGCAGTATGAGGGTCTCATACCCGAAAGAAATATTACGCTACATTTGACATGTTATCATACGCCGAGATTTTTATTCCTCATTTTTCAAGATGATTGAGTTCCAATATTTCCCATCTGAAAGTTAGACTGTTATCTGACATCATTTAGCAATACACAAAGCCACAGGCAATTTGCAAACAAATGAAAACACTTGCCCCCTCGCTATGAAATACAATCCGGGAACGTGAAATCATTTAGAATCGTTTTCTCCTCTCTAATAGACAACGCTGAGCTGGATACATTATGATGCTGGATCCTGTGGCACTGCTAATATAGTCGGCTTGTCCTTAGTTTTAACTAATAGCTTCAAACTGAGTTAATCACTTCCTGGTAAGATGTAACATTACATCTCATCAGATCATCCTGATAATTCAATTTATGAAAAACAGAATATTATTGCACCTTTACAAAAATAACAGAATTTTAGTGCTCAGAAAGCTCCTTGTTCTATTGTTTTCTTATTTATAGCAAGCTCCAGAAAGTAGCTAAAAGCTAAAACAAAAAAGCCATCAATAGACGCTATAGAACTATCAGTTAGGCACAGGGTCATTGAGTGTTACAAATAGGAGGAATCATGCTGATATCTTAGCGTAGTAAGTATGCAGCTGTGTCACGGCTGATCTATTACTCTGGATCAGCTAGGCATAACTGCTATTTCCTGACTAGTTAGAAATGGAGTACCGGTTTGGTTAGCTTGATCCCTACCTTTTGCAGTATGGTACAGATTATAGTGTATGCTCTTTGCATTTATTTTACAGCATTCCTTGAAAGTTTTCCAGTGAGTTTCTTTCCTAGGTTTCCAGTTAGTTCATAGTTTTCTTGTGTCTATATTTGTAACACTGCCAGATTCTGTGCTTCATACTTGTCTTGGGGTTGCTTGTGCTTTCCAGTGTCTTCTTCCACCCTCTCCTGTAATGACTCCTCTGACCACTAGGGTGCGCAGATAACCGCTCTGCAATCATAGAGCTAGCTTGTCTCCATCTGCTAATGCCGTCTGCCAATCCAGAGCCACCTGCATCTATTTAAACCAGCTCCAGCGGTTCCTCCCCTGCCTGAGCGTTATTGCAATTGTGCATTGTAAGCGAAAGTGCCTTTCTGTGATCCTGCTGATTCTCCGTGTATCCTGACTCATGCCTTTTCTTCAAATCACGCTTCCTGCCTGTTGCCTGTCTATACTGTTTGCCTCTCCTGTTGCCAACTCGGATTGTCTGACCTGCCTCTGAAGCCGACTGTCCTGATCCTTTGCCTGTCTCACTACAATACCTATCTCATCCCTGGTACTGCACTGACTCTCCTGCTGACGACCCGGCTTGCTGACAATGTATACTTGGCTTGTTCCCTGATGCCATCATTCCCATTCATTTGATTTATTATTAATCTATTGGTTAGTTGCTTCTTGTTACCTACCAGTAGTGAGATGTTTTTTTATATTTATTCTTGTAAATTATTGTTTCACATTTCAATCATGTTTTAAGTCCTGGGGGTATCCAGGATACTACAGTTAGTATCCAGAAAAGGTGACTGCTATAGATAAAATGGAATTCTGCTGTCTTATGACGTTGTTACACTGAGGCTTCAAAGAAATGCACAAATACTTATTTGTCTTCTTCTCTCACTGCAGAAGATCCTCTAAGCTACAGTGAGTTTGGATTGGCAAGACTGGTTCTTTTTAATTCAATTTCAAGGTCACAGTCCCAGCTTAGTCACAGTGGTTTTTATGGAATTGTAGCATAGTGTCTGCACTCCAGCGACGTCTGCCCCGGCATATCTGGTTACCAGGGGGGCTGTGGGCCCCAGTGATGTTCGACCGCTCAGCTGGCGTTCTGCCACTCAGCCTGCAGCACAGCAGGTGGTTTGGTTCAGGACTTAGGAGTCCGGACCAATGATGTTCTGGTCCAGGCTCCTAGTCCTGTATATAATGTGATCACAGTCTGACAGACCCTGCTGGCAATTAAGGTTCATGCCCTGATCCAAGCTCCCCCTGTCTACTCCTGCGATCCCCGTTCCTAATTCCTTGTTTGCTTGACTCGTTACCTGACCTCCCGCTCGACCTCTTGACTATCCGTTTGATCTCTGATTTTGTACCGCGTTGATCGTTTGGTTCTGACTTGGCTTGTCAACTCTCCTTTGTTGTGTTTGTCTGTCTGACTTGTTCTGTGTTACACATATATAGTGTAGGGCACGTCTTCGTGGTTGTCCGCAGCTGCCTATGGTCGACTGGGGCAAGTAGATAGGGACAGTGGGTGGGTTCAGCCTTAGGGCCCACTGTCTCATCTTGTCTCTACCTCCCCGTCCTGACACATAGTCATGAAAGTAACCAAGAATTGCCATTGTGATGGCAGTCAGGGTGCAATAAGATTAATGAGATGAAGAAGTAGTCACAGGTTTCCCAACCTCATTTCACTTCCAGACATTTCCATCACTTGTGTATATACCCTTAAAAATTGCATAGCACAGCATGTGTAGAAATGCTTGTTACGCGCGTTTTATTAGTTTTATATGTTTGTTCCTTATGATGTGCTTAAACAACGCCAATAAGGCAGGAATGTGTTAACCAATTTTTGTGTCCAAATTAATTGAGGATTATATATCTATTTAATTTTCCTTCCTTCTATAAGAATGTAAATGCTAATCAATAATCACAAATTGCTAAATCTAATCTAATGCATGAACTAATATTGATTTGGAACAGTGGGTGAAAACTGTATTTCTGACTCTGTTCTATCCTTCATAAATATATTATATATTTTTCCGTATTGCTAACTGCAGATTTCACACTGAAGACTGGGCATGGACAGGATAGCGATAGTGTAAAATGTATAAATTTCCATGAAGTTTGAGTTCACTTTGCATTTGTGGACTGTTCTTTGACGTCTCGTTGAGAGGTCCTTTAATAAAGGATCATATTCAGCAAGTAACTGAAAATGGTGACAATATTTCCCCTAGTTTTCCCATATGACCACGAAACACAATGCTGGCCATAGCCATTATTAGGTTAAGGGCCCTATTCCACGGGACGATTATCGTTCGCATAATCGTTAACGATAAACGATCCAAACGACCGCTATTACGAAAGACCTGAAATCGTTCACCCATTTATATGGAAAGATAATAATTACTTATGATCGTTCTTGCAGTGGTCTTGTCGCTATTGCATTTGTCACTGCTGCGAACGATCAAACGACTTCTTATTCAATGCGAACGATTTGCGAACGAGCAACGATAAAAATAGGTCCAGGTCTTATTAAATGATCAACGATTTCTCGTTCGGTAGTTAGTCGTTAACTGCTATTCAACCGAATGATTATCGTTTAGATTCGAACGATTTAACGATAATCTGAACGATAATCGTCCGGTGGAATAGGGCCCTAACATTGACAATCCTACGTAATGCTTGTTTGCCGAATGTTTTCTCTTTTTATTTATCATTTTATTACGTCTTCATTGATCATATCATGATCATAATCTACAAATACCTCTATGTGGGATTGACTGCTTTCATGTATTTGGAGTTTTGCGGATATCCAGAAGAAGCAAAATGTATCTTTTGCCCATGCTGACCCTCTTTCTTGCCATCTCCATACAACCAGCAGGGCTTACAATGGCCAGCATGAAGTTTGGGTGAGTAACAAAACCAAGTAACAGGTAACTTAAGGTCCGTTTTATTGACTCTCTCTTAGAAACATCTTCCATCTTTTTCCTTTAGGTCTGCATGGACCATTAGCTATCATGCATCCTAAATGGTGATAGGATAATGGCCCCTGTCAGTTATGTGTTTCCCAGTTAGAACACTTTCACTAATAGGTCACTGGTCTGTATAGGTGACTGTGGCACTGACGGACTGATGGATGTAATTGATCTTGTGCTGTACTGGTCGTATCTTCCTGTTTACTTGTTTCGTTCTCCTGCACTGAACCCTGTACACCACCACCAGGACTCACATTGAAACTTTCCATTGACGAACCTTTGCCGATGGTACTATGAGAAGATATACTTGCATCTTCAGTTTTTTTAAAGAATCTACTGATTTTGGGAAGTTTGGAATTTTTTCCAATCTTCCTATCTCTCCTACAGTAATGAGACATGGTGAGTAGAGATGAGCGAATCGGGTTCGGGTTCGAGTCCATCCAAACCCGAACGATCAGTATTTGATTAGCTGGGGCTGCTGAACTTGGATAAAGCTCTAAGGTTTTCTGGAAAACATGAATACAGCCAATGACTATATCCATGTTTTCCACATAGCCTTAGGGCTTTATCCAACTTCAGCAGCCACCGCTAATCAAATGCCGAACGTTCGGGTTCGGATCGACTCGAGCATGCTCCAGGTTCGCTCATCTCTAATGGTGACATATTAACTGTAAAAGCAGTTCTGTGAAAAATGTACAGCTTTATATACTGTATGAAACAAGCCACATTTTGATGTCTTTAACTTTGCGTTATGTAGATCTCTTGCGCATTTGCTATTACATCCATTTAAGATTTCAACTACTTCATTCTCTCCCCTGCAAAGTTCATTCAGATGACGGACGTTTTTATTGGATGTCCGTCATTTAACGCCCGTGTCAGGGCCCTGGTGGACAAAAAGACACAGGACAAGTGGGCCCTATGGCTA
The DNA here is from genome assembly GCF_027789765.1 of Dendropsophus ebraccatus. NCBI lineage: Eukaryota > Metazoa > Chordata > Amphibia > Anura > Hylidae > Dendropsophus > Dendropsophus ebraccatus. The sequence goes on from NC_091459.1 coordinate 120,772,280, forward strand.
CCACTCTCCACGCTGTCCCTACCTACGTGCAGAGAAGGGCCTAAATGACTATCCACAACCAGGCCACATTTCCTGAGCTAAAATAAGTGCAAAACAGACACAACACAGGCAAAAGACAGGACACAGAATAGATAGGTCAAATGGGCAGAGGTACATATCAGACAAGCAACGTTGGAAAGCCAAAGATAGCAACAAGGTAAATGGAGAACAAAAGCCAGAGAGAGTAGCACAAAAAATTGTGGACAAAGAATGGTAACAAAACAGGCAAAAATGGTCAGGAAACCAGAAACACAAAATGCAAGGTAAAAAGCTGGATCAAGCTGAACAGACAAATTGGCCAAAAACATCAAGAGCACAGACTAAAGGGAGAGAGATACCTATAAGTCCTGGACTCAAAGCTCATAGGTTCAGGCAAAGAAACACAGAAGGACAGAGGACGAGAAACCCGACCATCAAAAAACAGCAGAAACAATTAGCAACAAAGCAAGAGCAAAGGTAAGTGCGGGGATAGCAGAAAAATATGAAACGGACCACTAAAGCAAAGACAAAAGCAAAGAACATAGAAAAGCCAGGAACGGAATTTAAGGCCAAAGTCGTAATCTTGGGCGCAGGGGTCAAACCTTCATGGTTAAGGGTGCCAGTGATGCCTTAGCAGGCACGACCATGACAGCCCGTTATTTTAACCTGTATAATTTGTCTAATATTCATATTCATTATGCATATAATAATGGTCATTGTTTTAAAAATGTAAAATAACTGTCATTTTCACGGTGTGTGAACATAGCCTTTAACATTACAAACAGTAGTTAAAGGGGTATTCCCCAATGACCCCAAACCTAGCTGGTCTTACTCACCAAATCCCCCTGAGTATTTTGAGCAGTCTCCTGTTTTTCTAGCTGCTGCCATTCCCCAAAAAAAAGTTTTTCTAAAATCCCTCTTTATCCAAGATGGCGCCGGCCAGGAAACTACATTTTCCATCATGCAGTGCTTCTTGCTGCTTGCTTGGACCTGTAGCTCTACAGAAGCTTTGTGACCAGATATATTGTGTTGTGGATGGATAGCAGCTTGCTGGGACCTGTAATTTTACATGATATATCAGGTCACAGAACTTTTGTAGAACTACAGGTCCCAACAAGCTGCTATCAGTCCAAATCTGATATATTATGATGTGGACGGATAGCATCTTGATGGGACCTGTAGTTCTACAGAAGTTCTGTGAACTGATATATTGTATAGAACTACAGGTCCCAGCAAGCTGCTATCCATCCACATCACAATATATCAGGTCACAAAGCTTCTGATGGATAGCAGGATCCCGGGGCATACATACATTATCCTCCCGGTGATCGCCCCTGCCCCCTCGACTGCCCCCCAACCCTGCAGTCAGCACAGTCCCTGCCCGCTTCTGTGTGCTGCCTGCTGTACCAGTCCCCCAGCCCCTGGGTGATTGCATCCGCCCCCCCCTGCACCAAGATACCCCCCACCTGGCGGCACTCCTGTTATCTATGCCGCCCGCCCGCATCAGTCCCCAGTCCCTGGGTGATCGCATCAGCCTCCCAACCCCGCTGTTAGCTCCGGGCCGACGGCCCTCCTGTTATCTGTGCTGCTACCCCCACCCCGCACCGAGACCCCCCCCAACCCGGCTTTCAGCCCTGTCACAGTCTTTGTGCGGGGGGGATCGATAGCCAGAGTATATCCAGAGGGAGAGGGACTGATGCTGGTGTACAGCACAGATAACAGGAGGCTGACAGCGGGGTTGGGGGGGTCTCAGTGCTGGGTGGGGGCAGATGCGATCACCCAGGGGCTAGGGACTGATGCGGGTGGGCGGCACAGATAACAGGAGTGCCGCCGGGCCCGGGGCTGAGAGCAGATTTGGGGGGGTATCTTGGTGCAGATGCGATTGCCCCGGGCTGGGGGACTGGTACAGCAGGCGGCACACAGTAGCGGGCCTGGACGGTTCTGACAGTTGGGGGGCGGTTGAGGGGGCAGGGGTGATCACCGGGAGGGTAATGTATGTATGTTCGTGCCGGCAGTGCAGCATAACTTATAAGGCTATCGTCCCTCTCTTAAGTGGGCAGGGTTATAATTGCTAACCCTGCCCATTGAAGAGATGGAGGACACGTGATGCCGAGACGGAGGGTGCGGGCCAGGAGCAGGGAGTGGTGTCGGACTGGACAGAGTTTTGATGATTTTATGCGACCGGGGCAGTGAGTGCATCCAAGAAACCAGCAAAACTGTGCAGAATCCATAATAAATGTATATTGAAAAGACGGAAAGCTACGGGTGGGCAATTCATTAAATCAAAAAAGATTTGGGGGGAAATACCCCTTTAATAATTAAAATCATCATAGCACTGCAGTATGTCACTGTGCAACACAAGCATACATTAAAAAAAAGATCTATTTAAAGGGGCACTGTAGAGTTGTTTTTTTTATTCTGTATTGTAAAAAAAAATGGGGAAATAATACCATATCAAAAAATAATTTTGGCCGGACTTTATGATATGGAATTTATATAACTTTTATTTTATCTGACATTTAAAAAATTAAAACCTTGTAAAAAAACTAAATGTGTTTAAAATTGATCTATTCCCATCCTTATAACGATTTTATCCTTTGGTTTATGGAGCTTTCTATCTGTACTTTGATTGCATGTATGCAACTTTTTAATCATCTTTTATTACAATTTTTATGGATTTGATGTGACAAAAATGGCAATTTTGTACTTTCACTGATTTTTGCACAGGAAAATACCCAAATATGCTAATAATCTTATCACATCCGGGCTGTGGGACGGCCACTGTGCTAAATCAAGGGGTCTGTGCGACCCAGCATTACATTTACAGGCAAAAGGGGTATATAGTGGGGGACTAAGGCCTACTCTCCTGGTGTAAGGCAAATCTGTAGGCTCCACCGACCCCCCCAAACTACTGATACCATTGTGTTGCCATGGTCATTTCATGTGCAGTCCAAATAGCTCCTGGTGACGTCCATTTCAGAAAAATTATCTTTTAATCCAGTGGAGCGGTGTCAATGAGGCAGGGGCTATGAGGCTGGCTGTCCTGTCTCAGGGATGCAGCTAAGAAAAAGGGAGAGCAGCAAGAAGAGAGAGGCACTGTAAGAAGTGATGAGTGAACATTGGAAAAATGTCCGTGCTTGACCGTGTGGCCAAACACAAACACTCGGCATTCAACTCCCGGCGTCTGGAGAAGTTAGATGCGGCTTGAGAAAGTCCTAGAAGACATGCATACAGCCAAATGCTATGTTCACACTTGTGTCAGAAAAGATCATCCCTGGCCGATACTGCAGTAAGGGCCTGATGATCTTTACAGCCGCTGAATATGGATGCGGGTGCATACAAATTCTCCGCTGCACACAATGTAGCATGCTATTGTTTGAACTGACAGGGTCTTCTGCTGCCGCTATTCACTGAATAGCGGCCGGAGAAAACTGACATGTCAGTTATTTTTGCGGCACCGCAGGGTATCCGGACGCGATTCCTTAGAAGGTACCACTACGTGAGTACCATAGTAATCATGGCCGTTGTTACAATGGCCGTGATAACTAAAAAACTTACGCAGTGGGAACTTGGCCATAGCCGGTATCCATGTTTTTCTGGCAGCCCTAAGGAGGCATCCATTTTCTCCAGACACCGGGAATTGAGCGCTGACTGCTTGTTTCCGGCTACGCAGACAGAATACGGGACATTTTTCCGGTGTTTGCTCATCACTAGCTAAGCCTAGGGCACGGATATTCTAAGCCCTGACTCATTGACACATCTCCTCCAAATTACACAATTGTTTCACGAAATAAACAGCACCCGGAGCTATTTGGACCCTGAGGAATAGCTCCGAACGTGAAAAGACCGTGGCAACGCAATGATATGGGCAGTTTGGGGGGAGGGGGGAGTGTCAGGGGTGGCCACAGATTCACTTTGGCAAACTGTGACCTAGATGCAGTTTGATGGCAGAATTCATACAGATTTTAGTACAGACTATAAAGTGAAATAGTGTGAACCTGCCCAAAGAGAAGGAATCTCCAGGTTTATATCCTTTTTAATTTTTTTCATGGTTCCAAAATGTATGAACTACAAACATGAGAGAGGGGTAGCAGAAATAGACATCCTGCCGTTTACAGCGTTATGTGGGCGTGGTCAAACGGTTAGTTCCGTTTGCCTGAGCCTTTTCCCGCCACATTAGGGTCTGAGGTAAATCTATCTGTGTGTGTGAAGAAAAAACATCATGGCCGACCAGTCGTGCAAATACCAGCTCTTACGTGAGGTGGGAAGAGGCAGCTATGGCGTGGTGTATGAGGCGCTGGAGACTGACACAGGCCTGAGGGTGGCGGTGAAGAGGACCTGCTACTGCAAGCCTGAGACGGTGGAAATGGCACTGCAGGAGTTCTGGGCTCTCCGGAGTATAAAAAGCCAGCACCACAACGTTATCCGCATGGAGGAGTGCCTCTTACAGAGCGGTACCGACGCGTCTTCTGTGCAGCCCATCAGTCACCGATACAAGACAGAGCACCACCTGCTGCTGGTGGAGACTTGCCTGAAGGGCCGGCGGTCGGGCGCGGGGGATGACGCCGTTTTCTTGTGTTTCGTCACGGAGTTCTGCGATGGCGGGAACCTGAACGACTTCCTCCTGAGCCGCTGCCTCGAGCCCCGGCTCCACCGCCATTGTATGCAGCAGCTGGCGGCCGCCGTGTCCTTCCTGCACCGCAACTAGATCGTGCACAGGGACCTAAAGCCAGAAAACGTCCTGGTGTCCCAGGGGGCGGCCGGCCCAGAGCTAAAGGTGGGCGTTTTTACCTCAGAAATTGTCAGTGTCAGATAGTAGGACCACAAGGCCCAGCATTTCATCCTAGGACTGACCTTTAGCTGACTGACAGGTTCTTCATATGGTTCCTTGGGGCTTGTGCACAGTGTTGTAGAAAGAGCAGGACACTCAACACCACACTAATACAATAAATCCTATGGAGAATGTAAAAGACCTCTCATCTCCCAATATGTGAGGGTTCTGGTGTAACCTGTGGAAACAGGATAAACACTTCACCCCTTTAGTTTCCACACACTGGATTAGAGTGCATTCCGAACATGATGGAAGACACACAACCACCCCCCACCGGGTCATCCTCTAACGATGCATAGCTGTTGTAGTTGTATTAGCTGTAGTTGCATAGCTGTTGTAGAGTGCATTCATATTGTACAGTATATGGCTATGTTCACACTACGTAAAACTACGGCCGTAGTTTTTCGGTGTTTAACATAGCCCTATGTTCAATGGGATCCCGGCCGGAGCGTACATACATCGTATGCTCTCCGGTCGGGATCCCATACGGTGCCGGATAAAACTGACATGTCCGTTTTCTGTGGCCGGAATTCAGTGAATTCCAGCCGCAGAAAGACCTATCAATTCACACAGTGAAGCAAGATCACCCGCCAGTACTTAAAGGGAATGTACCACCAGACTCGGGCTGAAGCACTGGAGGCGGGCCAACCCACCCCCAGATGGAGGAAACCCCCACCCCTCTATGATACAGCTCCATTGCTTCTAATGGAGCAGTGTCATAGAGGGGCGGGGGTTTCCTCCCACTGGGGGTGGGTTGGCCCGCCTCCAGTGCTTGAGCCCAGGCCTGATGGTACATTCCCTTTAAGTACCGGCCAGAATGACTCGGGCTAAGACCGTCCGTTCTGTGACCCGTCCGGGGTCGCGGAACGGCCGGGTGGTCACGTCATGTGAACATAGCCTATGAGGAAATACCGTCTTAGTCCCTAGTTTCACATTTCACACATGGGGGAGATTTATCAAACATGGTGTAAAGTGAAACTGGCTCAGTTGCCCCTAGCAACCAATCAGATTCCACCTTTCATTTTCCAAAGAGTCTGTGTGGAATGAAAGGTGAAATCTGATTGGTTGCTAGGGGCAACTGAGCCAGTTTCACTTTACACCATGTTTGATAAATCTCCCCCATAGTCCGTATATACAGAAGTTGTACAGCAGAACGGATTATCAGAACTCCCAGCATGCAAAACAGTTTAAAGTGACTGTACCGGGCTGAAGCACTGGAGGCGGGCCGACCCATCCCCAGTGGGAAGAAACCCCAGCCCCTCCATGACGTGACTTCATTAGAATCAATGGAACCCTATCATAGAGGGGCGGGGGTTTCCTCCCACTAAGGGTGGATCGGCCCACCTCCAGTGCTTCTGCCTGGGCCTGGTGGTACAGTCACTTTAAGGGTGCGTTCACACAGGATCCGCAGCAGATTTGATGGTGCAATTTTGATGCTGTGTTCAGTTATCTAAATAAAATCTGCTGCGGATCCGCAGCAGAAAATACGCTGCGGATCCGGTAAGTGTGAACGTACCCTAAAGGTGCCTTTACACACACCGGATTCACAGCGGATTTCAGTCTGCGAATTTGCTGTGAAATCCACTGCGGATCCACTGCCCGTTCATCCCAATGAGAATACATACTCGCAGTGGGATTGACATCCCGTTGCGTGTATGTAAGTTAACCCCCCGCTGGCCAGAGCATACATTACCTGCTCCACGATTCAGCTTGCTTCAGGGGTTCCCGGTGTCTGCTCGACCCACTTAGCCACTCCGCTGCTGCCACTGATTAGCTGAGCGGGACGTCCAGCCGAGAACCCCCGAAGCCAGCCGTAGTGCGGAGAAGGTGATGTATGCTGCGGCTGGTGGGGGGGTTAACTTCCCGCTGCGAGTATCTATTCTCATTGGGATGAACGGGCACTGGATCCGCAGCAAATTATCTGCTGCGGATCTGGTGTGTGTGAAGGCACCATATGTGTTCATGGTATTGTACTGACTGTTTTGGAGCTCCTGGCATCATAACTAGAGATGAGCAAATCGCTTTGTTTGATCAGTGCTCTGCTCATCAAGCTGACGACCTTTCAGTGCTGCTCTGCTCCCTGCTGCTCTACCCCAGGTGCTGGGGAAAAGCTGGATCCAATCGGATCCAGCTTTTCCCAGCATACTGGGAGGAGTGTCAGGGAGCGAAGCGGCGCTGAAAGGCCATGGGCTCGAGCTGGGCGCCGATCGAACGAAACGCTTTGCTTTGTTTAGATCGATTTTCTCGTCTCTATTCATAACAATACATGATGTTGGGAGTTTCAATAATCCGTTCCATGCACTACACATGTGAATGCCCCCTTACGGTAGGGTGCGTTCACACCTACAGGATCTGCAGCAGATTTGATGGTGCAGATTTGATGCTGTGTTCAGTTATTTAAATGAAATCTGCTGCAGATCCGCAGCAAAAAATCAGTTGCGGGTCCGATGAGTGTGAACGTACCCTTAGTGAGGACAAGTTGCACATTTTCGGGTTCATATAACTTGTTAGTTAAATTTTATTAAAGGGAACCAATCACTATTCTCTACCCAAATCGACGTACTGATGCTGGACAGTGGGGTTGCTGTAGATATGTCTCCCGTTTCCCCCCCCCCCCCCCCCCCCCCCCCCCGGGCAGTTAATCCCATAAACACCTAGTCTAAGGGGAGATTCTGTGCAGCAGGTTGATTGGGCGGCAGGAGGAGGCTGCAGCACGTTGCCTCCTCCTGTCACCACTGCTGTAATGCTCTCCCTAGGCCCCCCTTCCTTCCCCCTGTAATGTCTGGGACTCCCCCCCAAAAAAGACCCCAAAATTCCCCAGGTCTCTGTCATGTCTGCGGTCTGTGGTTGAGTCAGGTGGCGCACTGTGGCCACATATGGGGGATTTCTAGAAACATTGGAATAAGGGGAATAAAGTGTGAGTTCCATTTCTCAGTTAGTATTTGCTGTGTTAGAGGAAAAATGGATTAAAATAGAATATCTGCCCAAAAAATTAAAATTTTAAATTTCTCCTCCAACTTGCTTAAATTTTTGCAAAACACCCAAAGGTTTAATAAACTTATGAAATGTGGCTCAGGGAAGAAACAGAGTGCTGCACATCACACCTATGGCTGATACTAGTGCCGCTTGGCTAAATAAAAAACACATCAGAATTTTGTGTATGAATTGATCAAGCCATACTGCCCCATGTACCTCGTGCCGGTATCTGATACACATGGGTCCCTACACTAAGTCCACACCGTGCCAGTCAGTGGCCACCAACCCCGCAGGCGTGCACAGCCAGGGAACGGGGGCCATGGGACGGCCCTGCGACCCCCATGCCACAGGACCAGACCCAAAAACACCACACCAGAACCCGGCCAGCACCGCCGGCGGAGAAGGTCGCCCCCAAGCAGCACAAGTCTGGATAAGGTATTGCGCTCACCATAGCTGCAGCAAACAGAATGGGAAAAAAACAGGAGGGATTAAAACCATGTGCACTCAGGTGTCTCCTGCTAATTGCGGTCATGTGGGTCTCACCAGGAGGAGTGCAAAACACGGAGAAAAGAGAGAAACAAAATGTGGCTCAGGGAAGAAACAGAGTGCTGCACATCACACCTATGGCTGATACTAGTGCCGCTTGGCTAAATAAAAAACACATCAGAATTTTGTGTATGAATTGATCAAGCCATGCTGCCCCATGTACCTCGTGCCGGTATCTGATACACATGGGTCCCTACACTAAGTCCACACCGTGCCAGTCAGTGGCCACCAACCCCGCAGGCGTGCACAGCCAGGGAACGGGGGCCATGGGACGGCCCTGCGACCCCCATGCCACAGGACCAGACCCAAAAACACCACACCAGAACCCGGCCAGCACCGCCGGCGGAGAAGGTCGCCCCCAAGCAGCACAAGTCTGGATAAGGTATTGCACTCACCATAGCTGCAGCAAACAGAATGGGAAAAAAACAGGAGGGATTAAAACCATGTGCACTCAGGTGTCTCCTGCTAATTGCGGTCATGTGGGTCTCACCAGGAGGAGTGCAAAACACGGAGAAAAGAGAGAAACAAAATGTGGCTCAGGGAAGAAACAGAGTGCTGCACATCACACCTATGGCTGATACTAGTGCCGCTTGGCTAAATAAAAAACACATCAGAATTTTGTGTATGAATTGATCAAGCCATACTGCCCCATGTACCTCGTGCCGGTATCTGATACACATGGGTCCCTACACTAAGTCCACACCGTGCCAGTCAGTGGCCACCAACCCCGCAGGCGTGCACAGCCAGGGAACGGGGGCCATGGGACGGCCCTGCGACCCCCATGCCACAGGACCAGACCCAAAAACACCACACCAGAACCCGGCCAGCACCGCCGGCGGAGAAGGTCGCCCCCAAGCAGCACAAGTCTGGATAAGGTATTGCGCTCACCATAGCTGCAGCAAACAGAATGGGAAAAAAACAGGAGGGATTAAAACCATGTGCACTCAGGTGTCTCCTGCTAATTGCGGTCATGTGGGTCTCACCAGGAGGAGTGCAAAACACGGAGAAAAGAGAGAAATAAAATGTGGCTCAGGGAAGAAACAGAGTGCTGCACATCACACCTATGGCTGATACTAGTGCCGCTTGGCTAAATAAAAAACACATCAGAATTTTGTGTATGAATTGATCAAGCCATACTGCCCCATGTACCTCGTGCCGGTATCTGATACACATGGGTCCCTACACTAAGTCCACACCGTGCCAGTCAGTGGCCACATATCCTGCTAATTTTGGTCATGTGGGTCTTATAAAGGAGTGCTAGCTGTTCAGAGAGGGAGAACTGTGAAACACGAACTGGAGAGAGTGGAACGGCTGCACATCCCATCTATGGCTGATACTAATGCCGCTAGGCCTATATTAAAAATCAACACCAGAGTGTCTGTATATGAATTGATCAAGCCATATTGCCCCGTGTACCACCGCGCAGGTCCTCTGGTCCACACGGGTCCCTACGCTAACTCCACACCGTGTCGGTCAGCGACCGCCAACCCCGCAAAGCGTGCACATGCAGGGAAGGGAGGCCATGGAACGGCCCTGCAACCCCAATGTTACAGGACCAGACCCAAAAAGCTGCAGCTATGGTGAGCGCAATACCTTATCCAGACTTGTGCTGCTTAGGGGCGACCTTCTCCGCCGGCGGTGCTGGCCGGGTTCTGGTGTGGTGTTTTTGGGTCTGGTCCTGTGGCATGGGGGTCGCAGGGCCGTCCCATGGCCCCCGTTCCCTGGCTGTGCACGCCTGCGGGGTTGGTGGCCACTGACTGGCACGGTGTGGACTTAGTGTAGGGACCCATGTGTATCAGATACCTGCACGAGGTACATGGGGCAGTATGGCTTGATCAATTCATACACAAAATTCTGATGTGTTTTATATTTAGCCAAGCGGCACTAGTATCAGCCATAGGTGTGATGTGCAGCACTCTGTTTCTTCCCTGAGCCATAAACTTATGAAATGTTACTTTGAATACTTTGAGGGGTGCAGTTTTTACAGTGGAGGGATTTATGGGGGTTACTAGCATACAGGCACCACAAATCCACTTCAGAACTGAACTGGTCCCTAATAAAATCAGAATTTGACATTTTCCTGATATTTGAAAAATCGCTGCAAAATTTTAAAGCCCTCTAACATCCTAACAAGTAAAAGGACGTTCACCAAATGACATCACCATAAAGCAGACATGTTATAGATGTTACAGTAATAATTAGTTTATGTGGCATGACTATCTTTCTTAGGAAAAGAGAATTTTGAATATAAAGGATTGACAGCTGCATCCGATTACCGAATGCAGCCGTTCCCTGGTGTCTAGTGGGGAGGATCGCTCCTCCGGGACGTTGTCCCGGAGGAGCGATCCTCACAACTTACCCTGCCCCATTACGGCGCTGACCCCGGCTCGGCACTCGATTGCTTCCAGCTGCAGCAGCCGGAAGCAATCAATGTCAAGATCTGTGCTGCATATCTATACAGCACAGATCTCAATGAGACATCAGTGCACTTATTCTAGATGTCCCCCAGGGGGCTTCTAGTATAAGTGTAAAAGTAAAAATAAAAGTGTTGTTATTAGTAAAAAGCCCCCTCCCCTAATAAAAGTCAGAATCACCCCCCTTTTCCCATGTTATAAATAAATAAACAAACATGTTTGGTATCGCCGTGTGCGTAATCGCCGAACTATTAATTTATCCCATTCTTGATCTCACACAGTAAATGGCGTAAGCGCAAAAAAAATCCCAAAGTGCAAAATTGTGCATTTTTGGTCGCATCAAATCCAGAAAAATTTTAATAAAAAGCGATCAAAAAGTCGCATATGCGCAATCAAGGTACTGATAGAAAGAACACATCATGGCGCAAAAAATGACACCTCACACAGCCCCATAGACCAAAGGATAAAAGCGTTATAAGCCTGGGAATGGAGCGATTTTAGGGAACATATATTTGTTAATAGAGATGAGCGAACCGGGTTCAGGTTCGACACGATCTGAACACCAACGTTCGGCATGTGATTAGCGCGGGCTGCTGAACTTGGATAAAGCTCTAAGGTTGTCTGGAAACGTGGATACAGCCAATGACTATATCCATGATTTCCACGTAACCTTAGGACTTTATCCAAGTTCAGCAGCCACCGCTAATCAAATGCCGAAAGTTCGGATTTGGATGGACTCGAGCATGCTAAAGGTTCGCTCATCTCTATTTGTTAACAATGCTTTGAATTTTTTACAAGCCATCGCATAATATAAAAGTTATACATGTTACATATCGTTGCAATTGTAATGACTTGAACATATATAACAAGTCAGTTTTACCCCAGGGCGAACGGCGTAAAACAAATACCCTCCAAATAAAAGAAACGCGTTTTGTTTTTTTCAATTTCACCACACATTGAATTTTTCCTACTATTGCAGTTTACTTTATGAAAAAATTCAGCCTGTCATTGCAAAGTACAATTAGTGACGCAAAAAATAAGGGCTCATGTGGGTTTCTAGGTGAAAAAATTCAAGTGCTATGGCCTTTTAAGCACAAGGAGGAAAAAACGAAAACGCAAAAATTTTAATTGGCCCGGTCCTCTAAGGGTTAACAGACACATAAGTAGTGTTGACTATGTTTTTTCTGTCCGTTAAAAGTAACCAATTAAAAACGGATACGTTGAACGGATTGCAAAAATGCAGTGTGAATCCAGCCTAAATCAATATATTGGTTAATTGTACATGTAGCCGCGGTAAAAATAATTGAATGAGAATTTTTACATGCCCCTTTGTAAGCCACACCCCTTTTGAAAGACGCCCATTTGGGCATCACCCACCATAACGCCCCCCGCCTTACTGCCGCAAAAGGCGCAGATGGGCCCGATGCAAATGAAATATTCACAAATAGACCATTTGCGAATATTTTTACGCTGATTGAACCCATCTGCGCCTAAAAAAAAAATCTTAGCCTTTTAATAAATCTCCGCCCAGTTGTTTATGGCATATTTCATTGTATGGGTGAAGGTGCAAGATGCTTCATTCTGTGATGTCAAAAAGAATAAAATTAGTAATTAGTTTTGTAGCTTTGGGCGCATAGTTAAGAGTCATATATTGGATAAAACCTATTAACATGAGGTGTGACTGCTATAAAACTCTTAATAGGTTCACAAACATTTGCACATTTCATTGCATCCGGACTGTGACGCCTTAGAAACTTAATGAAGACGTCTGAATATCTTCACTAATGTGTTTATGTTCTCTACCTTTGTGCATTGTCTGTGTAGCGGGGGGAAGCTGACGTACGTTTCTCTCCCCCCAGGTAGCTGATTTCGGTCTCAGTAAAGTCTGCCAAGGTAACGTAAATGTGAACCAGAATCGCTTCTCCTCAGCCTGTGGCTCGGATTTCTACATGGCGCCAGAGGTTTTTGAAGGGCGTTACACAGCAAAAGCGGATATCTTTTCTCTTGGAATTCTTTTTTGGGCGATGATGGAAATGATTACCTTTAGGGATGCGGATTCAAACAAAGAGCTGCTGGGTAGGTGTGGGGTGTTACTGGTTGGAGACACAGATGGGTTTTAGTGTACATATGTAAAGTATGCACAACCAAAATAAATTGGTGAAAAAAAATAATAACAGCAAGGCTTGTCTTACGCAAACATGGCTTCAAGTGGTTATCCCAAGATTTTAGGAACCCTAACAGTCAGGAGAATGGGGGTTTCTTGTTTCTAAAATGAATGGAGCAGCAGTGAAGCAAATATGTCCTGCCTCTTCATTTACTTATTATGGGACTTAAAGAGATGGGCAAGTACAAGGTTTGTTATCCATCAACAGTCCCATTGGGAGTGATTCAAATGTTTTCCACAACTCCCTAGGCTGCATCCAACTTCTCCAGCCACCAGGACTCAAATGACGAGCAGTCTGGCTTGGCGGAACATGAACGTTGAAAGTTCACTCAATTATTGTTGACTTAAGAGGCCGACATCACTTGTTGTGTAATAGAGCCAAACAGCAGCTGACGAGAAAATACTTGTTTGTTGGCTGATGACTTTTCTTGGCAGTTCAAAACAATGTCATCAAACTTCTAATAAGGGTTGTGAGGCCTAGGACTGATAGTCATAAAGGGCTGCACAAATGATCCAGCAATTGTTTGTGAGGCCCTCTGCCAGAAATGTGCTATCTTGCAGAACTAAGTGGCACACAGTCCTTTTGCAGCATTACAGTATACACAAATGTGCATATATATATATATATATATATATATATATATATATATATATATATATATGGATTTGGTACTGTAGTTCAGACTGGTCATTTGTAAGAATATGTATGTGGACATTGATATTTAGGGACTGCAAAACTTAAGTATGCCCTACTGCACATGCACTCTGCTGATCATCTTGGGGGTTCAGGGCCCCACTCATCAAACTAGTCTGTTTCTCCTGTATATTTCTACAGCTTTCCTTTTTTTTTCTCACAAAACTGCATTTTTCATTTTCTGCAAAGGTATATATATCTGTCAAGGAAAGAATTAGATTTCTGTCGGAGAGGTGCTGCTAGAGAACCCTAACTTTGAGCTTCAGATTCCTTTAAAGAATAAAAAGTCTATGCCGAATGAAGTGCGTGTCCTTATATCTGATATGTTGGCCTTGAATGCAAAGGAGAGACTTGATGCTTTCGAGTTGGAAAACCGCATTGAGCAATTATGTTACGGAGAGAAGCGACAGAGGTCTGAAGCGTAGACTCGTCTATTTTTGTCTTGTTTAGATCGTCCACAGGGAAAATACATGTCGCAAGTCTGAGAGCAAGACTGAATGCTGAAATCCAAGACTGTCTGCACACATGGAAATGTCTGATAACCATTTTATTTTAATTTACATAAGTTATATTAAAGCATTTTCTATGATGATCATGGACTCATGTTTTATTTATTACTTGTGTTTTAGTGAATATTTTGTGGTGATACATTAGAAATGGCTACTAGGAAAACTATTTTATTTGAGATATATATATATATATATATATATATATATATATATATATATATATATATATATAGTTATTTCTGGCAATGTACATCGCACCCTTTTTTATTGTGTGAATCCACAATGTTACATGGACTATGTTCCCACTATGGTGTTTTAGCGCAAAAATGTTAATGAACATTATTTGCAGCAGTCATTATCAACAGACGGCCATCTTTTAGCTATAATCCAGCAGTGGGAACATGGCTATATTGCGAATTGGTAGATCCCTGAATCGCATTCTGTCTATTAGGGAAAAACACCACAAAGATCATACTACCAACGTTGGACGAAGGATCAAAGGGACAAAATTCCCCTGTAGGAGAGTGTCCTAAAGATGTATGGAGACATACAGTATAGACCATTCATGCTCCTCTCGGAATTTGGGACAGAAAGCTGATGCAATGTAGCTCCACTTTTCGGTGTTCCCCCAAACTAAGGGCCCTATTCCACTGGACGATTATCGTTCAGATTATCGTTGAAGCGTTTGAATCTAAACGATAATCGTTCGGTTGAAATGCAGTTAACGATTAATGACCGAACGAGAAATCGTTGATCGCTTTATAAGACCTGGACCTATTTTTATCGTTGCTCGTCCGCAAAGCGTTCGCAAAGTGTTCGCATTGAATAAGACGTCGTTCGGTCACTCGCAATAGATACGAACGCAATAGCGAATATATAGCGAAGAAAAAACGATCGCAATTACGATCATAAGTAACGATTATTGTTCCATGGAAATGCGTGAACGTTTTCAGGTCTTTCGCAATAGCGGTCGTTCGAGATCGTTAACGATTATGCAAACGATAATCGTCCGGTGGAATAGGGCCCTAATAGTCTAAGGCTGGGTTCACACTACGTATATTTCAGTCAGTATTGTGGTCCTCATAATGCAACCAAAACCAGGAGTGGATTAAAAACACAGAAAGGCTCTGTTCACACAATGGTGAAATTGAGTGGATGGCCGCCGTATAACAGTAAATAACGGCCATTATTTTAATACAACAGCTGTTGTTTTAAAATAACAGCAAATATTTGCCATCAAATGGCGGCCGTCCACTCAATTGTTTGCCATAGTATACAAGTCCTACATAGCTTATGTTTTTAAAAACTGGCAGATGCAAAAATATACCTTTTAACATATATTTTTCATCAGGCCTTTTTTTTGTCAATGCTGTGCGCATTACAATAGAATGTTAGACGTCTTGTTACACTTGTGCTGCTTAAATGGATATTTTTTTTAACATGGGGGGGGGGGGTATAGTACATATTTTCTGCTAAGAGAGCCTGACACTAGGTCGAAATTGTCATTTCCGTGAATCATAATTTCCTGATAGATAAACCTGCATTACACTCATGTATAGTGTTGGTAATGGTTATACTTTTATTGATCAAAAAGTTGTAAATTCCACAATGACCTTTTGTAAATAGGTACTTAAATAATAACATGCGCTAAAGAAGGTCAATTCAACTGAATGTAATGGGACCCAAACCTTTCATTTCCTGAAATGAACTTTGCTTTTATTTTTAGGTCTGCTGGATATATATATATATAATTCTATATATAAAAAAAAAATCTCATCTATTTATATTGATAAGCGGGATGGGAAAAGCTTCAACTCAAGACAGTGGAACATAATCGTATAAATAATGAAATTGATTTTTTTTAAAGCGATCTTCTTTAGGGATGACCTTCACATTGGACTCCTTAGATCATGGGTCTCCAAACTGCCCTCCAGCTGTTGTGAAACTACAAATCCCATCATGCCTGGACAGCTTAACCTTTGGATTTGGCTGTCCAGGCATGATGGGAAATGTAGTTTTGCAACAGCTGGAGGGCCGCAGTTTGGAGACCCATGCTTAAGATGAATACAGAATAAAAGTTTGTTGTGAAGTTGGTATATTAGAATACAGTGACAAAATGTTACAGTTTTTTTGTGGTAGTGTCTAATCACTACCGCTAGGGCAAATGTTAAGAAAATCTTGATTTTGATTAGGGTCCTCCATCACACTTAACCTCACGCTTCCTCTTTATTATTAGACAGGCTAGGACTACATGGAGATTTTGGCAGCAAAAGAGTTTGCAACTAATGTCAGTGAAAGTGGCTGTGACTCCATGTACTTCCCTTAGCTGTGATGCTTTCATTCTCCAGTGCCAAGTGTCAAAGAGGTGTTCCCAGGCTTGTGATGTGCAAAGCCTGGGATGTCTCCTCCTTCCCTGTCTATGCTTGATTGACCGGGCACAGCTTCCTGCATCGAGCCTTGTTTCCAAATTTGACATGTACAGCGATACTAGACCAAGGGTGCCCCTCCAGCTTTTTGCAAAGCAACAATTCCCATCATGCCTGGATATCCAAAGCTTTTACCTTCGAGACATGATAGGAATTGTAGTTTAGCAAGAGCTGGAGCGCCGCAGTTTGACACCTGTTTTGTAGACCTTTTAAAAATGTTGCTGTCTCAATGCTGTAAGAGTAAAACTTAAGCCACTCACTTAAATGCAAGCCAAGTCCAAGCCATCACATATAGAAATGAGGATGTGGCACTCACCAGTATAACTAATCCAATACAGTTGTGGGATATGGATTATCAGGTGAAAACCATTTTGCGCATACTCCAGTGTGCCCCACCCCTCCTTCAGGGACCAAGAGGAAGCATTGGAGTGTGCGTGAAACAGTCCGTTGCCCTGATGATCCACATCCCACAACTGTAGTGGATTAAAGTTTTTGCAAGTTATACTGATGAGTGCCGCATCTTCATTTCCATATGTGATGGCTAAAACTTTAATAAGGTTTACAATATGATGCGGTCGCCCTTAGATCTTTGTGTACAGAAAACATGAAGCATTCTCACCTTTATGCTGCTGTTATTTCTTATTCACTAACAGGAAGTAACCACCCCACACCATCTTACACACACTCTAATGCCTAGGCTGCTGTAATCACAGGTCTTAAAGCTAAATCAAGGGATTTTTAAACTTCTTAGTTTGGCTAGAGTTCTTGCTATTATTTCTCCTCGGTGCTTATATAATTGCTGTTATCACTCAGGAAGGAAGGTGTTATCACTTTGAGTCAATAATAATTCTCTTTGAAAACAAGCCCATTGTGGCATGGTATACCGGATGTCACTATGCACTTACATGTATGTGACTTTTCTTTATTTCAAAATATACAATGAAACAACAAATTGCAGGTTGGTTCTTTAGCTAAGGCTGAAATTGTAATTAACTTTGAATAAACTATACATAAAAAAATGGGACTCTCTAAAGGTCTTCTGTGTTGCTCTGTTTACCGCTATGTTGTCTATCGTCACAGCGACTGCTAAGTCCACATCGTCATTGTTCTACAGGAATATCCGGTTTACTCATTGTACAGTCCTGTGAAGTGTGACTTATCATCTTAGACAATGGTAAATGTAATCTTCTATAAAAGAGATAAAATGAAGACAAATACGCAGAAAATAACACCAGGAGCCTGGAAATCAATGATTAACGAAGTGCGGTCAATTCATATTCTCCATCCTCGACTGAGTCATTGAACATTTTCTCTCATTCTGTATCTTAACAAAGGAAATGATAGGCGCTGTCTCTTTTTTTTAAATGTTTTCTTCTGTCTTGAGACCTAAATTGCAGATCAATACTCAATACTGTCAGGCCTCTCTATAGCTTCTATTTTGCTGGAAACATGAGAAAATGAAATCCTAATTCATATGTACTGCAATGTTTTTGATAAGCTTTAAAGACCTGAAGCGTAATCACAAAGTAATCACTCTGTCCAATTAAACGGAAAATGAAGCATTTCATATTTGACTTGAAATTCTAAAATTTAGTGGCCTGATCTTCGGCATTTTTTTTTTTTTATACTTTAGCCAGAATCAAGTACCTATAGTTTATAAACTGATCTATCCAGTAACTTCTATGGGGGTTTGACTTGTGATCTCATAGGGTTCATCAATGGACACTTAGGTAGGTGGTGTCTCTGTCCCTAAGGATTTGGGCATCTAAAGTTTGTATTGCCATTATTGATAATCCTACGTCAGTCAGTGCTTGGAGAAGCTCACTGCCGAGACAAGTCCACCTTAAAAATGGTGGAAGGAACGTTCATAGGAGGACCCGAGGGGAGTATGGTTAGGTAAGGATAGAATGTTCTTTGTTGCCCCAGCTCTGTAGCAAAATTATTTTTTTGGCATATGTTCCCATTTAGGCCTTCCTTGCAGGATAGACATGGGTTGGGCCTATCCATTTTGTGTTGGGAAGGGATGTTGCCACTGGAGGAGTCTGGCATTGGCTTACACCCCCCCCCCCCAAATTGTCAATACATGCAAGCATTCATGCTTATGGGAAATTGAGAAGTCATGCACCCTCAGTTGGATGAAAGCTGCAAACCTGAGGGATCAGAAGGAAATGAACACCTCAGTTCTCTGTGTTTTTGCGCTATTATACTTATTAGTAAAGTTTGAACTCTTTTTAAATATTCAGGACTGGACATTTTACACTTGAAGATTATCTATTTCCTAGGCCATTGAGACTCTAACACCACCCGAGTTTTAGGAATTAAGTGGGGCTGCAAACACGTCTGTTTTTCTAAAGTTGTTTATCAGCGTTTTTGGTGCATACCTAAAAGCACTCGGGTGAATTATTGGTTCATTGTGCAAGTGATGACAATGCTATGTGTGGAGTGGGTTAATGTAAACCTTTTATTGTTGTCAACCTGTTCATGTAGTAGCTCTGCAAGGGTAGAAAGGACATTCTACTGTCACTGGTTTGCGAGTCTTGAGTTTTTTGATGTTTGTATGTTATGACTGATGTCAAGTACTTGTTTTTTCCTTTCTAATTTTTGGCTTCATCAGACCTGAAATGCAAATGATAAACCTGCAGCTGGTCCCACGTCAATGTAAGCAACGGTGATTAGTGTACGTCACCAAACACCCATCATTACCCCGCACCACAGGCAAACATCAAATATAGCTACAAAATCATATCACCGAACAAATAAGAAGTATAAACATGTTTACCGAGGGATGAGTGTCATCAGCAAGACTGCTTCACTAGTATACTCCTATTAGTTACTAAGTGGATAGATGGAGAGGTTTAGTCGTGAATCATTGTTCTCTTTTTCAAGGCAGATATTTTTGGAAAATATTGGAGAGAAATCTATGAAGACCTTAAAAGAGAAAACAAGACAAAACATTTTACAGTCGGTGGATTTCTGTTCTGATTCTTGTTTTTTTTTCAAAACCTTTTATATTTGACATGTCTGTTTGTAGAACTACAAGTTCAGAGCTCAGGAGTCGTGTCTATTGCCTATAGAAATGGCTGTATAAGCGTAAATGTTAAATTGTGCAACTTAAAAGTCACTTTAGGGATATAAAACTAGAGGTATGTGAATAACGTTAGTGTACTGTGTGCATAGATGTTTCTACAGTGTTCATGAGACTACTGATTCATCATGCAGGATCATACTACTTATTTAGCAGCTACTTGGTAAAAATAGGATACACATTGAAGCACTTTGCCGATCACTTATCAAAAACAAATTCACCGGTACTTGACCAGCTAAAACGTATCTTTTATTATTACAGTGGACTTTGCTGTAGGGTCCATAGAGCCAACACCACCATTCTCCAGAATGCTTTACAGCTGTCCAGAGAGCAGGATACCAGATCTCAAGCAGCGCAGAAGGTAAGTATGCATTGCTTGTGATCTGGAAACTGACAGAATGGCTATATGCATATCCGAACTGTCAGTTTCCATGGCTGCACAAACAAGACAAGGATCATTCGTGCAGTCCCACACTCAATTTTTCGTGCCTTGTTAAGGCACTGCAAACGAGGGCTGAGCTCACTGGCGCTCGTTTGCAGCCACCCCTTGCGGAGTAATCTGTCAATGTAAAAGGACCCTTACAAGACTTGCTAGCAAAGGTATGACTGTTACAGTGTTAGGGCTCTTAGTAATATTGTAAACACAAAAACACAGAAAAATGCAACAGATCACCGCAATGGCAAGATGTAGACCCACCACAGACATGAAAATAGTTAAAAGCATCCCTCATCAACTGCTAAAAAAAATTCCCACAAAAATAATGAGGCTTTTGGTTACCATTTGCAAACAGTGTAAACCACCCCACCACGAAAAGGGAGCCTCATGCTTTGGGCAAACCCTACACTGTACTATGGCCTTTCCATGGCGTACAATACGCCTCTGCTCTGGGCATGCAAGATCCATCTTATGCCTGCAAAAATAATTGCACCACCTGGGTGGGATGATAACCAAAATGGTAACCAAAAGCCTCATTATTTTTGTGGGAATTTTTTTTAGCAGTTGGGGGGCTGCTTTTAACTATTTTCATGTCTGTAGTGGGTCTACATCTTGCCATTGCGGTGAGCTGTTGCATTTTTCTGTGTTTTTGTGTTTACCATTTCAGCCATAGCAACGCGCTCCTGCCTAGTGTGAATGGTGTTCTAGGAGAGCTGACCAAATTTTGTATTACGGATACTTATCTGTGAGTACTATCTTCCAGCAATGGAGGCAGGGTGTTTGTTTTCTGTTGTTTCTTTCCTGAGATGCCATTGTCCACCCATTTCATGAGGGAGAAAATGTGACTCATTGAGGAAGACAACCTCTTACCAATAAGCAGAGGTCCAATTCTGATACCGTCGTGACAATTGTGACCTCTTCTGGGGATGCAGCTTGGTTAGCAGAGGTTCAGTGACCAACTATCTGTTTCAAAGCCTCATACACAGTCTGATTTGTTGAACTTCACTTTTAGACACGTCTGGTAACAACCTGGGCCGTTCTGGCGGTGAGGTGCTCTACTAGAGTGTTGGTCTACCTGAGCGGAGAGAGGCTGCATTTCATCCTGCTTGTTCTACTCATCAGTCTGAACACCCATACCCCAACAGGTGAAAACTTTGGAGATGTCCCTAGGACTTGTCAAAAAATTTTTCCGAACGGCAGATATGCTTTATCAACCACAAGCTCACTGAACTATCCAGGGATTAATCCAATGCTCAATAACTTCACTTTCAGCTCTTTATGGGGAACTATATCAAAGGCTTTTCTGAATTCCATATTGGCAATATACACCACTGCCATCCAACACTTTTGTGACACATTAAAAAAAAAAAAAATCAATGAATTCAGTGTGATGTGATCGGCCCTCAGTACAGCCATGCTGGTTTGGGTCCATCAGGTTGTTGATGTCATAGTCCTTGAGAATTGACAAAGATTTTCCATGCTTATAAAACTAGTGCTCTGTTGATGGCAGATGATAGGTGTTTTATATCATGTACATGGTCCGGATGAGAACATGTTATATGGTGTCAGAACTACAATATACTGTATATGGATCTAGCAGCTTTATCCTTTTTCCATTTGTGCCCTGTACATAGAACATTAGTCACAGCCGGCCATTCCTTACCGCTAACCTGCAACGAGTCCCGTAATAAATGTAAGTCCAGGAAGTTATTAACAAGAAGAAGGAAATTGATTTAAGTGAATACACATTGCTGTGTTTACGATGGACCATGAGATCGAGTCTCCGCGCTGCACTTAATTATACATGGAAAAACACAGGAACATGAATTCCATATACGTCTATGTAAATAGTGATCGAAGACTGACAAAGATGTAGAAGACCAGCACAACCCTCTCTTGAAATAATCTCTGCAGCTGGGCTGTGGAACTCTGTGTGTGCGCTAATGTTAATAAATGGCCCACCACAACCTGTATCTTCCAGGGTCCCCTTTGTTGCTTCAGATTAATCATCATTGAGATGTATTGTTGCTTTGTAATACTTCTGTGATGGAAAACACTACAGGATCAATGACCATTGAGATGTATTTTTCTCAATGTCTATTACCCTGCATATTAAATATAGATTTGGTTCATATTATCTGGGGAGAAGATGATGAGAGTCATAAATACACATTCTGTATTAATGAAACATTGAATCACTTAACACCTTCAGAACCGATGATGGCTATAGTCATGATGAGGAGCATATTGGTCATGCTTAGCGCATGGGCTTTGATAGTGTGGCTGTGCTATTGGGTGCAGGCCAGGACTGTAATACACTCCTGCAGCTGCTCCCCCATGGAAGAGATGAATGAAAACAATAAATGCTACATGTACTGATGCAAGAACCCGTTTCATGGTGTAAAAGGGAATCAAATTGATGCCCATACCTAGTATGAGGAGGCAGCCAATGGTTGATCAGTGGGTCCCAGGGCTGTTTGACCATAGTCCAACTAATGCAAGTATATTGTAGTTAGAGATGGTGGGGTTTGAACATGCTCCACTCACTCGGCATTTGAATACCTGTGGCTGACTGTTGGATGAAGCCCTATGGAGTCCTGGAAAACATGGATACAACTTATACAGAGAATTTAGGTAGAGGTACATATTATGGCCCCTGTTAGCTAAAGAAACTGTTGAAAACCATGTTGCTGTGTAGTTCACCAAATCTTTGTTATCCCTTACAGGGTGCAGTTTTTTGGTTCTTTCACTCTTCACGTGTTTCGGTTTATACAATAGGCCTTAAAGAGGTATTCCCATCGCAGATAACATAGTTATACTTGTAGGACTCGTCTATATAGCTATAATGTAGATGTATCAAGATTTGACATGATGAGTCCTACATGTGTAATTGTTAGTTAAGATGGGAATACCCCTTTAGGCTATGTTCACACAACTTGTCTCTGGCCAGTCTCTGCCCGGATCATCCCGGCTGGCACTGATCTTTCCGGCTGAAGGGTTCTGATGCGGGTGCATCAGCGCACGCCCGCATCAGAACCTCCCACAGCACACTATAAAGGAAGTGTCCGGCGCTGCTCGCTTCATTGTGTGAACTGACAGGGTTTCCTACGGCCGCAATTCATTGAATTGCTGCCACAGAAAACTGACATGTCAGTTATTTGCGGGTCCGCGCGGGATCCCCACTGGAGCATATACGATGGGTATACGCTCCAGCCGGGATCCCATAGAAATGGAGACATTGTTCCACACTACATAAAGTACGGCCGTTGTTGCCGATGGTAACAATGGCCGTACTTTTACGTAGTGTGAACATAGCCTTAATGTACAGTGGTACCTTGGTTTGAGAGCGTTTTGGTTTAAGAGCTCACAGTTTTTTAAAATTGTGACTTGGTTTAAGAGCATTGCTTTAGTTTAAGAGCTGCCTGTACTGGGTAGAAGTGTGAGTGGGGGAGGAGCATGGTCTGCATAGTGTGGTCTACAGCCCTGTACTCCAACCCAGGAGGTCTCCCTCACCTTCCAAATCATGGCACATCCACTTCAGGCTGGGGCTTGCATCAGGGGACAGGACTATTGAGGTAATCTCTACATAGCTGTAACCCCTCTCTCCCCGGACTGAGAGCTCTGCATGTATGTGCTCACATCTGCCCTGCTCATTCCTTCCTGCTCCCTGTAGTCTCTGTCCGCCCTTGTGTTTCCCATCCTCTCCATTACTGTACAGTAACTTATAATATCACATATTCTGCTGTTTCTGAATGTTTGTTTCATTTGTTTTACATGTTATTCAGAATAATAAATCATTATTTTTGGGGTGTGGAACCAATTGTCTGCATTTCTATGAATACTTATGGGGAAATTTGCTTTGGTGTAAGAGCGGATTTGGATTAAAAGCACAGCCCCGGAAAGAATTATGCTCGTAATCCAAGGCACCACTATATAAATAAAATGTTTTTATTGTCTGCATGTACTGCTGTTGAGGTGGAAGATGGGCCAGAGGCTTTATGCTCAGTACAGCAATACTTGGTCACCTTTAGGCTATGTTCACCTGACGTTTTTTCTGTAAGTTGTTAGTTTTTTGTTTTTGTTGTTTGAGGGGGGGGGGGGGGGTCGCTTTTTGGGTGCCTATCATTACAATGACAGCTGTTGGTACATTATTCTACTTCAGGGCCCTTTAGGGTGTGGTTCTTTTTTAAAGGTCCATTCAATTTAGTAGTGAAGATGGTGAAAAAAAAAGTGTGTGAACAACTAAAAATGTTTGTTTGCAAAATAAGGTCTGAGAGTAATTGTCATGAACATCAATTTGATGTCCGCACAACCAACATCCGCTATTTACACTTACACACTGTGTGTATTAAAGTCATTCCATTAACTTCAATGCATGCTATTGACTTTAATTATAATTCGGTAATAATGGACGTTATTTTATTTTTACACAGTGTGAACATAGCCTTAGACAGCCCTAATGTTATTTGCAGTTTTGGCTTGTTTGGACATATTACATGTATTCGCCCTCCTGCATATGCAGGCAGATACATGCACCAGCTTTGTCGTGCCGTATAGCCATCATGGATTTTAAAGAATATTTTATTTTTCTATTAATATAATGCTTTTTCCTGCGTTGTCCTTGGCTGTTTTAATCTCCCACTTTAAGTTTATCAGCGTAAATAGGGCATCGGAGTATTGTAGTAATTGAGGTAATTCCCTCCTCTTGCTGTGTCAGAGTAAGCAGTCGCATCCTCTGC
Source organism: Dendropsophus ebraccatus (assembly GCF_027789765.1). Classification (NCBI taxonomy): domain Eukaryota; kingdom Metazoa; phylum Chordata; class Amphibia; order Anura; family Hylidae; genus Dendropsophus; species Dendropsophus ebraccatus. The sequence continues at coordinate 120,797,118 of NC_091459.1, forward strand.
ATTGGCCTAATGTATGCTCCAAGCATAATTCATCATTAAGCCAATAGGAGGGTCTGAACACTCTGCTGCCTTCTCCGCTCCGCTAATATGTCTCATAAACAGTTCAATGTTCCTGAACGGGTGATTGAGAGATGTACAATCATTCAAGGGAAATTTGATTTTTTTTTTTTTTTAATTCCATTTTCTAAGAATAAGAGAAAAAATTAAATAAATAAATCAGATTGAAAAAAAATAATAATTTAGAAACATGAAGTATATGTATTATTCCAGGAATCTTAAGATTTAAGGGATGAAGATGAGGAAAATGAAGAAATGTAGATAAAGAAATAAAAATAATGGTGGGTGGTTGGAGGTAAATCTGTGCTCACAACATGTCAGATATATATTAGGGATATGGAGGTATACAATGAGAATATTCCTCCACATATACTATAGAGTGAAGGCTTGGATTTATACCACCGAATAGCCATATGCTAGTATAGCATCTACAAGTATTTCTATGAGATAGATGTATAACGTAAACATATAGGTCAGGTAACACGCCGATGATGATTTTTAAACCCCCTAGATGCTGCAGTCAAAACAACTGCGGCATCTAGGGAGCTAGGTGACAAAGCACCGGTCCTGTGATGTCACTCATCAACCCCTCCGCATGATGTCACTGATCAACCCCTCCGCATGATGCAATCAGGGAGCCGACACATTACTAACGTTAACGTTTGATGATTGTAGTCAGTGCACAGAAGATATTCCGCATTCTGGTCCATAGCACATCATCCGTGCACAGAGCGTAACCATGGAACTCGTGAATTCCCCCTAATAGATCCATCATATGTCAGGTGAGGAAGCATAGAGCAGGCTAAGCTTTTAGGCCCTTTCGATACTCACTGAAGCTAGTTGCTATAAGTCAAACATCACTCCAATGCTGGTTTTTGCAGCCCCCAGATGCTGCAGTCAATGACAACTACAACATCTAGCGAGTTAGATGACAGGTGGCAGTTCTATCATGTCACTAGAGATGAGTGAACCTCGAGCAAGCCGGAGCACAAAGAAGTTGGACGCAGCCCTAACGAGTTCTGGAAAATATGGATACAGCCTATGGCTGTATTTATGTAGCCTGAGGGCTGCACCCACTTTCTTTAGCCGCCATTAATCAAATAAAGAGCATTGGGGTTTGGGTAAATCCGAGCATGCTCAAGGTTTGCTTATCTCCACATGCCACCGATCAGACCCCCCCCCCGTGCTATGCAATTGTGGGGTGCCGACAACCAAAACCTCCCCAACACAGGTCAGGTGGGAAATTATGGAACACACTCAGCTCCTAAGCCCTCTCTATACCCAAGAGGTGCCAGTTGCTATATGATGAAAGGCATTCTAATGCAGGTCTCAACTGCAGCATCTAGAGGGTTAGATGACGGGTTCCGATCCTGTTTTATCACCAATCCCCCACCCTTTCCTGACACAATTGCAGAGTGCCCATTGGTTGTCATGGTAACACAGGCCTTCTAAATATTGAATGAAAATAGTGTATGGAATCCATGCCGGTCTACAAATTGAGGAAAGTTTCTGAAACAAATTCTTTAGCAGTATGTCTGTTGTTGTTTTTTTAATTACTTGATCCCTGTTCATTTACATATAAAGACTTGTTTTTCAAACTGGTTCAAAAACGTGCAACAAAAGTTTTATTCTGACTGTTCTCACTAGGAAACTATTTCTCCCCCAAAAAAGTTGTTCCAATAGTCTATATGGTCGGCCTTTGAGCATTGTGCTACATGCTGTCAGCCTCCACAGAAGGCTTGGTGCCTAAGGTCATGGGTGATCACTACTACTACAATTTTTTGTATAGTAGTATTATGTAGATATTTCATTCTACTGTTATATATACAGAGCTTTTATCTGGTCACTGTATGTTGGTGTGGAGCACTGTATGGATGGTTATTGGTGCAGTGTATGCAGGTGGAAGCACTATATGCCTCTCCAATATAAGGAATTGAATTTGTACAGTCTGAAGAAGGCAACAACACAAAGACACCATCCAGCATAGGGCCCGCCCTGGAAATTTTGTACCAAAAAAATTGACGGCCGGAGAACGTCCTCAACATATATATTCAATATATAAACCATACTCTATATCACACTTTTTATAACCAGTCACTGAATTCTGTTCACAGGAATCGAAGCATCCTTATTAAATAGAGATCATGCTCTGTGATCATGTTAACTGACTATTCCCTGGAAAGCACATTAACGTATCCCGCGCGGCAGCCATAGCTCTCTGCATGGTTGGGAGGTTTATTGGTCAATGTTACAATTCATTCTGGTATAGAGAACAGAGCTGCCAGGACACGTTCATGATGCTTTTATTGCAATAAAAAGTGATCTGGAATTACCTCCAACGGCGTTGTACTTGTAGCAAGCAAGGAAGAAGCTCCTGTCGACAGAGAGCTTTCTCTACAAGTAGCCCTCGGGAAATCACACAATAAAGGACAGGGAGTTGAATTTGGAGGATAACGTGTGGAAGACAAGGAAGGAACAGATGCTTTCAAGGCCTCGCTACCTCCGCTGACCCCTTCGATGGATCACCTGTATCTTCTAAGCAGAAGTCAATATCAATTCTCATTGTTTTTTGTACTAATTTAATATATAACCATTTTATTTTTTAAAGTATCTGTGGTAGAACATGACTAATACCCTTTTTCCCCTAAAAATAGGAAATCCCCTAAAAATAAGACCTATTTCGAGATTTTGCCGAATTGCTAAATATAAGGCCTCCCCAAAAGTAAGACCTAGAAAACTTTTTGTTTGGAAGCATACCTGCCAAACAAAATACCAGGGCATGCAGTTGTGATTTTTTTTTTTTTTTAGCTTGCCACCGTTGTCCCCTACCTTCACTGGATGCAGGACATGAAGACAGTCACCTGCTGCCAACCCCGATCTTCCTCTCTGTGGCCATTACTTGTAAATGGGCTGGCAAGGCATCAAGAGGCCCATTGCCTGCCTCCATCTCTGTTGTGCTCTGTTAGATGTAGAGCTGCACACAGCCTGTTATAGTGTCGCCTGCTGCCATACCGTACGCTGTCTCTGCTGTGCTGTACGAGTATGCCGCAAAAAGCTCCCCCTGGTGGCCAGAAGCTGCAGTACCGTCCCTGCTGTACAAGTGGTCCAGGAACTACTGTGGGAGATCATTATAGTCTCTAGACTGTACAGTATATAATAAGGCTATGTTCTTACACTGTAAGAGACCGTCCGCTTCGTAAGCGATTTGCTTTGTTCCTACTGTAAATTCATTCATCTCTACTGCTTATAATTTCCCTGTAATTGTAATTTAAATGGTTGTGCAAAAGATTGAGATAGCCAATGAATAAGCATATATTCATTTGTCGGTTGATTGCTTGCCCATTTACATGGCTTGATTATCAAGAATGCGTTCCTAGGAAAGCTCATGTAGCCGATAATCAGCCTGTGTAAAAGTTCCTTCAAAGCTTATATTGTTAGCATCTAGGACGGTGCTTCCCAACCTTTTCCACCTCGGGGCACCCCTACTAAATAATGTTCTACAAAATAAGAAAACGGTCATACAGGGACTCACAGTTGACGTCTTCTTTGATCTGAGGCGTCACTTTCCCTTTTCCTCTCCATCAAGTCCAGTCCTCCATGATGATTTCTTCCAGATATGTTTCATCTATTCAGAACCTGCCAGACAGACAATTTAGGCTCCGCACATTTCTAGCAGCTTCCTTCCCTTTCTCCCTCCTGTAGGCTCCCAAAGTAACTGCGCTGTTTGGTGTTATGTGCAGTAAAGCGAGTAGGAATGTGGGATGCCCCCTGTATGTAGGATCCCCTGCTGTGCCCCCCTGAACTAATAATGCCCCAGAGGTGCCCCCCATGAACTAATAATGCCCCCAGAGGTGCCCCCATGAACTAATAATGCCCCCAGAGGTGCCCCTCATGAACTAATAATGCCCCCAGAGGTGTCCCCCATGAACTAATAATGTCCCCAGAGATGCCCCTCATGAATTAATAATGCCCCCAGAAGTGCCCCCCATGAAATAATAATGCCCCCAGAGGTGCCCCCCCATGAACTAATAATGCCCCCAGAGGTGCCCCCCATAAACTTATAATGCCCCCAGAGGTGCCCCTAAAAAAAAAAAAAAAATCCTACTCACCTAATCGCGCTGTGTGGCTGCAGGCAGCAGCCCTCCGGCAGGCGTGATGACGTCATATCATCATGCCTGCCGGAGAGGTCACGTCCCGGCGTCCCATAGACCGCAGGTATGAAGTGCTGGCGGCCTATGGGAGTGAATGTAGGAGCAGGACGCTGACAGGTCCTGCTCCTACATTCTGCTCATTTTAATGTTCCGCCCGCTCACTGTGCGGGCAGAACATGAAAGCGATCTGTGCATCCCGAGAAGCTGTGTGGCCGCAGCTTCTCGGGATGCTTAAAGAGACAGTGACAATTCCCATCGAGATCCCGCGGCACCCCTGGTGGGTTCTGCCAGCACCCCAGTTGGGAAACTCTGATCTAGGGTATGCACCATTGTGTTCCTCCAGTGTACTGAGATAAGTATGTGCCTGCCAAAGAGGAGGCTTAAGTATGATCTAGAAATGACAGATTACCTTGAAAGTGCAACTTTCATTTGCGTTTATTGGCATATAAATAATATAATCTACAGCCATCTCATAACATCAGAAACAGCTCACCATTAGTGTTGAGCGGATCTGTCAAAATGTTCAGGTATGGACGCTCAGCATTTAAGTTGGATGCTGCCCTAGGGCTGCCAGGAAAACATGGATGCAGCAGCAACCAACTTCTGCAGCTGCGGGAAATTAAACACTGAGCGTTCGGATTCGGATAACGTTGCCGGACCCAAATATTTTGACAGATCCGCTCAACACTACTCACGATATAAGAGAACAGCTAGGACTGAAGGGTCCTGACAGAATTGAGCAGTAAAGCGGATGACAAGTCTCATGTATCTGTAGAGAAGCTCTGATGTTCTGCTAGAACCAAATCTAACATTTTTTGAGGAGGAGGAGGAAAGACTCATGTCATTTCCTTTGCTGTGACTTCCGAATGTTTTGAGGTTGGTAAATATCAGGGGGAAGAGTTCTTAGTTCTTTAGTTTTAAAGACTTCCATCCTTATTTTCAGTCAAGTCTCTTAACCATGTACGGCCCCTCTAGTTCATATCCAATTTTTCTGTAGTAGTTTCTAGTTCCGACACCTAGAGAACAAGCAACAGGTTAGAATAACTATCAAATATGGTCAGAACCAGTGATAAACAAGCACCAAATACTCAGTGTAAACATTTATACACATAACATTACATATTCTGAGTAACATCCTGTACTATACTCCAGAGTCACTGTGTACACATTACTGTATTATACTATAGCTGTACACACTGCTGCTAAAATGTGCCTGCACTTACACTCAGCCATTCACACTGCTGTATACAAAAATTTCTGCCACTTTCCTCCTGCACAGCTCTGTGATTCTCAATTCCTGATTGGTCCATGCTAAACAGACACGCCTTCACCTTTGTTGTCTCTATTCCCCTGCTTTTCTATTCTAGCCTGTTGTACTACGCTACTTCATTATGGTGATCAGTTCCTTCCTGTATCTACAAACTGCTGCTTATGCACTTACTATACATTATACTCCACATCCTGATTGCTATACTGTACAGTAACTTATCACATATTCAGCTGTTTCTAAATGTTTGTTTCATTTGTTTTATATGTTACTCAGAATATATATATATTTGGGGGGGGGGGGGGGGGGTGGAACCAGTTGTGGGCAGCACAGTGGCTCAGTGGGGGCAGCAAAGTGGCTAGCACTATAGCCTTGCAGGGCTGGAGTCCTAGGTTCAAATCCCACCAAGGACAACATCTGCAAAGAGTTTGTATGTTCGCTCTGTGTTTGCGTGGGTTTCCTCCTACACCCAAAAACATACAGATAGGTGAAGTGCTGCGGAATCTGTGTGCGCTATACAAATAAAAAAAATAAAATAAAAAAAAGTCAGCATTTCAATGATTTCTTATGGGAAAATTTGCTTTGGTTTAAGAGTGGATTTGGATTACAAGTCGGAACGATTTATGATCGTAATCCAAGGCACCACTGTAAATAGGGAGGACCTGCAATACCAGTCACAGCCTTTAAGGGCACCACTTTAACTGATGGTGAACATTTAATTTTTAACATTTATGTCTCCTGATGAAAAGTCTTTCCTTTTTTCCTACAGGGTCACTGGACTTGAAAGGACATCTCTTCACCTAAGAGGTAAAGATGTATTAACTTTGCCCCAAAAAGCTTAGATTTTTATTCCGCCATTCTAAACAACATACAAATATCAATGTTATGTACAAAAAATTACAACATTAGACATTTCCTTTCTCCTGGAGAATATGACACTGAATACGCTGTGTAAAATACAGGGGACGGGAATGGACATATAGACACGGTTATAATGAATGCAATTCCCGCCAATCACATGTATAACAGCTCGTCCGCTGTGCCACCACTTTGTGCCCATCATCGGGTAATGCAACGGAAGCAACAGATTTAAAGAAACCTTGAATTTCCATTACAGCTTAAAAGCTCCTGCCTTCCAGTCTGAATAATGTACCTGAAGTGTCTGAATACAAGAAATTATATTGTGCTGCTTTTATTTCCCATATTTGCATCGGTAATTTGTATTCTAGAGGAGATGCTTTTCTTACCATGTGACATGTTAGAGAATTAATTTAGAGTCCCAAGGTGAAAGCAACCAAAATGGCAGCAGATTTTTTTCAAAATTTATAATACCTGGACTGGATTGTGTCCCTACTGGTTTGGCAATGGCTTACCATGTGTTTTGAGTGCTGTTGGCTCAAAGTACATTATTAAAAAGGAACTTCAGCAAACAACTGGTTTCAGAAAGTTATATAGATTTGCAATTTACTTTTATTTAAAAATCTCCAGTCTTCCAGTACTTATCAGCTGCTGTATGTCCTGCAGGAAGTGGGTGTATTCTTTCCAGTCTGACACATTGCTCTCTGCTGCCACCTCTGTCCAAATCAGGAACTGTCCAGTGCAGCAGCAAATTCCTATAGAAAACCTCTTCTGCTCTGGACAGTTCCTGACAGTACCCCTCGAAACAGAGCATTAGAACAGCAAACCAAGTATCGTCTTGTATATTGGAACAACAGACAAAAACTGCTGTACTACCGGAGCACATCAGGACTCTGCTATGCAATCACAGTGAGAGGGTGAGTGCGTTTATCTTTTCCATTTATCCATTTCATAACTGACCTTGGAGAGTATACTGCTGTGATTAGGGGAACGCTACTATTTACTGTATACTAAACTTAATATCTATCATTTAATATATACTATTTGTGTCTCTACATATATTTATCTTCCACACGCCATTGTAGTGAGAGGATTAACCATAGTGTGCACACAGCCTGAGAATAAACAGGCACTACTTCAAGCCAATGCCCAGAGGACTTAGCAATTAAGAGGAGCGCGATCAGATACCTTATTTTATATGGACAGAGGTGGCAGCAGAGAGCAATGTGTCAGACTGGAAAGAATACACCCACTTCCTGCAGGACATACAGCAGCTGATAAGTACTGGAAGACTGGAGATTTTTAAATAAAAGTAAATTCAAAATCTGTATAACTTTCTGACAATTGATTTTAAGCAATTAGTTTGTTTTTTTCGGAGCTCCCCTTTAAATAGCAGCTGATCAAGAGGAATGCTTGGCCAGTCATCAGACGCACACTGCCCTGTGTAACCAGGTGATGTGCCGCCAACAATGACCTATCCAAAGGATCTCACGACTGATCAGTCCTTGTGAAAGCTCTGCCAATGAGCGCTTATAAATAGGTTGCCACATCTCAAGGAAATGTAAAAGTTGCTTAATACAGCAAGAGGGACATGGGAGTAGGGAGTAGTCTTTGCAGGGAAGAAAATACCACGTAATCTACAATGCATAAGCTATAAGGAGGAGAATCAAGACTACAGGAACTAAGAACTAAAGGAAAAGACATAAAGGACTAACGTCTGTTAATGGAGTTAACATTGTGTCCTACCACCAATTCTACAGTGTTGATCCAGAGAAAGGCAAACAAAAAAAATAAACAGATGCCAACTGCTCCAAGGTGACCCAAAAATTCCAAGAAAATGGAGGAGAACTGGTGAATAATGGGGAGCAAGGCTGAGAGGCTAGGACACTTCCCTCTACAGCATTTACTACAGCGTTCACCTCCTGATAACCTTATGGGCGACTTCTTCTCCAAAATGTTCAGTCTTTTTGATGAAAAAGATGAGAAGGGAAAAAAAAAGGCACAGCGCCTCATCGAGTAGCAGGCCAGAGAACGTATTACTGCTACAAGGCTTAATGGGTTCTGCTCACCAGAGTGGGTTGTGTCAAGCCACAACCACCAATATGCACATGTATTTACACCAGGTTCCGGGCGAATTACAAAATATGCATGGAAAAACTTTTTCATGCATATTTTGCAGTCTTTTTGATGATGCATTCACGCATTTCATTATAGTATTCATCATTCTTATTTACCTGTCATCACCTTTATTGGTACCTTCCTAAGGTACAGTCTTTACATACATTCCCAGGCCCTTATACCAAACACATTTAAGTCATAAAGACGTGAATTCTCAGCATCAGACATCAGGATTCAGCATCTGACGTGACTTACTTCTTTCAAGAAGTCGTCAGAGGTCTATGCGTAACTGGGTCATACGATGGTGATGATTTCGGGGACTGTGCTGAGCATAGAGCCGGAGGCGCACGGTGCTCAGCCCGTGAAGAGGGGAATATATGTCACACCTGCTGGGAAAGCCACACGACTCTAATGAGACCCGGAGTACACATGTCTCATCCCTCATGCTGCAACCACTGACGTGGAGTCCTCAATATCTCCATTTATGGCTTTATCCTTCTCCGAGTCCTCTGGAGTTTGAGTCTACAATGGGCTCTTTAAACCACAAAGTGTGAAATGACTTATTACAATGTAATCAGTTCAGGAACGTCTCTCCTTACATCCTGCTGTTGTGTATATACAGATATTGCCGGTTAGTGGATAGTAAAGATTTCACGTTTATATCAGAATGGAATTTCCCCCCCCCAAAAAAGAATAAAAAGTTTACAAACTCCATTTGAAAAACTTTATTCTATTACTGTCCCCAGCTTATGGACATTCAACCAACAATTTTAATCTTCCTTTACATGGCAACAATGATGTGAACCGATATACCGGGAAAACCCTGGAGAACATAAATTATCACCAAGGATGTGAAGATAACATATCTTCTAGGAAGACTTCATGCGTTTGACTTGAGTTTTGATTACATTTCTAAGACTATATTTTTCCCAGTTTGTCTAGAATAAGGGTAATAGAGGTGGTCTCTGAGTTACAGACCCTTAAATTGAATGCAGGATTTCGATGAGACATGCTAGTCAAGAGGGAACACAAATCTTGACATGTAATGAAGATGATCAATGGTGCGTGGTCTTGAGGCTTTGTCTAGACTTCAATGACAACCATACGGCTTATGTTAAAAATGACTGAAGGATGATTTCCAAAGTACCTTCCAAGTCAACTAAATACAGAATGTAATTTTCTAGACGTTACATCGAACTTATGTATTACTATAAATTACAAACACCGTAGAACCAATGGAAACAAAAATTTTATGGCTGGTGGACAATTTGTCGTAGCATTGATCTTGGAAGAAGGTGTTCGGTCATATCACTACTCAGGGAGAAATGGAAAGAGGTTGGTTCAAGCATAAGACATAGTGAGTAGAGAGGAGTGAATTTACTGTATTAATGTTCTGGGTGCCTGGAAAAGCTGGGCCCAGTCCTGGGAAACTGAGAGAACTCGATATAGCTTTTCCAGGCACTCAGAACGGAGCAGCATGGTACGGAGTTCAAAGACAGCAGGCTGCCAAGCTAACAAAGTATTTTGCTTCATTAAATACTGTAAATTCACTCATCTCTAATAGTGAGATTCAGATATTATGGAAAAGTCTAATTCTAAGGGCCCTATTACAAGGCCGGATACCCCAGAGAAGCAAGCACCGATCCGGTAAATTAACAGTTTCTTACAGAGCCTTTAACTCAGCTCAATAATCATGCAGCAAGGTGATGTCCGTGAAGCCCTTGCCTTATGTGTAAAGAATAAACTTAATACACACCTGTCCATGATCCCTGATATTCTAGCTCCTGCCGCTCCCCGCAGCTGGGACCTCAGCCAGGCCTCTCAGCCAATCACTGGCTGAGACAATACAGTGCCATGGCCTGTGACTGGCTGAGCGGCCTCTCACTTCAGAGAGCAGCTCAGAGGTTCCACCGGTGGCTGTGGGGAGAAGCTAAATGATAACCGGGGAGCAGGGACAGATACACATTCATTAGCACATGGACTGATTGTTGCCTTTCAAAATGTTGAAAAATTTGTCGATTTTTTTTTTTTAACATGATGATAGACCACGATCAGCCGATGATCTTTCCTTCCGCTGATTGTTGTCTATATATTGGTGCGTTCAGACTATAGAAACTAGGCAGAAAACCAGCCACGGATGCCATCGCTCGCGTCTCTGTCTATGCCATAGACTCCATTCTATGGTTGGGACAGATTCTGCCATCTGCCAAAAAGTGGCATGTGTTCCCAGTATTCCTGCTCCACAGACTGTGTTCCTGTGTTGTGTTCTTCTGTTTGGTTGTCTACTGGTGGATATTCTGGGGACTGCTACCTGGGGATACTCTCCCTTACATTCCCCACCCTGATCTGGCCAGCACCAAACTGGAGCAGCCAAAAGGGTCCCCACTATTCCACCTAAAGAATATTGTATGTTCTAAACACATCAGCTTCTGTTTTGGACGTGCAAATGTTCCAATATTTGGAATGGATCAGTCATTAGATCTCCTCAATCACACAGGGATTTGAACGGTACTAAAATACATTTCATCTTATTGTCAATTTATCTTCACCCCATTATTCCACTTAACATAACATGATTTTTTTTTTTTTTTAACTAAATTTAATTTTATGGAAGCTCAATTTTGTAAGAAAAATGTATGACCGCTAATGATCCTCCTTATAGGGGCTATATTGTTTTTTTCCTCATAATGGAGCTATATTTACACGCTAATTTCTTTTTTTTTTTTTTTTTTTTTTTTTAATGAAAGTGCTGATGTATTTCTGTGTCCGAGCAGGAAACTAAAGATGGCATGGCTACCATAGTGTATAATTATACCTTGAGCTGCAACAATACCATCTCTGCATTTAAGAAAGTTTCTTCAGCGTTTCCGTGACTTGGAGGTGAGTGTACAAAGTATTATTATTATGTTAAATTATAGCACATTGTTCTGCCCGCTTTGTTTGGTCGTATTTAACATCTAGCAGGAATGTGTTTGTCCCCATCTAAAAATATACATTTACATAAGGATGGTAACAGAGTTCAAAGCAATTAAACCATACTCAAAAGCGGCCCGCGTCAGCGGAGACAAATGTTCTGGTACTGAGGTGGACAAATAAGAACGCCCCTCTCCTCCCTTTCATACTGAATGTAAATAGGGACATAATGATCAAACAACGTCCCAACTAACACCTAGGAACATACTGTGAGTAAATAAAAAACTAAATTGTAATTTGCGATCTGGTATTGTGGAGAGCCCCCTATAGCAGCAGTCTGGCTGTGTGGTATAGAGCGCCCCCTATAGCAGCAGTCTGGCTGTGTAGTCTGGAGCCCCCTATAACAGCAGTCTGGCTGTGTAGTCTGGATCCCCCTATAGCAACAGTCTGGATGTGTAGTATAGAGCGCCCCCTATAGCAGCAGTCTGGCTGTGTAGTATAGAGCGTCCCCTATAGCAGCAGTCTGGCTGTGTAGTATAGAGCGCCCCCTATAGCAGCAGTCTGGCTGTGTAGTCTGGAGCCCCCTATAGCAGTAGTCTGGCTGTGTAGTCTGGATCCCCCTATAGCAACAGTCTGGATGTGTAGTATAGAGCGCCCCCTATAGCAGCAGTCTGGCTGTGTAGTATAGAGCGTCCCCTATAGCAGCAGTCTGGCTGTGTAGTATAGAGCGCCCCCTATAGCAGCAGTCTGGCTGTGTAGTCTGGAGCCCCCTATAGCAGCAGTCTGGCTGTGTAGTATAGAGCGCCCCCTATAACAGCAGTCTGGCTGTGTAGTCTGGAGCCCCCTATAGCAGCAGTCTGGCTGTGTAGTCTGGAGCCCCCTATACCAGCAGTCTGGCTGTGTAGTATACAGCGCCCCCTATAACAGCAGTCTGGCTGTGTAGTATAGAGCGCCCCCTATACCAGCAGTCTGGCTGTGTAGTCTGGAGCCCCCTATACCAGCAGTCTGGCTGTGTAGTCTGGAGCCCCCTATAACACCTTTCACCTGCCCTCTATTTAGATATACCCCCTTGCCTCAGATGTGCAGTAGTTTTCTGTATGCTCAGCGTATGACAGCAGAACATTGCAGTGCGTGTTCGCTATCAGAATGTCAGGTGTTTGGGGGAGCAGAGAAAAGAACATTGTTTCAATAGAATTTTATGTAAACAAAGAGAAGACAACACAGATCGTGTCCCAGTGTTACATGCCTCCTCACACATCTGATGTATACTCTGTATGCTGAACACCAAAACCACTAAGACTCCATAGAGTAGACTGATTCTATAGTAAATCAGACCCTTCTTAGAGACAGAGAAAGATGCTTAGCTGAGAGCTATCGTCTAAGCCCCCAGACTAACTGATCAAAAAACCCCAAACCTTCTTCTGAAGTATTTCCTGTTTTGAGCCGTTTTGGGACTATTTCTGCGGACTCACCCGCTTTTCATGCTAAAAATGAGCTAAACTCTGTCATGTTCCTTCCTCATCAGGATGACAGTGCCCGCTCCCTCCCTGCACCCCCAACGCCCTACAACCCCAACACAACACCAAACACCTCCTCCCCTTTCCCCTGGTAAACAAACTCCCTCCTGTACGGCCACTACCAACACCACAAACATGGCAGTAGCCGGTGCTGCAGCTGCACCAGCCACTCCTACACGGAGATTACATCACCCCGGCTCTCTCCTGTGCTGCGGTCGCATCATCACCTCCGCTATATCACGTGCAGATCAGCTCTGCGACATCATCAGCCAGTATTGAATACATACTCGGGTGGTATGAAAACAGACCTATCAGGCAAAGCACTGAATGATGGGAAATGTAGTTTTGGGGCCAGCGCCATCTTGGATATAGATCGGCTTTTGGAAAAACTTGTAACTCAGGGAAAGCAGCAGCTAGGAAGCAGGAGACGGCTCAAAATACTCAAAAAGGGGATTTGATGAATAATAATAACTAGATTTGGGAACATTTCATTTTTTAGCTCTTGGGTGGAATACCCCTTTAAGTCAAAGATTTGTTTGTTTTACGACACTGACACTATAATCACTCTACAATGAAACGTTCTACAACTTCCTAATAGCTATGCGCTTTAATTCCTGCACTGCAAGATGGCTGATCTCTCTCCGGACATCCAAGGGGAGTAGGGAGGTCACTAAACACATTAGATAATCGGCAAGTTCTGCCAAAGTCGGTGGGTTCAGCTGACACGTCTATCATGTATCTCAATTCACTGGCAGAGGGTAAAACAACAGAACTAGACGTCAAATGGATAAGGAGCATTCATTGCTCAAGTCATCTACTGGTGTCATAAATGAGAGCTCCCCTCCCCCAAGGTTATTTCATACAGAGATACTGAAAAAATCTCCCAGTAATGAACTGGTAATCAGCGCAATCAATGATAATTATACTGGGGAAACTATTCATCTAAAGAATAATGACACAATTTACATCCAATTACCAGACCCCAAGGATGTGACGGCTGCGTCAGGGGCTCCTGCCATACTTCACATGCCGTCCAAGAGAGAATCTGGTATGAGCTGGACGTGAGGGAATTTAATAAAAGATGCTGGGGCCGTGTAGGGTAGTAGTACAGTATGACACATGATGGACAAGGCAGGAGATGTGCGGCTGGGTAGGGTAGTAGTACAGTATAGAACACTATGGACAAGGCAGGAGATGTGCGGCTGGGTAGGGTAATAGTACAGTATAGAACACTATGGACAAGGCAGGAGATGTGCGGCTGGGTAGGGTAGTAGTACAGTATAGAACACTATGGACAAGGCAGGAGATGTGCGGCTGGGTAGGGTAGTAGTACAGTATAGAACACTATGGACAAGGCAGGATATGTGCGGCTGGGTAGGGTAGTAGTACAGTATAGAACACTATGGACAAGGCAGGAGATGTGCGGCTGGGTAGGGTAATAGTACAGTGTAGAACACTATGGACAAGACATGAGATGTGCGGCTATAGAACACTATGGACGAGGCAGGAGATGTGCGGCTGGGTAGGGTAGTAGTACAGTGTAGAACACTATGGACAAGGCAGGAGATGTGCGGCTGAGTAGGGTAGTGGTACAGTGTAGAACACTATGGACGAGGCAGGAGATGTGCGGCTGAGTAGGGTAGTGGTACAGTATAGAACACTATGGACGAGGCAGGAGATGTGCGGCTGAGTAGGGTAGTAGTACAGTATAGAACACTATGGACAAGGCAGGAGATGTGCGGCTGGATAGGGTAGTAGTACAGTATAGAACACTATGGACAAGGCAGGAAATGTGCGGCTGGGTAGGGCAGTAGTACAGTATAGAACACTATGGACAAGGCAGGAGATGTGCGGCTGAGTAGGGTAGTAGTACAGTATAGAACACTATGGACAAGGCAGGAAATGTGCGGCTGGGTAGGGCAGTAGTACAGTATAGAACACTATGGACGAGGCAGGAGATGTGCGGCTGAGTAGGGTAGTAGTACAGTATAGAACACTATGGACAAGGCAGGAAATGTGCGGCTGGGTAGGGCAGTAGTACAGTATAGAACAGTATGGACAAGGCAGGAGATGTGCGGCTGAGTAGGGTAATAGTACAGTGTAGAACACTATGGACAAGGCAGGAGATGTGCGGCTGAGTAGGGTAGTAGTACAGTATAGAACACTATGGACGAGGCAGGAGATGTGCGGCTGGGTAGGGTAGTAGTACAGTATAGAATACTATGGACAAGGCAGGAGATGTGCGGCTGGCTAGAATAGTAAAAGTAGTAGTAGTCAAAGCCATCTTACAAGTTTGGAAGTCCCCACACCCTCCCTCTCATAGGTTATTCTTAGATTAACTGTTATTTCTGTTTAAAATGGATTGGATGGAGGCATCAATCTTCAAAGAACGTAGAGTGGAAAAATTCTTCACAATTTGGGAAACTTTCATTCCTATGTTGCCTCTCCGAATCAAAGACAATATCAGACATACTTTCCAAGACACCACATGGTACCTTACCAGACAACCCGCCAATTTAATGCAATCTCATGGGATTATACTGGCAACGTAACCACTTCTTAGGGCACCTTCAGGAGCATGCGGAGACCCACGGGCATTTCTCTGCCTCCCCCCTCTCTTTCCTCCCTTTCTTCCCTTGTTTTTCTAATCTTTTATTGGTATTGTATTACCAAGCTTCAGCAACTGCAAAAGACCTTTCTGTGTTGACCTTAAAGGGGTAGTGCGGTGGTAAAGAATTATTGACAGAATAACACACATTACAAAGTTATACAACTTTGTAATGTATGTTATGTCTGTGAATGGCCCCCTTCCCCGTGTCCCACCCCCCCACCCGTGTACCCGGAAGTGTGGTGCGCTATACATACCTGTCACGTGCCGACTTGTCTCCGATCTTCAGTCTGTGATGTCGTCTTCGGACGGCCGGGCCGAATCCCTCCGAACGTCCTGGGTGCCGGCCGCCATCTTCAGCGTCATCGGCTGCTCAGCCGCGATTGGCTGAGCACAGTTATGCTCAGCCGAGGATGCTGAAGAGGGCGGCCGGCACTCAGGACGCTCGGAGGGATTCGGCCCGGCCGTCCGAAGACGACATCACAGACTGAAGATCGGAGACTAGTCGGCACGTGACAGGTATGTATAGCGCACCACACTTCCGGGTACACGGGTGGGGGTGGTGGGACACGGGGAAGGGGGCCATTCACAGACATAACATACATTACAAAGTTGTATAACTTTGTAATGTGTGTTATTCTGTCAATAATTCTTTACCACCGCACTACCCCTTTAAAGTGTCACTTTCGTTCTCTCCCCTCCCCCAGAAATCAAGAGTACAGGAGATTTGAAGAAACTTTGTAATTGGGTTTATTAGGCAAAAATGCCATTATCTGCATTCAAAAAGCCTTTTCCCCAGGTCCCCCCCCCCCCCTTCCCTCCTCTCTCTCAATTATTGCTCATTTTCAGGAAATCTTGACTAGTTTATATCAGTTGAGGGGGGAGGAGGGAGATTAGTCACCAGCAGAGAACAAAGGATTACACAGTGGGAGCTTTATGAAAGCCAGTATTCAGAGGTCAGAGAGGTTAGTGCTGATATTAGAGGAGATAGCCCAGTGATGTAGCTGTAAATTAACTCTTTGTTGTCCTGTTTTGGTGCCTCATCTCCCTCCACCCCTCCCCTCTCCATAGAAAACCATGAAGACAGGGGGGAGAGCTTCAAACTGCTTTTTCATGATTAAAAAAAAGCATTTTTGGCTAATAAACTCAATTACAAAGTTTCTTAAAATTGCAGGTACTTTTGATTTCTGCAAAAAAAAAATGTAAAAGACAGTGACACTTTCACTGATGCAACTGTTCCCAATCAGACCCAATTAGACCGCCCACTGCAGCTTTCAGAGCGGATCGAGGGTTTTAGGAGTAAATGAGTTACTGAAACTCTTATTGGGAAGGATAAAATAGTTTTATTTTTGCCCCTCTACTCCGGTGGTCATAACTAATACTACCTTTAGGTTAATGAAGCTGAGCTGCTTGGATGTGATAGTGACGCTTACTCGGTGCTGTCTAATCCTGTTACTCATCCTATGGAGGCCGCAGAGATTTCCAAGCAAATTCACGGCAATTCATCTTCATTTTCCCCATTAGTAAAATGTTACGACGTTGAGGATGAGATTTTTATTAAAGATTTTACTCTGCTTGTAAAACTAATTTAGAAGAAGAGAGTTATGACACAAAGTGGCTATAAAACATCTATTACATAGAGATGTGACGCGGAAACAGAGATGACTGATGTGAACAATGTCAGCGGCACAGTCACTTAAAAAATTACATGCCAAGAAGAAGTTGAACTTGAAGTGAAACTTTCTATGTCTGATGTAATGATGACCCGTGTGTAAAGTAATGATGATCCACAACCACGGACAATTTTATGAACTATTCAAGTAAATGCAGCCATTCACCCGATCCGTGTCGCCCACTGCCATCCATGAAAAATAAAAGGAAATGTGTAAGTGTGGATCGCAGCACGGGTCCCCTGCCACCCAGCAGCAGAGATCACAGAGAAAACAGGAACACAAAAGACAACTACTGTATTTTCTGGTGTATAAGACGACTTTTTAACCCCGCAAAATCTTCTTAGAAGTCACGGGTCGTCTTATACGATGGGTATGGTCGCCCAATACAGTGGGGGGGGGGGGCTCAAAAATGGCCCCATCCCCACCGCATGGGGCGACCACGATAAAAAAAAAATTAACTCAACTAGAGCCCGTTCCCGGGTGAGTTAAATATTTGTTTTTTAATTTAGCTGCAGTTAACCCCTGCCTGACCGCAGCAGGGCTGCGTTTAGGAAGGGGTTAACATTTTCCGGCGTATAAGGCGAACCCCTGACAATTTTCTTAAAAGTCAGGGGTAGTCCTATACGGCCAGTCGTCTTATATGCCGGAAAATACAGTACTCACCTACTCTCCCCCCGGGCTGGTGAACATGTGAGCCAGCGGGCACGGACACATCAAGTGGACACACTGCCGAATCCTATGAGTGGGCAGCACATAAAGCAACTTTAAAAGCCATTTCCGACAGTGTGGGAGGTCTAGATGTTACATTTACAGCAGAAGATTATAAGGTGATTGAAAATGTTCTTGTGTTTTAATTCAGACACAATGAATTCATTATCCCAGAACATCAAGAACGACGAAAAAATGGACTGAGCATTAACCATGAGTCACCGGTCAGAGCGCCGATCCGGGAATGGAAAGAAATAAACGCTTTACTTAATAGGTGAATAAAGAACTTTATAGCACAGACGCCATGTAATAAATGTAATTATAATACACAAGCTACGTGTAATAAAGCAAGTTATCAAACATTGTGGAAGAATGAGTGCCCCCCCCGCCCCCCACCACACACACACACACACACACACACACACACACACACACACACACACACAACTTGACGGAGGAGTCAATGCTATGAAATAATGTTTAAAATTGTTGTAGCTTGCCGGCTGTCCTTATCATATTAGGGAGAATGGGTGGTCAGTGCTTTGTGTGGTATACTTAGAATGTGATTGGCAGTCTTATTTGTGTTAGGCACAAAAATGAAAAAAAGCCAGCCACCATAAAATAATCAGATATTCAGTTTATTAAAAATCGGTTATTTGTGTTCACCTATAACACTTAGGAATGATAGGAGAGAGGTTTATCATTGTTTTGCACCAGGGTGTTGAGTGTCATACAACACTGTAGTTTGTGTGCAAAACTGTTATTTCCTGTGATTTTTTAACCTGTCCGTGTAACAGCAGTCACACGTGTCACACATCACACAAACCATCTATAGCCTATCTAGGAAGAGTTCTTACAGGGCTTGTCTGAAGTACACAAAATTCTACATATGGATAGATGTGTATGTAACAAAAAAAAAAGGTCATACTCACCTACCCTGATCCCCCACAGCTGCCATATAGGTCCAACTAATCACAACCACATCCTGGTATCTCTGAGGAATCTTTTCAGATGGAAAACTCCCCATCAGCCATTTAAAGGCCATAGTAGTAACCAGCCCCAATCAGCGTTTAGCTGAGCCACAATTTCCTGGTGACATGACTCAAACATGGTGACATGACAGACAGGAAGGTACCAAAGACAGCAGCTGTGAAGGAATTGGGGTAGGCAGGTATAACTTGCCTACCCTTCTCTAATGCTACACTATGATGAAAACTAATGTTTTTAAAGAGCCCCATCCTAGTATCCCAAAGCCTGCATGTTACTTTCATCAAAGAGGAGAGTAAATCCTCATCTGTATTTAGTTATCGCAATTCACAAAATATTCACCTGAAATGACTGCGATTTTGAAGGATCCATGCTCGTCTCTTGCTATACGTTCTGCCTCCTCCATCAACAACATCCCAAAACCCTGAGCAGAGAAGAACAGGAGATATAAACTACAGTTCAGCAATGTCTATAATAGGGAGCAGTAATATTGTAGTTATATTCTTGTACATAGGAGGCAGCATTATAGTAGTTATATTCTTGTATATAGGAGCAGTATTATAGTAGTTATATTCTTGTATATAGGAGCAGTATTATAGTAGTTATATTCTTGTATATAGGAGCAGTATTATAGTAGTTATATTCTTGTATATAGGAGCAGTATTATAGTAGTTATATTCTTGTATATATGAGCAGTATTATAGTAGTTATAGTCTTGTATATAGGAGCAGTATTATAGTAGTTATATTCTTGTATATAGGAGGCAGTATTATAGTAGTTATATTCTTGTACATAGGAGCAGTATTATAGTAGTTATAGTCTTGTATATAGGAGCAGTATTATAGTAGTTATATTCTTGTATATAGTAGCAGTATTATAGTAGTTATATTCTTGTATATAGGAGCAGTATTATAGTAGTTATATTCTTGTATATAGGAGGCAGTATTATAGTAGTTATATTCTTGTATATAGGGGCAGTATTATAGTAGTTATATTCTTGTATATAGGAGGCAGTATTATAGCAGTTATATTCTTGTATATAGGAGCAGTATTATAGTAGTTATATTCTTGTATATCGGGGCAGTATTATAGTAGTTATATTCTTGTATATAGGAGCAGTATTATAGTAGTTATATTCTTGTATATAGGAGCAGTATTATAGTAGTTATATTCTTGTATATAGGAGCAGTATTATAGTAGTTATATTCTTGTATATATGAGCAGTATTATAGTAGTTATAGTCTTGTATATAGGAGCAGTATTATTGTAGTTATATTCTTGTATATAGAGGCAACATTATAAGAGTTATATTATTGTATATAGGGAGCAGTATTATAGTAGTTATGTAGGTGGTGAGATGTAGAGACCTGCACCGCTCCAAATAATACACTGTGTGGAATGGGTCTGTGGAACGGTCTTGAGCCAGACAATAAA
Source organism: Dendropsophus ebraccatus (assembly GCF_027789765.1). Taxonomy (NCBI): domain Eukaryota; kingdom Metazoa; phylum Chordata; class Amphibia; order Anura; family Hylidae; genus Dendropsophus; species Dendropsophus ebraccatus. The sequence continues at coordinate 120,817,409 of NC_091459.1, forward strand.
TGTGGCTACGGCTGCTGGGTGGGGGTGCAAACTACAGAGGCAAGATATACCAAAGTTCAGGAAAAGAAACACGTAGTAGCACTCACCCGTACTTCAGCTTAGCGACTTTATTGCATCCACAAGTTGCGGGGAGGGGAAGGGTTCAGGTGTGTTCGCGTCCTGGGACGGCCGTTTTGGGGATACGCCCCCTTTGTCGACCAGGTAATGACGTCAGGATCCTGGGAGGGGTGTTATATACATACTACAATGTGCACGTGATAAATAACAACCAGTAAAAGCAAATAACAGGTATCAGATGAAGACACTCAAATCGTTGCGCTCGTTTAGGCCGAGCGGGTCGACCGCATTCAGACGTGAAATCCATGTGGATTCCCTTCTTAATAAAGTTTGATGTCTGTCTGAGCCGTCTTTAGGGGGGTTAACCCGTTCAAGGCCAACGGGGGGGTTAACCCGTTCAAGGCCAAGAAACCAATGGTGGTGTCGCCATTATGGACAGTTCTGATATGTTCAATCAGACGGGGGACTCCCTTTCCAGTCTTTACAGAATAAACATGTTCTTTAAAACGGATCCATAAAGCTCTTTTTATTTTACCTATGTAGTACATTTGGCAACTACAAACTATGGCATATACAACAAAGCAGGACTTGCAGGTTATGAAATCGTGTATGTAACAATCAGTGCCCCCTAACCGAATATACGCTACATTTAATAGATGCACACAGTATTTACATTGTCCGCATTTTTTGTTCCCTTGCGGTAGGGTGGATGTGAGCCATTGTTTCTGGCTAGTAGCAGTGGCTTTAGTATGTACATTACTGCTGAGACAATCGCCTAGGTTTTTGTTTTTCCTGTATGAAATGCGGGGTCTTCGAGAAGCTATTTCATGAATCCGTTTTAAAGAACATGTTTATTCTGTAAAGACGGGAAAGGGAGTCCCCCGTCTGATTGAACATATCAGAACTGTCCATAATGGCGACACCACCTCATTGAAGTTTCTTGGCCTTGAGCGGGTTAACCCCCCTAAAGACGGCTCAGACAGACATCAAACTTTATTAAGAAGGGAATCCACATGGATTTCACGTCTGAATGCGGTCGACCCGCTCGGCCTAAACGAGCGCAACGATTTGAGTGTCTTCATCTGATACCTGTTATTTGCTTTTACTGGTTGTTATTTATCACGTGCACATTGTAGTATGTATATAACACCCCTCCCAGGATCCTGACGTCATTACCTGGTCGACAAAGGGGGCGTATCCCCAAAACGGCCGTCCCAGGACGCGAACACACCTGAACCCTTCCCCTCCCCGCAACTTGTGGATGCAATAAAGTCGCTAAGCTGAAGTACGGGTGAGTGCTACTACGTGTTTCTTTTCCTGAATTATAGTAGTTATATTCTTGTATGTAGGAGCAGTTTTATAGTAGTTATATTCTTGTATATAGGAGCAGTATTATAGTAGTTATATTCTTGTATATAGGAGCAGTATTATAGTAGTTATAGCCACAAGGAGAAACGGATAATCAGCACTATGGATTGCAATATGCCTATGCTATGGAGGTGGATGAGATGATTATAGTAGTTATAGTAGTATAGTAGATTATTCTTGTATAGAGGAGCAGTATTATAGTAGTTATATTCTTGTATATAGGGGCAGTATTATAGTAGTTATATTCTTGTATATAGGGGGCAGTATTATAGTAGTTATATTCTTGTATATAGGAGGCAGTATTATAGTAGTTATATTCTTGTATATAGGGGCAGTATTATAGTAGTTATATTCTTGTATATAGGAGCAGTATTATAGTAGTTATCCAAAGAAGGAGACAAAGAAGCTTGCACTCACCAAAAAACGCTGCGGTATAAGTCCGTTTTATTTCGTCTTGATAGACACGAGTGGGGAGGGGAAGTGAAAGCAGGGGCGTCCAGTGGCTACAGCCGTTTCACGTGACTAATCACGTTAGAAGAGGCGTGATTAGTCACGTGAAACGGCTGTAGCCACTGGACGTATACTCGTATACTTCGTTACAGCTTTGCACCCCTATGCTGCACACCGTAGGCCTATTACCCTCACCCCATATATCCTAGCTCGTGGGTACACATTACATGATACTGGACTCTGGTGCTAACTCAGATCTTCTTTCTCAGTTGGATTATAGTAGTTATATTCTTGTATATAAAAGAGCAGCATTATAGTAGTTATATTCTGGTATATAGGAGCAGTATTATAGTAGTTATATTCTTGTATATAGGAGCAGTATTATAATAGTTTTTTGGGGGGGGGCACTTTGGGTTATAGTAGTATAGTAGATATATTCTTGTATATAGGGAGCAGTATTATAGTAATTATATTCTTGTATATAAGAGCAGCATTATAGTAGTTATATTCTTGTATATAGGAGCAGTATTATAATAGTTTTTTGGGGGGGGAACTTTGGGTTTGGTCCTGTGACATGGGGGTTGCAGGGCCATTCCATGGCCTCCCTTCCCTGCATGTGCACGCTTTGCGGGGGTGGCGGTCACTAACCGATACGGTGTGGAGTTAGCGTAGGGACCCGTATGAACCAGGAGACCTGCACGTTGGTACACGGGGCGATATGGCTTCATCAATTGATATTCCAACATCCTGAAGTTGGTATTTTAAAATAGGCTTAGCAGCATTAGTATCAGCCATAGGTGTGACGTGCAGCCGCTCCTCTCTCTCCATGTTGGATTATAATAGTTAAATTCTTGAATATAGGAGGCAGTAATATAGTAGTTCTATTCTTGTACATAGTGGGTAGTATTATACTAGTTATATTCATGTATATAGGTGGTACTATTATAGTAGTTATATTCTTGTATATAGGAAGCAGTATTATAGTAGTTAAATTTTTGTACACAGGGGGCAGTATTATAGCAGTTATGTTCTAGTGTATAGGAGCAGTATTATAGTAGTTAAATTCTTGTATATAGGGGACAGTATTGTAGTAGTTATGCGGACAAAAAGAGAAAGGAGCTGCTGCACATCACACCTATGGCTGACACTAATGCCTCTCAGCTACAAAATTATAAACCAACGCCAGGATGTTGGTATATAATTTGATCAAACCATATTGTCCCATGTACCACGTGCAGGTCCGCTGGTTCACACGGGTCCCTACACTAACTCAACAATGTGTCGGTCAGAGACCGCAAACCCCGCAAAGCGAGCGCAAGCAGGGAAGGGAGGCGATGGAATGGCCCTGCAAACCCAATGTCACAGGACCAAACCCCAAGAGCCCCCCCCCCCCCCCCCGAACCCAGCAGGCACCACTGGCAGAGAAAGCTGCCACCAAGCAACACAAGTGTGAACATGGTCTTATCACTCACCATTGCTCCTGCAGGTAGAATGGGAAGAATAGGAGGTACTTGCCATGTGTTGGGGTTGGTCCTGTGACATTGGGGTTGCAGGGCCATTCTATGGCCTCCCTACCCTGCTTGCCCTCGCTTTGCTGGGTTGGCAGTCGCTGACCGACACACTGTTGAGTTAGTGTAGGGACTAATGTGAGCCAGAAGACCTGCACGTGGTACATGAGGCAATATGGTTTGATCAAATTATATACCAACATCCTGACGTTGGTTTTTAAATGTAGCTGAGAGTCATTAGTGTCATCCAAAGGTGTGATGTGCAGCAGCTCTTTTTCTCTCTCCATGTTGTATTATAGTAGTTATATTCTTGTACATAGGAGCAGTATTATAGTAGTTAATACTGCACTCCTCCTGGTGAGACCCACATGACCGCAATCAGCAGGAGACACCTGAGTGCACATGGTTTTAATCCCTCCTGTTTTTTTCCATTCTGTTTGCTGCAGCTATGGTGAGTGTAATACCTTATCCAGACTTGTGCTGTTTGGGGGCGACCTTCTCCGCCGGCGGTGCTGGCCGGGTTCTGGTGTGGTGTTTTTGGGTCTGGTCCTGTGGCATGGGGGTCGCAGGGCCGTCCCATGGCCCCCGTTCCCTGACTGTGCACGCCTGCGGGGTTGGTGGCCACTGACTGGCACGGTGTGTGGACTTAGTGTAGGGACCCATGTGTATCAGATACCGGCACGAGGTACATGGGGCAGTATGGCTTGATCAATTCATACACAAAATTCTGATGTGTTTTTTATTTAGCCAAGCGGCACTAGTATCAGCCATAGGTGTGAGGTGCAGCACTCTGTTTCTTCCCTGAACCGCATTATAGTAGTTATATTCTTGTATATAAGAGGAGTATTAAAGTAGTTTTATTTTGGACATAGGGGGCAGTATTGTAGTAGTTATATTCTTGTACATGACGGGCAGTATTACAGGAGCTGTATGCTCTGCCAGCAGAGAACATTATGTACATTAGTTAGGTGCTGATGTTCTACTTTATTACCTGATGTTGAAATTTAGAAGGGTCACGACTGCTGACAGGGACCACACTACCATACACATGAAGTTCTCTCACTATGGATACACCTCCTTTTAACTCAGGTCTGAAGGATTCTGGAGAACACTTTCGCAGGCGTAACAATCCGATAAGAATATCTTGTTCTGGATCCTCATATGACAGGAAAGTCTCCCAGCCCCCATTGGCCACATAATCCCTGCGTATTAGTTCTACCTAAAAGAAATAGAAACCAAAAAAAGGCAATAACCTTAGTAACCAAATATACATCATATGGTTAAACAGGAACATAGAGTCTTTGTCTGCTGAACCATGGCAAGTAGTAGAAATTAATCTACAATATTTTGTATTTTTTTTTAAATGGCACAAAAAAAAAAAAATATTATCTGACCCCAGTCTGTGTATTTCACTTTTGTCAGAATCAGCATCACTTCTAGTAATAAGTAGACCTAGGGACCTAAAGGGTAAAACTCCAAGGACAATAGCATTCGGAAAACTGACTGCGACAGCGATTCCCAATACTTAATAAGGCGCCACAGGACCAAAAAAAAAAATAATGTCATTTAAATTTCTCGAATGTCAACAAAACATTTAAGAATGATCTGGGGGGAGACGCGTTCCGCTCGCTCACTTTCTGACAGCTGATTTCACCAGCTGCCGCACTTCCCAGAGGAGCTGTGATATTAGCTGTTGTAGTGAGCGTCCTCCGCTCCCCGTGTGCGCCGTGGAAATGAGACAGAAAAATAAAATCATTGGTAATTTTATTGCTTGTTGTGCGGTGAAACACCAGTTGTGAATTCCTAGAGGGGAAGGAGGGGGGTATCTACATGGAGGTGACATGCCTATACGGATGAGGTCTGTAATAATAACAAGGGATCTAAGGGGAAAACTGTTCCGTCAGCCCAGCGTAAGTTATGAGGCGGTTACGGTATCGGAAGATTGTATTAATGGGGTTCACTTACTTTTTTGCCATAGAAGCTTAAAGAGGTATTCCAGGGAAAATCTATAAATTAGCAATGGAAAGGGTTAACCAAGGTTAACCCTTTCCTAATATACTTACCTGTCCGTTTTTGGCCCCCCAAGGAGATCTCCGGTCCGGTCACGTGATGGTCCGGGCTGCAACTCGCGGATCCTCTTCTTCCGGTTCGGTGACGTCACCATACCGGTCCGGCATCGGCTCTTCTATTAGCAGCAGAGCACTAAACCCTGACTGGCTTGGTAGCGTGTAGCCAATCAGGGTTCAGTGCTCTGTGTCCCCCCACCTGCTGTACCAAGTTAGCCGGGTGCTGATGTCCCCGACCCCCCTCCTTCATGTATAATCACCCCAATCTCTCCCCCGGCCCCCCTCCTTCATGTATAATCACCCCGATCTCTCCCCCCGGCCCCCCTCCTTCCTGTGTATACAGTCCTATTCAAAGATCGCTCAGCCCCCAGTGTAATTGCTCCCTGTGCTGGCCCTGATCTCCGCACCTGTACTCAGCTGACAGATGCTGTGCACGAAGCAAGGAAGAAATCTCTCCTGCACTCACTTACACAGCGCCTGTCAGCTGAGTACAGGTGCGGAGATCGGGGCCAGCACAGGCAGCAGTTACACCGGGGGCTGAGCGATCTTTGAATAGGACTGTATACACAGGAAGGAGGGGGAGAGATCGGGGTGATTATACATGGAGGGGGGCCGGGGGAGAGATCGGTGTGATTATACATGAAGGAGGGGGCCGGGGGAGAGATCGGTGTGATTATACATGAAGGAGGGGGGCCGGGGGAGAGATCGGGGTGATTATACATGAAGGAGGGGGGTCGGGGACATCAGCACCCGGCTAACTTGGTACAGCAGGTGGGGGGACACAGAGCACTGAACCCTGATTGGCTACATGCTACCAAGCCAGTCAGGGTTTAGTGCTCTGCTGCTAATAGGAGAGCCGACGCCGGCCCGGTATGGTGATGTCACCGAACCGGAAGAAGAGGATCCGCGAGTTGCAGCCCGGACAATCACCTGACCGGACCGGAGATCTCCTTGGGGGGGCCAAAAACGGACAGGTAAGTATATTAGGAAAGGGTTAACCTTGGTTAACCCTTTCCATTGCTAATTTATAGATTTTCCCTGGAATACCCCTTTAAACTAGAATCCCAGATGTAGGACAAGTGTGACATTTAGAGATGAGCGAACCTGGAGCATGCTCTAGTCCATCCGAACCCGAACTTTCGGCATTTGATTAGCGGTGGCTGCTGAACTTGGATAAAGCCCTAAGGCTATGTGGAAAACATAGGTATAGTCATTGGCTGTATCCATGTTTTCCAGACCACCTTAGAGCTTTATCCAAGTTCTGCAGCCCCAGCTAATCAAATACCGAACGTTCGGGTTCGGATCGACTCGAACCCGAACTCTGTTCGCTCATTTCTAGTGACATTCCTTTAGTGAAGGCTTCTTTATGGTGTTGACTATGTGGTCCCAGACCAATCTCTGGCTATTACTGCGTCCTCTATTACAGTCTTGCTCTGCACCATGATAGTCGTGGTGTGAGCCCAATGCAAGACCAGTAACTGGACATCTGTCTTGTAGGCCAATGTTGTGCAAGAACCTTCTGATGGTTTATGTAGACACTGTTTGATGCCCTAAACTTGGATTCTAACGTCAGTGTGGTCAATGTGGAGTAGACTTGCCAAACTGTGACAAGTGGTGATAACAGAGATGTAAAACGGCCATCACACAATGCCTGATCCAATTTCTGAGGTTTAACGTGGCTGAAAAAAAATTGCTTTTAATCTGGCATTTACACCAAGCCGCACATGCCACAGATTAGAGCTAGGAGCTTGAAAATGTTATGATTTTCTTGCTACCTTTTTGATTGGCTTAATCTTACGGCTTGTCCTTCTTGGTGATGGAACTTCAATATTTAGGAGTGTAAACAATTACCTATCCCAGGAAAGTTTAATAAAATTTACTCTACATTTCCACTGGGTCGTGGGTAAACTGCTTTGTCTCATTACAGACATATGTGGCCGGAGTAAGCAAAGTCTGACTGGCAGGGGTCTGGTCACCGCAACCCCACTGATCGCTAGAAGGGGGGGGGGAGAGGAAGGTGTTGTTTACATTTTAACCAGTCACTACATGGACAAAAAGTGAAGCCATTAGAAGACAAAGTGGCATGGACAGATTTCCCAGAAGCAGGTGTCACATTAGCAGAACTCCTGTCGATCAGTAACTGGTGATATATTCTAGCCATGTTTCACCAATGTCTATGAAAGACATGTATAGCGGTCCACGATAAGTGAGGAAATAAGGATATTAAAAGAAGTATCATTTTAGGTGCCCACGATGGGAATGGGTTTCCCATTCTTCTATACAGCAGTTATAGTATAAGGGTGAGAAGAACTTTAATTTCCAAAGTGGAAGTCAAGGCAAAGAAGTCAGAAGGATGTTAAGAAATAATGTCTGTAGACTACATGCACAGACATATGACCCAAGGAATTTCTTGACATATAGACAGAAATGTATGTCGTATATGGAGGCATACCTGTGCCAGGCCCACTGAGTTCAGTGGACTGCATGTAGCCTACTGGTGACTACATTGAGCCTATTTTCAGATATATTATTCTGTTAGGGACTAGTCACCAGTAGACTATATTCAGTCCTCTCAAGTCAAGGGACCCAGGTTGAGTACGACCTGGTATATGTTTTTATACCTTTCTGCCACTATATAGACAAAAAACCCACACAGGCTAAGTTGTTCTTATAAGTTCTTACCTTACAGTTCTACAAATGACCACTACGTAGAGAGAACACATACCTGATAGGGTCGGACTTTATGATGAATTTCTTGGATTCCCACTTCTCTTGTTCTGACGTCACGACACTATGGAGGATGTACAGATCAGTACAGGTCACACGTCTATTTAATATATTTTTCACTAAGCAAGTCCAACCAAATGGGCAATGATCTTAGTATTGAGACGAAACAGCCAAGAACATTCTATAACTACTGTTCATTGCCGCTCTCTGTCCTCTTATGTGATGAAGAACAATCATCATCTTCACATGCAAAGAAATCATTGGCACTATGATTAGATGTTAGAGTTCCAATAATGGAAAGCAAGGACCCTTTCATTTAGAAAGTTTCCCAAAACACTGACCACCATTGATGCAGCTTTTCGGCAAGGCACGGGCAGCCACAAAGAAAATCCATTAATAGTGTTGAGCAAACTCTATGAAATTGTCAATGTTCGGCAACTTCTATAAACTCAAACGCTCAGCATATTACTCCCCTCTTCTGGGTAAGGTAGAGGAAGCCCGAGGACTGCCTGAAAATCATGAATACAGAATGTGTTTCACATACGCTGTGTGTAGAGTTGTGCCTATTCTAGCACAACTCCACAGGGTGAATGTTATTCACATAGAATTTGCATTTGTACTGCTGCATTCAGTACTTTTACCTACTACACTAGAAGGCGCCCTTCAATCCCTCTTTTCCCTCCAGACACGGGCAGTTATATGCTGAGTGTTCGGGTTCACAGAAGTTGCTGAACTTTGACATTTTGAAGACATTATGAAGTTCGCTCAACACTATCCATCAAGCCGGATTCTGTTTTCAGAGACTATCAAGTGTTGGGTATTCTAAATAATCTACTGTGTAATGTATTTGCCACTACCATTGACATTACATTAACTCTCTTTCATTTTGTGAATTATTGTAGCATCTATGGCCACCTAAGGAGGTCAGGCTGTTATCCCATCATTTATCACTATGTAAGTGACCCCCTTCCCATTGACAGTAATGACCCACACTGCCTTAACCCCACTATAACCAACAATACCCGTAAAGTCATAAATCAGCTTGGTGATAAATACGGCTTTGTGTCAGTCATTGTGTCAGTAAGCGCCTTCATGAATCTACATGACGTTGTCGGATCAATAACAAGCTGCTACTTCATAAGGAAGTATCTGGCCATCACCAAGAATTATATTGTTACCTCTGTGCCGAGATCTTTCATCCTGGCTAACGCCAATTCTCGCAGATTACCATGCTCCACCCCAGAGCTTACCAACGGCATAGGAATATCTCTGAAAAAACAGAGGGGAAAAAAGGCTATTATCAATATGCCAAGTGTCATTCAACGCAAAAATCCTCAATAAGTCAATCAATAGTAAGACTATAAGTATACATTGTAAATGCTTAGGAGGAAGACTGCTAGGAATTTCATCAAGGCTAAAATCAAATATGAAGAAGTAGGAACCAGAGTAAGAAATGGTGCGCTTGCTCTGGGTCCAGCTCCAACCAAACTAACCAAAGCCTAATGTGTAAAGAGGAATCTTAATGCACCATCAGTTTGCAACTATCAACCTTTTGGCATGAAGCTTGAAGGCGGCCTAAATATTAAAGCTTTGAACAACTCAGGTGCCCCACAGCAATTTACACTGGGGAAACAAAACAGATATTGCAGATTAGAATGAATTTACATAGGCACACTATAAAAAAAAAGTCTGAACACCCCTGTAGGCCAACATTTTTCAGGACTGGACCATAGAATGACAGATCTAGTACTCAGAGGTAAGTTCCAGAGGGACATAGAGAGGAAAGTATGGGAATTCAAACTGATAAAAACATTCCAGTCGGACGCAGGCCGCAATAAACTATTTGCTCACATTTGGACACCTTGGTTGCCATTCCATGACAGCCCTGAAATGGCAAACTGGCTTGCTGCTCCCTGAATCTGTTGTGCTCCTTAGACCGACCTTCCTCCCCCTCTTTTTTTTACATTTTTTTATTTTATCCTTTATCTATCCTTCCTTTCGTGTTTCTTCTCGCTTACGCTACATTTTTCTTCATTTCCTAACTATTCTGTTCTTCTTGACATAATACACATTAAGTTGTCAAATCTATAGGTGACACAAAATTCCTGTGACTTAGTTTGAAGTTATAGTTTCTGCTGTTTTATATGACATAATTACTATGTTTCCTTTGTCACAGTTGGACATGCTCGGCTGCTATACTATATTGATGTTCCTTATCTTTTGGCTCTGTGCAGTCACCATTATGTTTTTCTTTTCTATACTTCTTTCAATAAAAAAATTTCATGCAAAAAAAAAAAAAAAACATTCCCATCAACATGGACTAAACCTGGCACCTGGATTTATGACCCACTACATGGACACACTCCACGGATAAAACCAAACTGACCAAGAATCTTGGACTTCTAAATAACCTTTAATTTACAAGTCCTTTTTATTGCAAGGTCGAAATAAATTTTTGCCAGTATTCTGAGATATACCAGGGGCAAAACCCAAAAAAGAGATATGGCAGCTTTAACAGGCAATGAATGGAACAGCAGTGCACATGCTGCCACTCCATTCCAATATTAAGATCTTCCCCTACAATCAAACACTATTGTTTATTCTGTGAGGGGGGGGGGGATTAGTGATGACTGGCATTCCCCTTTAAAGAGGTTGGACACTTTATAGTAAAATTGTTCAGTGTAGAGTATTAGTAAGTGTACGCACTGCCGTTACTGACAGCAGCTCCCTATGTACCTCATAGAGCTGAAATCAGACTCCCCTCCTCCAGGCTGTGCTGTCCTGCTCTGTGGTGAGTCTGTCCATAAGATGGCCGGCATGGAGGAGCATGTGAGAAGCATGCCCCGCCCCCCAAGTGTCCAACACTGAGCCTGTGTATGCCTAAGGTGGCCACTGGAGGGGCAGGGCATGGTCACATGCTCCTCTATGTCGGCCATCTTATGGACAGACTCACAACAGAGCAGGGCAGCACACCCTGGAGGAGGGGAGTCTGATATTAGCTCTATGAGGTACAAAGGCTATTTTACAAGGGGCCAGCATTATTTACATTAGGGTTTTTTTAACATTTCTTTTTACAATCCAGTCACAGAAAATTACTTTTAGTGACATTGTGGCTGTTATGAAGACATGCCAAGAAGCCAACAATCAAACATGGATACCGAGAATAGATTTACCCTACAACAGTCCCATAATTCTGTCACTTTTAGCACATGAGAGGCATGAAGCCATTAGAGCTTGGGCTGCAGACATCATAACCACCATTTCTCTTTTAAGTTGCAGAGCTACTCAAGAAAAACACTCGCAGCATAGGGCACCGCTATCTGTAAATGAGTGCCGAGGCTTTGAACACCTGGACAGCACAATAGGATCTGAGAGCAACTAATGGAGTAGTGAGCGCAGCTCTGACATGCCGAGTGCCGGAGCTCATTAGCTTGTTACAGAAGGACGGCGATCTTACCGAGGGACATTGTAAGTGAGACTACATTCAGTGACAATGAGATCTATAATACATTACCGTCACTGTTCTCCAGTAACTCTGTCATTTACCATAGGAAATAATGTACAGGTGTAGAAGAGAAAAACTCAACTCAAATCCTATAAATTAAGGAGTGAAGGTTTTAAGAGAGGCCAAGGAAGTGAAGTGGAATTTTTTGAAATGTTTAGTGGGATCAAGAATGTTTAGTTAAGTGTCCAGGAAGCTAAATGGAGTTGTCCATTGATGTCCAAGAGGCTTATATCTGTGGACTTGAGACTGGTGGAGGTCCGATCTCAGGGACCTCCTCTGATAGGGTATATGCACACTATGGAAATCGCGCAGATAACTTCCAGCAGATTCCGTGCGCGCTCCCGCTTGACGTTCTGCCCTCCCATAGGCTCTATGCTCAGGCAGATTCCACCGTCCGCCCAAAGAATTGACATGACAATTCTTTGTGAGGATGGCGGAGTCTGCCAGTGCATAGAATGGAGCCTATAGGACTGGCGGAACTTCAAGCAAGAGCACGGGGGATGGCAAGCGACAGAATGCATTGGAAGTGATCTGCGTTATTTCCTTATTGTGCATATACCCATAAAGATCCACAGCCCTATTTTACTGCGGTGTCCAATTCACTATTTCCCTCTGCAAGTATATGGGGCCACGTTTTAGATGGCTGAGAGTCCAGGAGCACTTTTTAAGCAGTGTACCCTTCGGGATTGTGGTGGTCACAAATCAAGAAGTGATGGCATTACTTTCCAAGATGGCTACAAACCTTCAATAAACCACACTGTGGCTTTAAAAATAGAATATGAACCATGGGCGAACTAAACCATAGGCACCCTGTTAGGGACAGTATAGATCTATTGCAATGAGCAGATCCAGCTCTGGAAGATTTTGTCACCCACTGGAAGCCAGGGCAGCTCCATGCTAAGAGGGGATGGCAGTTAGGTGGAGACAACCTTTTTACTGTGAGTTTTTAGTGCTGGCCAAATATGCTTCGCCTTCTTGTATCATGTAGTAATTCTTGCTGATGTGTCATTGTTTCCCCGGCAATACATTTAAGAAGGAAATCAGGCCCCTGCTCGACACGTGTTCACTAAATTAAAGCTTGTTTCCCGTCATGGCTTTAGGCAGGCGACTCAAATCTCATTTTTAAGAAACACGTTTGGACCCTTAGGATACAGAAACATGGAATTGAGAAGTTGTAACTCCCCGATGTAGGTGACCCGCTATTTCCTGCTGTGCTGAGTCAGGTCACTGAAGGAGAATTGCATTACGGAACAAGAAACTACATTTTAATAGTGATGTCTAAAGGTCCCCATACACCCTCAATAACTGATGGGTGAATGACTGTCTCCTGCGCGCTGTCCTTCCTCCCCATACAGAGGAATTTTCAGCGTGGCCGAGGGTTTCTGTATTCTCTATGGGGAGGAGGTAAGAGTTCCCCCCCTGCAGCTTCTCTCTACCGAAACAAAGGGGTTTGATGGTGATTTTCTATCACGTCCTACCCCTATCTCTGACATAATCTGTTAGTGTTTGTTCGGGAAAGCCCCATACACCTTAAATTGTCTGAACCCCCCAACTAAAGTCCATATTACACCGCCCAATATAAGAGGGAAGCAAGCCACCGACCTGTCAGGTAAGCAGCGAGTGGGGCTGCCTGGACAATCCTTAGGGTGGGTTCACACTGAGGAATTCTCGCGGATAAATTCCACGGAATTCCGTCGGCTGTACGTGCTCGCGGCTGCGCGCCTTTCCGCCGACTCCATAGACACCATTCTATGGGCCGGCTGATTCCGCATTCCTCCGCAAGAATTGACATGTCAGTTCTTTCGGCAGAATGCGGAATCAGCCGGGCCACAGAATGGTGTCTATGGAGCTGGCGGAAAGGCGTGCGTCCGTGCGCGCGTACAGCCAGCGGAATTCCGCTGAGTTTATCTGCAAGACTTCCTCAATGTAAACCCACCCTTAGATCGTCCTGACGGCCCATTAACGTTAGTGGAGGTCTGCTGCCGCCACTCCTGTAGCATGAAGCGACACACAGAAGACATTCGCTGCACTGATCGTGATTTCAGCTGATTGTGGTCTTTTAATATGCACCATTACACTAAACGATTATTGGTCGAAACAGCTGGTAATCGGCCAAGTACGTCCGATAATCGTTCGGTGTAATAGGGCCTTAAGGTGTATGAGTACCTTTAGAGGTTTATAGAAGATTATAGAGACATTTTCCAGGACAAGTAAGAGAATGTTAAAGGTCCCTATCCTCTCTCAATAAGTAAAAGCCAGCAGTTATCTCTCCTGTCTTCTCCATACACAGGTTCCTGTGTTTTTCTATAGGGAGGTGGAGAGCCACACTGCTCTGGCTTCCACATTTCTCCCAGAGATCAACAAGGTCCGGCAGTGATTTTCCATCACACCTAAGCCCTACCTCCACTGACATCTGTGGATGGCCAACAAAGGTGTAATGTGTATGGGGACATTAGGACTGGAAGATCCTCATGAAACTGTGATGCAGTGGTACCTCGGTTCTCAAACTGCTTGGAACTCAAACTGTATTTTCAAAAAAAGTTTGCTTTGGTTCTCAAACTCTTGCTCGATTCTCGACACTTTTCAGGCCCCCAGTCTTGAAGTACTCGGTGTCTGAACGTTTTTGCGAGTGTGGATTGTGGGTTGTAATTGGTGAGTTTAGCACTGGTGAGGCTTCACATACAGAACAGTACTGTATAAGACTGATAAGACTGCTGGAGTACAGGAATAGTACAGTCAGTGCACCACCATCTCCCATACTTAACATTGCTGGAATGGGGGGACTCTATACAGTAAAGGATGAGTGAGAAGTTAGTTGCTGGTCTTGTTGAGTGTTTCTTGTAATATATGGATACTGTATGTAATTATTGGTGGCTGCTGGAACCAATTTAACACATTTACATTATTTCCTATGGGAAGACACTGCTCGCTTCTCAAACTGCCTTACTGAACTAATTAAGTTCAATAACCAAGGTACTACTGTATTTGGAGTAACCAGATCCTCCAGAACCATTACGGGTAATGGATTCCTGCTTTGATTGATAAAGGAGAGTCCACAACAAGGGATACCTCCCTCTATGACATCCAAATATGATCCAAAGGTCAAAAGGATATGGGTTGTATTAGGTTCTGTTCACACTGCTAATGGAGACTCCTACAGAAGTTTACTCATATATGACAGTAAGAATAGTATCTCATGCAGAGTTCTGGCTGCTACTAAAACAATGGATGCAATTATGGATGAGTGTGCTATACTTACCAAAATTTACACCTGTCCCACGCTGGCTTAGGTTTCAGTGAGAAAGCTTTGGCAGCAAAGATGCACTGGAATTTATGCAGTGGCATTTACTTCTACATAAATCCAACATACCAATACACTAATGGGGGATTAAAGGAGTAGTGCGGCGCTAAACAATTATCACAAAATAACACACATTACACATGTTTCCCCCCACCCACGCTAAACCCGGAAGTGTGATGCATTATACTCACCGCATCTCGTGTCGACCCCCGTCCGCCATCTTGTGACAATGACGTAGTCTTCGGGAGGCCGGTCGAACCGCTCCATCCGTCCCTCATGCCGGCCCCCCTCTGCCACGTCTTAACTGTGCTCACCTGCGGCAGAGGGGGGCCGGCATTAGGGACGGATGGAGCGGTTCGGTCGGCCTCCCGAAGACTACGTCATTGTCACAAGATGGCGGACGGGGGTCGACACGAGATGCGGTGAGTATAATGCATCACACTTCCGGGTTTAGCGTGGGTGGGGGGGAAACATGTGTAATGTGTGTTATTTTGTGATAATTGTTTAGCGCCGCACTACTCCTTTAATCCCCCATTAGTGTATTGGTATGTTGGATTTATGTATAACTAAATGCCACTGCATAAATTCCAGGTCTAGGGGTCGACACGAGATGCGGTGAGTATAATGCATCACACTTCCGGGTCTAGCGTGGGTGGGGGGGAAATACGGGGAAGGGGGCCATTCACATACATAACACACATTACAAAGTTGTATAACTTTGTACTATGTGTTATTTTGTGAATAATTGTTTAGCGCCGCACTACCGCTTTAACACTAGTCCTAATAAATCCCCCCTAATCCATCCCTGTTTCACAAAAAAAATTAAATAGATAGGAGATAGACAGATAGATAACTTTATGAGTTAAAAGGCATTAGCCATGACCTCTTTCTCACTGTCCTGTGTATGACTGTAAGAATACTGACAGCAGCTGGAGCCTCCCCCCTCTGCCCTATCTGCTGTAGAATGAAGACTGTAAAGCAGCACCCTACCGCTAAGTCCCGCCCCTCTAATGAACCAGCTGGTGTAAGGCTGGTATTACACGGAGCGATTATCGTTCGAAAAATCGTTAAATCGTCCGGATTTGAACGATAATCGTTTCATGTAATAGCAGGCAACGATTAAAAGACCAACGAGAAATCGTTGATCATTTAATAGGATCCGGACCTATTTTTATCGTTTGATCGTTCGCACATCGTTTGCTGAAATGTACGCAATACCGATGACTAAACGACAGCAAGAACGATCATAAATAACGATCATCGTTCCATGTAATTGGGCGAACGATTTCGGGTCGTTTGCCTTAGCGGTCGTTTAAGATCGTTTATCGTTAGTCGTCGAAAAAATTGCTTGGTGTAATAGTACCCTAAGAGATCAGCATGAAATTACCTGCAGTGTGTCTACAAGATTCTCAATCATGCAGAAAATCCTGAAGATGGAAATACTGTGGAGCCAAGATTATCCCGAGTACAGTTTACAGTATGAACAAAGTGAATTGCTTCATTCCTATCTGCATTCTGCTCGTCAGGTTGTGGGCTTTAAAGTCTTCTCTGCTCTGTGCTGCTCCTCCCCAGGTGCTGGGAAAAGATGGATCAAGTAATAGGAGACTTCTCCCAGTTTTCCAGGCCTGAATCCATCTTTTCCCAGCACCTGGGGAGGAGCAGCACAGAGCGGAACTCACTACAAAGACCCATTCGATGAGCAGAATGCAAATAGGAACAAAGCAATTCAACTCATTCCTACTGTAAATTCGCTCATCTCTACTTATGTCCTTTTGCCTTTCATTTGGTATCCCTTTAATCTTTTTAGCTTCAAAAACATATCCTCTGATTCCAGGGACATGTTAGCACCACGATGGAGATGTGGGTTGCAAGCTTCAGTTATGGTCCAGCTATCCATGATGGAAAACCATTATGACTTTTGTCACGGCATCATCATCTCGGCTCCCCCACATTCAGATTAGATCTCAGATCGACACCTAACTGGAAGTCCTTTCCTTAAAAGTGGCCAGTGGAGGGACATCATCTCACATCTGTCACCAAGAAAACACAGAGGGCTCCTGGGAAACCCCAGCTAGTTAATAGCACTTTAGTCCAAGACTGATGAGACAAGGTGAAACTCAAGAAGAATGTAATTTACCGGACCTCATGACTTAGTGCCGTGTTCCTTTATAATGGATCTTAACGTAAGAATTTCCTTGTAATTAATTTTCCTTTTACAAAAGAACAGGGACAATTGTTTAAGGAACGACTGACACTTTAAAAAGGAGTTTAATGATTGAGGCGGCATCACCCGCATACACAATGGCTTACTATGTAATGAAGGACAATAGATCAAGTTCTTCACCACTGAGACTGATAAAGCAAGACAATAGTTCTCAGCCAGCCAGATGATGTAGAAATTTTTACTGATCCGATTAGCAATTAAACTTGCGTCCGATTAGGTGAAATGTTCTAGATCAAGTATCTCCTTTATTTACCAGAAACCCCATAGTCGTGTCTCTGTGATAAAGCTGTATTGTCTTAGGTGTGATTAAATATTGTACGAGACCAATGTAACACTCTCTCCTCATCAGGTGCACCTTTAATTTTGCATTCATAGACCATGTTGATTAATGATTCATACAAAAAATTAGCAAAAATGTCAGTTTAGTTAGAATCTAAACTTTTTGTAATTCGTGTCAAGAAATTCATTGGAGAAGGGACTCTTGTCAGACAGGACTCCCTGTCCCTGTACCTATAGTGTGGGCAATAGGGGATCTTCCAAACAGGGGTCCAAATCCAAAGCTAATGTAACAGTGATATGTGTTGAATCGGACCGGAAGCAAATTGTGGGAAATTCCCTCACCTCTAGTCCCAATTTCTGCACATAACATGCTCTACCTCGCCTCCTCCATTGCATCAGTCATTCAATATGTAGCAAAAGTGCCTGATACTGGTCCTGAACGCTGCTTTTCTCGGGTAGAGCTTCATTCACCCATCAAAGAGATCAATATCCTTCCGACTCCAAGAGTTTGTCCCCATACACCCTAGACTTTAGTTGCAAGTATTGGGTTCGGACATCAATCAGGTGTATGGGGCTGCCCAAACAAACAACAACAAATCTCGGTGTTAAAATGGGCGGGAGATATAGCTGACAGCCAGATGGTGTATTGAAGGTGTAAGGCCAACTTTATATGCAAAAGATTAGCCCGTGTAGCCTCATTTGAGAGTCTCAAAACACAGGACTAGCCAGATGTCCCTTGTCATTACACTGACTTATAGGGCCACTTAATATGGTGGTTTTGGTGGTTTCCCTACAGGAGCTGCCCCCTGGCCGGGTCCTTCCCGGAGGGATATCTGGCTAGTCCTGTGTTTCGAGACTCTTAAATGAGGCTCCACAGGCTCTTCTTTTGCATAATCATGTTTCCCAGGGAGCAATGCACCTAGGATTTCACTGTATTGAGTGCTTTAACGGGCAGTCGGCAGTGTTATCATTTGGCTGGTCTCCCTGAGATCAGTCATCTGTTTCTCTTATGGCCAACTTTAGACACAGATGACCAGGTTTTCTGACCTTCCCATGGACTGACACAAGCAGCTGCTTGAACAGGACTTTGAGAAGCCACAAAAAAGGGTTGTATATAATATGGTTGATGGTATTCCAAACTTAAGGTATCCATACACCTTTAAAATCCTAAAATAAAACAATTTGAAGAAATTTCAAACACATTAAGATTCCTGGGTCGGATTTAGGGAGCTTTATACAACTTGGCAAAGTAACAAATCCTAAAAAATCTCCTATTTCAGGGTCAATGTATTGACTCAGCAAAATAGATCAGTTTCCATTTGCTTCTGTGTGAGATGACAACCCCACCGTGAACCACAAAACAGCATGCAGCACAGATGATGGGAATTTAACATTCGGATACAATAGTAAAAACGAATTGCCGGCACCTACAACAGAAGCTAAAATTGCTCCCATTTTACTGTCAGACAGAAAGGCTGTTAACTCGAAACGTATAGTTTATGATGCCTTCAAGGCATTCTCCTGTTCTCTCCATAAACATAATCCTAAGAAAGGGGGTGTCACCCGCTTCTTCTCTTTCTTGGCTTCACAGCCATTTGTCAGTAAGCTGAGCACCGTTCACTAGAGGCCTCATTGATCTTTTCTCCCGGGATTTTACTTCTCTGAAACGCCGCATTACAAGAGAGAGACAAATCGCTCTTTGGAAAACTGTGCAGCAAATAAATCCTACTAAAGTAGTGATCATCGGAGAGAATATTTGTCTAGAAGATGGAGGTAAAACAAGCTCTGAAATATTGACCAGTCCTGGATGGCCGGTGAAAAATGGTGGATGGTCATGGTTCTGGACTCTACAGGGGAAACACCCGAGACTGATCCCATCTATCAGCCAGCATAAGTATGGTGTTACATGTGCCGGCAGGGATCTCTGTCTTCTGGCCCTCATACGTATAGTGCACAGCAAACATTAGATGTGTATGCAGGGACGACATTTTCTACATTTGCATTGGTATTTGCCTCAGGATCAAAGGCGGTTGTCCGATCTCCTCTTATAAGAGAACATGTCAGCTTCAGAAAGGCAGGGCTAGTTTTACTTTTATGATCTGATGGCAGATTCCGCTACTCTAGTTTGCTGCTGAGAGTAGTGTATAGATCTGTGACCTGAACGTGAGAACACAGCCATCTACAGAGAAAGACCAAGGATATTCAAAGTATTCAGGACAATGTTGTTGATGCCACTTCTTGCAGCCTTAGCTGAAATGTCAGATATTCATTCGAGTAACAATCCAAGTTGGTCTGAAGTTCACCAAACCTTACGGTATGAATTAACACCCCAGTGAGCAACTCTGCATTCTATGGCTTTACAGCAACCAAAGGGTTCGTCCTGACAGATGGAAAAATAGATTTCCTGGTTCCCGTCAGACCTCTTCAACAATCCTCGCAGTTACAGAAAGACGAGCGAGAAAACAAAGAGGGAAAAGTAATTAATTCACCCGCGTGTGGCCATTTTCTCCAATGTCGAGTCTATTACGGAGCGCCAAATGTATTTGTTTAATGGTTTCATCGTTATTACCTCCCAGAAATCCAATAGCCTCTGTTACTTGGATTGTAGTTCACAGCAAGGCCGTAAATTTTAATGTCAAACTTCGGCTGCATGTTCATGTGGCAGGAACAATAGTATTTTCTTGTAGACTCCACAGGAGACTAATATCTAAATAGCCCCGTAAATAATAATCTTAATGAACTCAAGGGGAACAGAAAGCTGTTTTGCTGATGAGAGAACTTTGACATGGCCAGCATGCTTTCACGCAGAGACAACGCACATTTAACCATTATGTAATCAACGTACGGTGCAATAAGGTTTGCATGGAAATAGGGAAGACGTGGCTGCAAATGCTATGCCAAGATGAACCATTTTGCTATTTTATTCATTATCTTTTTAGGCCTGAGCTACACAGAGAATTGCGTAAAAGAACTGATTGATTTTAACTATCGAGCTACAGCTGCAGCAGTTACAAAAAGTTACATACAATCTTGTGGCCTGAAAGCTGTCAGTTAGTTCCACAAAAAGCCTCTCTGTAGCCCAAGGGCAATATTATAACTACTATAATACTACTCCTATATACAAGAATATAACTACTATAATACTACTCCTATATACAAGAATATAACTACTATAATACTGCTCCTATATACAAGAATATGACTACTATAATACTGCTCCTATATACAAGAATATAACTACTATAATACTGCTCCTATATACAAGAATATGACTACTATAATACTGCTCCTATATACAAGAATATAACTACTATAATACTGCCCCCTATATACAAGAATATAACTACTATAATACTGCCCCCTATATACAAGAAGATAACTACTATAATACTGCCCCCTATATACAAGAATATAACTACTATAATACTGCCCCCTATATACAAGAATATAACTACTATAATACTGCTCCTATATACAAAAAGATAACTACTATAATACTGCTCATATATACAAGAATATAACTACTATAATACTGCTCCTATATATAGGAATATAACTATTATAATACTGCTCCTATATACAAGAATATAACTACTATAATACTGCTCCTATATACAAGAATATAACTACTATAATACTGCTCCTATATACAAGAATATAACTACTATAATACTGCTCCTATATACAAGAATATGACTACTATAATACTGCTCCTATATACAAGAATATAACTACTACTAATTAGCAGGGAAGTGGGAAGATGGAACAGCGGAAGGTAACAGTCTGTTACCTTCCGCTGTTCCATCTTCCCCCTTCCCTGCTCATGTTCACAGTGTGATCACGATTAAAGACTGCATCGGTTAATCCGTGGTGAGTGACCGCCTCTTTTACTATTACGTATTCTGATAACTACTATAATACTGCTCCTATATACAAGAATATAACTACTATAATACGAACTGGAGAGAGTGGAACGGCTGCACATCCCATCTATGGCTGATACTAATGCCGCTAGGCCTATATTAAAAATCAACACCAGAGTGTCTGTATATGAATTGATCAAGCCATATTGCCCCGTGTACCACCGCGCAGGTCCTCTGGTCCACACGGGTCCCTACGCTGACTCCACACCGTGTCGGTCAGCGACCGCCAACCCCGCAAAGCGTGCACATGCAGGGAAGGGAGGCCATGGAACGGCCCTGCAACCCCAATGTCACAGGACCAGACCCAAAAAGCCCCACCAAAACCCAGCCAGCACCACCGGCGGGGAAGGCTGCCCCCAAACGACACAAGTATGGATATGGTATTACACTTACCATTGCTGCTCTCACAGAATGGGGAAGACATAGGGTCCAGACATGTGAGCACAGACATATCCTGCTAATTTTGGTCATGTGGGTCTTATAAAGGAGTGTTAGCTGTTCAGAGAGGGAGAACTGTGAAACACGAACTGGAAACACGCCTGCGGGGGTGGTGGTCACTGACTGGCACAGTGTGGACTTAGTGTAGGGACCCATTTGTATCAGATACCTGCACGCGGTACATGGGGCAGTGTGGCTTGATCAATTCACATACAGAATTCTGATGATTTTTATACAGCCGAGAGGTACTAGTATCAGCCATAGGTGTGAGGTGCAGCACTCTTTCTTCCCTGAACCGTATTTTGTTTCTCTCTTTTCTCCGTGTTTTGCACTCCTCCTGGTGAGACCCACATGACCGCAATTAGCAGGAGACACCTGAGTGCTCATGGTTTTAATCCCTCCTGTCTGTCCCATTCTATCTTTGATAGCTATGGTGAGTGCAATACCTTATCCAGACTTGTGCTGTTTGGGGGCAGCTTCCTCCGCCGGTGGTGCTGGCTGGGTTTTGGTGTGGCATTTTTGGGTCTGGTCCTGTGGCATGGGGGTTGAAGGGCCGTTCCATGGCCTCCCTTCCCTGACTGTGCATGCCTGCGGGGGTGGTGGTCGCTGACTGGCACAGTGTGGACTTAGTGTAGGGACCCATGTGTATCAGATACCTGCACGCGGTACATGGGGCAGTGTGGCTTGATCAATTCACATACAGAATTCTGATGATTTTTATACAGCCGAGAGGTACTAGTATCAGCCATAGGTGTGAGGTGCAGCACTCTTTTTCTTCCCTGAACCATAACTACTATAATACTGCTCCCTATATACAAGAATATAACTACTATAATACTGCTCCCTATATATATGAATATAACTACTATAATACTGCTCCTATATACAAGACTACAACTACTATTATACTGCTCCTATATACAGGAATATAACTACTATAATACGAACTGGAGAGAATGGAACGGCTGCACATCCCATCTATGGCTGATACTAATGCCGCTAGGCCTATATTAAAAATCAACACCAGAGTGTCTGTATATGAATTGATCAAGCCATATTGCCCCGTGTACCACCGCACAGGTCCTCTGATCCACACGGGTCCCTACGCTAACTCCACACCGTGTCGGTCAGCGACCGCCAACCCCGCAAAGCGTGCACATGCAGGGAAGGGAGGCCATGGAACGGCCCTGCCACCCCAATGTCACAGGACCAGACCCAAAAAGCCCCACCAAAACCCGGCCAGCACCACCGGCGGGGAAGGCTGCCCCCAAACGACACAAGTATGGATATGGTATTACACTTACCACTGCTGCTCTCACAGAATGGGGAAGACATAGGGTCCAGACATGTGAGCACAGTGTTTTGCACTCCTCCTGGTGAGACCCACATGACCGCAATTAGCAGTAGACACCTGAGTGCTCATGGTTTTAATCCCTCCTGTCTGTCCCATTCTGTCTTTGATAGCTATGATGAGTGCAATACCTTATCCAGACTTGTGCTGTTTGGGGGCAGCTTCCTCCGCCGGTGGTGCTGGCTGGGTTTTGGTGTGGCATTTTTGGGTCTGGTCCTGTGGCATGGGGGTTGCCATGGCCTCCCTTCCCTGACTGTGCACGCCTGCGGGGGTGGTGGTCGCTGACAGGCACAGTGTGGACTTAGTGTAGGGACCCATGTGTATCAGATACCGGCACGCGGTACATGGGGCAGTATGGCTTGATCAATTCACATACAGAATTCTGATGTTTTTATATGCAGCCGAGAGGTACTAGTATCAGCCATAGGTGTGAGGTGCAGCACTCTTTTTCTTCCCTGAACCATAACTACTATAATACTGCTCCTATATACAAGAATATAACTACTATAATACTGCTCCTATATACAAGAATATAACTACTATAATACTGCTCCTAAATACAAGAATATAATTTGATAACACTACATAACACTCTATGTGGGTTTAAAAAAGGCTAAAGTATAATTATTTGGTCTCACCTCTGTACTCTGTAAACTCGGGTCCATGGTGGAACAAGAGCCAAAATCCTGGCCACCAGATCTACCAATGTGCTTGGAGAGTAACTTCTGTATCTTCCAGTTTTCCAGAGCTCATACAATCCAGTACCACGAATAACTAGCGTTGGGTACAGTTTCATTCCATCCGGTCTGAAAGCGGGGTTTTCAAAAAATTCCTGCAAAGACAAGAGAACACATCATAATATAGTATAAAAAGGTATGGATAGAGAATACACAAATACTCGGTAGGTAACTTTTCAGAAAACACCTGGCACAACAATGGTGAGTAACTCAGGATCAGTACAGGATAAGTAATATAATGTAAGTACACAATGAACCCACCAGCAGAATAGTGAGTGCAGCTCTGGATTAAAATACAGGATGTAACTCAGTACTAGTACAGAATCAGTAATTTCATGTATGTACACAATGACCTCACCAGCAGAATAATGAGTGCAGCTCTGGAGTATAATATAGGTTGTAACGCAGGATCAGTACAGGATAAGTAATGTAATGTATGTACACAGTGAACCCACCAGCAGAATAGTGAGTGCAGCGATGAAGTATAATACAGGACTTTTGACATCAATCAGTTCTACATGAAAACTGAAAAATGGTGCATATAGCACAAGGTTATTTTTTTCGACTGGTAATTTTGATTTATGATTTTGAAGGCGTAACGTTTGCAAAGTGCGCACCACCCATACATCAATAAATCAGGCCATCAAATCCTACACTATGATGGACAAGCACCATGAACAATGCATTTATCATGTGCGGCCTGTGTGGTTAATGTGGTGTCAGGTTTACAGCTTTATAGAGATAATTTATATGAGAATTGGTGAATGGACTCGGCTTGTGATGTTAAGATTTACCCACAGGGAGTAGGAGTGAGATTGCAGGAGTCGGGACGAGCGGCTGGGGATTAGTTCCTGTATCTACGACGTTACAAGCCGATTATATGACAGGGCTTGTTGCGTCATCCCTCACTGCTCGGAATACTTACACTATTTCATCTTGGAAAGTAACAAAAATAAATCTAAGTAGAGATAATCGTAAGGAAATGTCTTAAGTGAGACCTTCCAGACATGTTCAGACCGTAAATGCTGCTCAATAATATGGAAAATATATATATATAAAATAGGGCAACGAAACACGTCATGTGAATACTCCAGCGTAGTTATAGAGTACAAAGACAACTCCAGTCTGGCACCATAAATCTCAGCACAGGAGGCCAAAAAATAAAGTAAAAAGAGTGGTGAGAAAAAAATGCCCACTATATTTCATACTGGTGTAGAGGAAACGGTGCGATCAGAGTTACTTACTGACAGATGTATTATAGTTCTATCATACCTCCCAACTTTCGCGCGGAGGAAAGAGGGACAGTCACGGCAATGTGCCACCCCACCCCCCATAGCCACGCCCCTCATAACCGCATCACCTGTTACCATTACATAAGAAACAAATAATATCACCAGATCTTCACCACCCACCCCCACCCCACCCCCCTTATACCATTACTACATAACATCCACTATACAAAGAGCAGTACTCCCCCTCAGCAGTGACCATATAGCTGTAGATTAGGCTGTACACAGGCTCTGCAGACCTTATAGGTGATTGTATTGCCGGTATTCAGTGACTCACAGGGGACGTCTTCTCTGCTTCAATTTTGTGTTTCTTGCCATCTTTCCCCTCCCCCTGTGCAGCAGTCCCCATAGAGTATAGCCCTCTCAAGTAGCAGCCCCTATATAGTATAGGACCCATTCCTGTGCAGGAGCCCCCCAAAAGCACATAGTATAGCCCCCTTTGTATAATATAACCCCTCCTATTTAGCCCCCACATGGTATATAGCATGCCCCTATGTTGTATGTCCCTTAGTATCCCCTTAGTACCCTCCTTAGTACCCCCTCAGTATGCCCTTTATCACCCCCCTAGTACCCCCTTAGTATTCTCTTAGTATGCCCCTCAGTACCCCCTTTAGTACCTTCTTAGTATGCCCTTTAGCACCCCCTTAGTACCCCCCTTGGTATCCTTTTAGTATGCCCCTTAGTACCCCCTCAGTATGCCCTTTGGTACCCCCATAGTACCTTCTTAGTATGCCCTTTAGTACCCTCCTTAGTATGCCTCTTAGTACCCCCTTAGTACCCTCTTGGTACCCCCTTAGTATTCCCTCAGTATGCCCTTTAGTACCCCCTTAGTATGCCCTTTAGTACCCCCATAGTACCCCCTTAGTATGCCCTTTAGTACCCTCTTAGTATGCCTCTTAGTACTCAATCTCGTGGAGCTGCTGGTGCAGGCTTCTGAGCAGAGTACACAGGGCCAGAGGAGTTGAGATGCCATGGACAACTGGAAACATGGTAAGTAAGCTGACTGACCCATTACACTTACCATATTTCCAGTTGTCCATAGCGTCTCTCCTCCTCTGGCCCTGTGTACTCTGCTGGTTAGTTAGCCCCGTGGTGGGTGCCGGGGGGGGGGGGCTTACTGCAATGGGGACAGGGCTTACCGGGTCATACCCGGGACTCTTGGCAACTATGGGCTTCCCCTTCCAGCTCCACGGCGCCTGCACTCTTCTCTCCTTCTTGGCACCAGATGTGACATCATCTGTGCCAAGCAGGAGAGGAGTGTGGGCGCTGCTGGGCTGGAAGAGGAAGCCTGCACCAGAAGCCTGTGCATGGCCTCCTCAGCATCAGGAGCGACATACGCCCGGCCAGAAGGTGTCGCTCACAGTAAAAGGGCCGCACTCTGCACCCGGCAACTGCCGGTGCAGCACCTGGGCCCGGCCGGGGTGGGGGACAGCACCCGAAAACCGGGACTGTCACGCCGGATCCGGGACGGTTGGGAGGTATGTATATATTATCAGCACAACCCTGTCTATGCTCCCTATTAGGTCCTGTATATACAGTACAGTGGTAGCCCCATGAGCTGCTCACTTCTGCTCCCTCCACAACATTACTATCAGATTCAGCCATCCGAAAACTTAATTTTATTCTTCTTAACCCTTCTTCGGTACAATTGCGTAGTGTGCTTTGGGTCATTACTTTGCGGCATCACTCACAATCTCTTAAAGGGAATCTGTCAGCACAGAATTGAGCCTGTTTTACTCAGTGTAAACATACCCTAATCGAGTCAAAAAGAGGTTGGGGTTCTGAGGTCATGCTACACTCTGTCACGCCTAATCCCTGGTTCCTCCTCCCTCTTTGAAATAATTTGAATAATTTGGTTTCGGCTTCTAGTTCACACACCGCTAATGTAAAGGGCCATGCGTCTCCTGCATTCTAAGCCATAGCCAGGAAGAGCGGTACTCGCATTAATGGAAATTGGCTTCAGCTGCTCTTCTTGGGTATGACGCCTGCCTGGGTTTAGGGTGCAGGTGCTTACAGCCCTTTACATTGGTGGCTTACAAACTGGAGGCTGAGACAAATTATTCAAATGGAAGTGGGGGGAGGGGGGGGGGGTTCGATGTGACAGAGATTCCAGTAAGAAAAAATAGAATTGTTGCATGGATAAATAAACCAGAGGTACCATGACGCTTGGGTATTGTCACCTATATAACACTCTCAGCAACTGTGGTCGGGTCTGAGGGTCCTTTAAGATCGCAAATGAGACTGTTTACCGTTAACCTGAAATCGTTCACCATATTACACAGAACGATAGTTAGCTAGGGTGGTTACAACGTTACAAGAATGAATTACTTGGAATTACGCTCAACGATAAACGAACAATTAACAATGATTTTAGGGTCAGATCTAAATCAACAATTCGTGATACACGAACGATTTTTCGATCATTGCCTGCGATTACATGAAACAATTATCCTTTAAATTTAAACTATATAACGATTTTTCAGCACGATAACCGTCCCATGTAATAGGGCCGTAAGTGCTGACAGATTCCCTTTAAGGTTCAGATATCCTGATAGTTTCCTTACAAATTTGCAGGTGTAATTAAAAATTAATTGTTCCATCAGTAATTGCAGGCTGTCTTGGCCCAAACCATGATACTACCGCCATAGTGGGTCACACAGAGCTTCCCTTTCTCTAAATATACTGCTTCTCACTTAAACCACAAAGCTCTATTGTAGTCTCATTTATGGAGGCCATGCGGTTGGGCTTGTCAAATAAGAGGAGGACTGATCTTCTTAAAGAACAGAGGTCCCCACCTTCTTGTTCTTCTATAAACAGCATTTTGGGCCAGTGAGAACTCAGAAGCAACAACATTGGCTGAGGCTTCTAAAGACGTCCCCGGCTCCTTGGGGTGTTACCGACAGGCTGGACACTGAAAAACGCGAAGGCTGGGAGCTCCTCTTTGATGCAGAGAGGAAATAAAAAAGGAAAAGCTATTGGAAGCGACAGATCATCTATGTGATGGGAAGGTTAAAAACTTCACGTTCCACCCGGTAGAATTATTTATAAAGAGGATTATGTGTCACAGTAGACTAGCGGCGCTGCCTATCCCATCCTGGCTGTCAGTCCTGTGCCGGGACGTCTATAACAGTCACAGTCTGCAATTCTACTGGATTTTTATGGCAAGGAATAATTTCTAAATTCAGTGTGTGGGAGTCCATCACGCAACGGTGCACAAGAAGTTATAATTCATTTCCCAGCAAATATTCTGCTTCATGTCTACCGGCGCATACATTAACTATACATCTGATGACGGCTCCTCGCTGAACAAGCCTGAATACAAAAATAAAAGGGATCAAGAGAAGAAACTTGACAATCCAAAAGCCCCTTTATTATGGAATATACATGAAACTGAGCTACAAAGCTACATTGTGTAACGGCATACAATTCCCTCATTTTGGTCTCTAAAAATGGACAAATCCTGACCAATAATTCCCTCATCTTTGCAGTGTACTTCATAGGCATTACAGTCAATGTCTTATTTGCAGCCTTAAGAAACGACATAATGAAATTATTTTATCACAGAAAAGAAAAAGCCATTTTTTGTCCATTTTAAACTGTTAAGTGGCGGTTTTGAGCCATTTTTCGGGTCAAAAATAAACCAAAAATGCAATTCTATTAAGTAAAGGAGAGTAACGTAAGAATAAAGCTTTGTGGCATAGCAGATCCATAAGTTGTGCACATTTGTATATGGAGTTTGCATCTCATTTAACATGATTTCATCACCTTCTCTGAAGCTACATACAGTTACATCATGAGACATCACAAGGTAGATCTCAGAGAAGAGTTAACTAGAAGGTTGCTGTCACAGCATAAGCCTGGATCATGATCGGACCAAGGACTGGGCAGGAACTGCTGACTTTGCTGGGAAATGATGAGAGTCAATAGGAGCCGCCCTATCAGGGAGTCCCCCCCCTTGTAAACGGCATCTTTGATATTGACTTGTGTGTTTACGACTCGCGGTCCCTGTGATTTATGAGCGCTCTCCCTTCCTGTCCGTTTCGTTGAAGGTGTCACCTCATCCCTCATAGAGAGGGAGAGATATCGTGCTGGGGGAATGAGGTGTCAGGTCCGCACAGGCCCCATTAATCCTGACTGGAGAGGCTGTGATTTATTACAACTATTAATTTAATTATCTTATCCGTGGCATCACGAGCCTCTGCAGCCGCTCACCGTACAAGTCCTATTGACCGCAGAGTCCAGAGCAGAGGCGGCTGACTCACTAGAATTACAGGAAGGAGGCCAAATCGACACCGGCAATGATAGGAACAGCTATAAAACTTGTTTAATGGAGAAAGTAGAACAACCCAAAAACCTGTAACCAGAATGCTACTTGGGAAACAGTCAGTGACTTGTCCACCAATAACGTCCTGGTGCCAGTGGCAGAATCACACAGGTCGACTGTCTGGTGCTCAGCAAATTAGACAATACACACAACAAATCAGTCATCTACCATATGGGGACATTGTACCGTTTTACACAGTGCCCACGTTGACACAAACACTGAATGGCCACCTTATTAGAGTCCGCATCTAGCAGTGAGTTGCATCTGCCACAAAGACCACAGCAGTTTATCACGTCATAGATTCCACTAGGTAATGAAATCTTTTTGCAGGAATATTGGCCCGTACGGACAGGATCACCATTTATTGGATGGAGGTCCCAACCTGCCCTCAACAGCCTGTCTTACCTTGTCCCCGAGATGTCTATAGGATTGAGATTTGGGGACTGTAATGGCAAGGAAAGCAAGGAAATCTCACCGTCATGTTTCTGCAGCAAACTAATGGCTATACAACCCTTGTGTATGGTGCATCATCCTGCTGACAGTCGTCTTCTGCTACAGGGGAAACAGCCACTATAGAAGGATTTATATGGTCAGCCACAATTATTACGTAAGCCCTACTGACAAAACCATCCCTCCACAGGTATAACAGCAACCTGGGTGCACCAAAAAACATTCCTAACAACATTAAACCACCTCCACTAGCATGAACTGTTTACATCTGACAAGAAGGGCTCATCAATTCATGGTGATTGTGCCAAATTCTATCCCATCCCCATATCAGCATGGTGCCACACTGATCTGAAGCCATCTGACCAGCGATTTTTTTATCTCAGAGATCTGGATCCATATGACCAGGCCATATTTATCCACAGAAATCTGGATCCATCTAACCGGCCATGTTTCTCCACAGAGATCTGGATCCATCTGACCGGCCATGTTTCTCCTCAGAGATCTGGATCCATCTGACCGGCCATGTTTCTCCACAGAGATCTGGATCCATCTGACCGGCCATGTTTCTCCACAGAGATCTGGATCCATCTGACCGGCCATGTTTCTCCACAGAGATCTGGATCCATCTGACCGGCCATGTTTCTCCACAAAGATCTGGATCCATCTGACCGGCCATGTTTCTCCACAGAGATCTGGATCCATCTAACCGGCCATGTTTCTCCACGGAGATCTGGATCCATCTAACCGGCCATGTTTCTCCACGGAGATCTGGATCCATCTAACCGGCTATGTTTCTCCACAAAGATCTGGATCCATCTGACCAGCCATGTTTCTCCACGGAGATCTGGATCCATCTAACCGGCCATGTTTCTCCACGGAGATCTGGATCCATCTAACCGGCAATGTTTCTCCACAAAGATCTGGATCCATCTGACCGGCCATGTTTCTCCACGGAGATCTGGATCCATCTAACCGGCAATGTTTCTCCACAAAGATCTGGATCCATCTGACCAGCCATGTTTCTCCACGGAGATCTGGATCCATCTAACCGGCCATGTTTCTTCACAGAGATCTGGATCCATCTGACCGGCCATGTTCCTCTGCAGCTCAATTATATTTTTTTTTGCCACCTGGTGACTCTTCTTTCTGTTCTCCTTATACACATTATCATTGGTGCTGGTCATCTATTGTTATAGGTGGTCCATGCTCAGGGGACGCGAGTTGTGGGTTCAGACCAGGGGCGTAGCTAAAGGCTATTGGGCCCTGGTGCAAAATGTTAGCTTGGGGCCCCCCATCTCACCCGATCAGGCAAAGTCATATCTAACGTTATATCCAATTACTCTAATGTGCCACCATGTTCTAATGCACTGACACTGCCTCCACCTCATGTACTGCACTACTGCCCCCTATAATTAATGGACTGTACTGTGTCATTGTCTAATCATTGTATTCCAATCTTTGACTCTCCAGCTGCAAAACTACAACTCTCATCATAAACTGCCAGTTGGAAACGATGGGGGTTGTAGCGCTGCAACCTGAAGAGCCACATGCTGCAAAACTACAACTCCCATAATAAACGGTCAGCAGGGCACGATGAAGTTTGAACTTCTGCAACCTGGAGAAGTCACCTGATATCACCTGCAGTCCTATGTAACACCACAGATAACAGTGATATCCCTCTGAGTACAGATAATGTAGTAGTCACCTGCAGTCCTATGTAACAGCACAGATAACACAGTGATATCTCTGAGTACAGATAATGTAGATGTCACCTGCAGATCTATGTAATAATACAGATAATACAGTGATATCTCTGAGTACAGATAATGTAGTAGCTGTCACCTCGGGGCACCCCTACTAAATAATGTTCTACAAAATAAGAAAAGTGTCATACAGGGACTCACAGGTGACGTCTTCTGTGATCTGAGGCGTCACTTTCCCTTTTCCTCTCCATCCGGCCAAGACCTCCATGATGATTTCTTCCAGATACATTTCATCTTTTCAGAACCTGCGAGACAAACAATTCAGGCTCCGCACATTTCTACCAACTTCCTTTCCTTTCTTCCTCCTATAGGCTCCCATAGTAACTGCGCTGTGTGGGATGCCCCCTGTATGTAGGATCCCCTGCTGTGCCCCTGTATGTAGGATCCCCTGCTGTGCCCCCTGTATGTAGGATTCCCTGCTGTGCCCCCATGAGCTAATAATGCCCCCAGAGGTGCCCCCATGAACTAATAATGCCCCCAGAGGTTCCCCCATGAGCTAATAATGCCCACAAAAGTGCCCCCATATACTAATAATGCCCCCAGAGGTGCTCCCAATGAACTAATAATGCCCCCAGAGGTGCCCCCATATACTAATAATGCCCCCAGAGGTGCCCCCATGAACTAATAATGCCCCCAGAGGTGCCCCCATGAGCTAATAATGCCCCCAGAGGTTCCCCCATATACTAATAATGCCCCCAGAGGTGCCCCCATGAACTAATAATGCCCCCAGAGGTGCCCCCATATACTAATAATGCCCCCAGAGGTGTCCCCATATACTTATAATGCCCCCAGAGGTGCCCCAATGAACTAATAATGCCCCCAGAGGTGCCCCCATATACTAATAATGCCCCCAGAGGTGCCCCCATATACTAATAATGCCCCCAGAGGTGCCCCTAAAAAAACAAACATCCTACTCACCTAATCCGCGCTGTGGCTGCAGGCAGCAGCTCTTCCTCCTCTTCGGGCTCCATCTTGCGAGCCGCAGGGACGGGACTTCCGGCAGGCGTGATGACGTCACATCATCACGCCTGCCGGAGAGGTCACGGCCCGGCCTCCCATAGGCTGCTGGTATGAAGTGCTGGCAGCCTATGGGAGGGAAAACAGGAGGAGGACGCTGACAGGTCCTGCTCCTGTATTCTGATCGCTTTAATGTTCCGCCCGCTCACTGTGCAGGCGGAACATCAAAGCGATTTCTGCATCCCGAAAAGCTGCGCGGCTGCAGCTGCTCAGAGACAAGTGGCAAGGGGGGCCGTGCGGGCCCCCCTAGCGTAGGCGCCATGGCGAACGCTGCAACCCCTATAGCTGCACCACTGGTTCAGACACATTAGTCAGACACTAGGTCAGGCACCTTTTCCAGAAAATTCTCCACAGCGTTACATGAAATCCTTACCTGGTTAGTCCAACCACAGTGACTAGGCCTTGCACAAGTCGCTCTGATCACCGGATTTTCCTCATCTAATATGGATTCATAACTGAGACTGATCCCCAGAATACAAATCACTGATGTTATGTTACGCACCCAGGCTCTACTGTCTACACAGTAGACATGAAGGTTGTAAAAATGGGGTAATTCAGTCTATTATGACCGTATCTGGTTACTTACTATGAATTGTTCAATATCCCGCTCCAGCCCCACATTTGGCAGATCGGGCATCATGTGAGAAACCACCTTGAAGCCGGCATCCTTGGCCATGTGAAAGGATTCACACACCGCCTTCACCGTGTGACCTCTGAAATAAAAGAAAGAAGTGGAAGCTAAATACAAACATCCCAAGTACTAAAAGAATGAGATAAGGATTCTAGAGGAAAACAGCAATTTCCAAGGAAATCTATCAAATGCAGTCTTAGGGGAAGTATCCTGTACTGATCCTGAGTTACATCCTGTATTATACCCCAGAGCTGCACTCACTATTCTGCTGGTGGGGTCACTGTGTACATACACTACCATTCAAAAGTTTGGGGTCACATTGAAATGTCCTTATTTTTTAAGGAAAAGCACTGTACTTTTCAATGAATATAACTTTAAACTAGTCCTAACTTTAAACAAATACACTCTATACATTGCTAATGTGGTAAATGACTATTCTAGCTGCAAATGTCTGGTTTTTGGAGCAATATCTACATAGGTGTATAGAGGCCCATTTCCAGCAACTATCGCTCCAGTGTTCTAATGGTACAATGTGTTTGCTCATTGGCTCAGAAGGCTAATTGATGATTAGAAAACCCTTGTGCAATCATGTTCACACATCTGAAAACAGTCTAGCTTGTTACAGAAGCTACAAAACTGATCTTCCTTTGAGCAGATTGAGTTTCTGGAGCATCACATTTGTGGGGTCAATTAAACGCTCAAAATGGCCAGAAAAAGAGAACTTTCATATGAAACTCGACGGTTCTATTCTTTTTCTTAGAAATGAAGCCTATTCCATGCGAGAAATTGCTAAGAAATTGAAGATTTCCTACAACGGTGTGTACTACTCCCTTCAGAGGACAGCACAAACAGGCTCTAACCAGAGTATTAAAAGAAGTGGGAGGCCGCGTTGCACAACTAAGAAAGAAGATAAGCACATTAGAGTCTCTAGTTTGAGATACAGACGCCTCACAGGTCCCCAACTGGCATCTTCATTAAATAGTACCAGCAAAACAGCAGTGTCAACATCTACAGTGAAGAGGCGGCTGCCGGATTTTGGCCTTCAGGACAGAGTGGCAAAGAAAAAGCCATATCTGAGACTGGCCAATAAAAGAAAAAGATTGGGCAAAAGAACACAGACATTGGACAGAGGAAGACTGGAAAAAAGTGTTGTGGATGGATGAATCCAAGTTTGAGGTGTTTGGATCACAAAGAAGAACGTTTGTGAGACGCAGAACAAATGAAAAGAT
The DNA here is from genome assembly GCF_027789765.1 of Dendropsophus ebraccatus. NCBI lineage: Eukaryota > Metazoa > Chordata > Amphibia > Anura > Hylidae > Dendropsophus > Dendropsophus ebraccatus. The sequence goes on from NC_091459.1 coordinate 120,852,046, forward strand.
GCTGGAAGAATGCCTGACGCCATCTGTTAAGCATGGTGGAGGTAATGTGATGGTCTGGGGTTGCTTTGGTGCTGGTAAGGTGGGAGATTTGTACAGGGTAAAAGGGATTCTGAGTAAGGAAGGCTATCACTCAATTTTACAACGCCATGCCATACCCAGTGGACAGCGCTTGATTGGAGCCAATTTCATCCTACAACAGGACAATGACCCTAAACACACCTCCAAATTGTGCAAGAACTATTTACAGCACAAGCAGCAGCTGGTATTCTATCATAGGTAATGGAGTGGCCATCGCAGTCACCAGATCTGAACCCCATTGAGCTGTTGTGGGAGCAGCTTGACCGTATGGTACGCCAGAAGTGCCCATCCAACCAATCCAACTTGTGGGAGCTGCTTCTAGAAGCGTGGGGTGCAATTTCTCCAGCTTACCTCAACAGATTAATAGCTAGACCGCCAAAGGTGTGCAATGCTGGAATTGCTGCAAAAGGAGGATTCTTTGACGAAAGCAAAGTGTGATGTAAAAACAATGTTATTTCAAATACAAATCATTATTTCTAACCTTGTCAATGTCTTGACTCTATTTTCTATTCATTTCACAACGTATGGTGGTGAACAAGTGTGACTTTTCATGGAAAACACAAAATTGTTTGGGTGACCCCAAACTTTTGAACGGTAGTGTACATTACATTACTTCTGTACTTATCCTGAGTTACATCCTGTATTATACCCCAGAGCTGCACTCACTATTCTGCTGGTGGGGTCACTGTGTACATATATTACATTACTGATCCTGTACTGATCCTGAGTTACAACCTGTATTATAACCCAGAGCTGAACTCAGTATTCTGCTGGTGGGGTCACTGTGTACATACATTACTTATCCTGTACTGATTCTGAGTTATATCCTGTATTATACTCCAGAGCTGCGCTCACTATTATGCTGGTGGGATCACTGTGTACATACATTGATGATGGCTATTTGTTGTTGGTTTGTTTATAGTCTGTAACCATGGAGACTTAGACTCGTATAGAAGATTTTTAAATTGAGAGAGACTTGAAAACATGTGTGTTCTCTCAATATGAAGCCTGTAGGGATCTGCACTTATCACACAGGTGTCCTCTCCAGCGCAGGTCACCTCCTCTTCAGTATGGCAAAGAATGATTAACATTCAGGACAGCCATGTAAGCGAGCGGTGGGGGACTGACTAAGGTGTCCCATCTATTATATAGATTTTAGTACAGGGCCGGAGGTTACATAATAAAGATCTAATGAATGGCTTTCTCCATTAATGATGGCACTTCATGGGCAACTAATAGACAGGATAATTCACTTTCCTTACAGATGAGTAAGAGCCTCTTATGTGCTCAGGGTAAACTTTTATGATTTCTCTATTCTTTTCACAACGATCCTCAGGGAGACAAAGCACTTATCAAAGTCCGGACGCTCCTGCGTTATCCGGAAGGACAAACTTGTGTGATGAAAACAAAGCACATCCGAGTACTGATTCATCTATATATATCTATATCTATCTATCTATCTATATATCTATATCTATCTATCTATCTATCTATCTATATCTATCTATATCTATATCTATATCTATATCTATATCTATATATATATATATATATATATATATATATATTTTATATATATACACACACACACACACACACACACACACACAGTGGTGCCTTGGATTACGAGCATAATTTTTTCCAGGACTGTGCATAAGAATTAAAAAAAAGCCGCAGTTTTTAGATACCAAGAAGTGAGAATCACAGAGCTGTGCAGGAGGACAGTGACAGAAACTTTTCTATACAGCAGTGTGTATAGCTGAGTGTAAGTGCAGGCACATTATAGCAGCAGTGTGTATAGCTGAGTGTAAGTGTAGGCACATTATAGAAACAGTGTGTATATCTGAGTGTAAGTGCAGGCAGTCTACAGCAGGAATGGAGAGGATGGGAAACACAAGGGCTGACAGAGACTGCAGGGAGCAAGAAGGAATGAGCAGGGCAGATGTGGGTACATAAATGCAGCACTCTCCGTCTGGGGAGAGAGGGGTTACAGCTATAGAGATATTACCTCCACAGTCCTGTCCCCTGATGTGAGACCCAGCCTGAAGTGGATCTGCTATGATTTGTAAGATGAGGGAGACTTCCTGGGTCAGAGTACTATGCAGATCATGCCCCGTCCCCACTCCCCTCCCACCCAGTACAGGGAGCTCTTAAACCAAGTCACAATTTTGAAAAACTGTGAGCTCTTCTTGCAAAACGCTCTCAATCCAAGTTACTCTTAAACAGAGGTACCACTGTGTATATATATATATATATATATATATATATATATATATATATATATATATGATATTATCTGATGGGGAAAAAATACTTTATATAATTAACGTCACTAGAAAGTGCCCATAAGATATGAGTCCTTAATGGAATAGATAGATAGATGGGTAATAGATAGATAGATAGATAATCAAACTGGTGTAAAGGGAAACTGGCTCAGTTGCCCCTAACAACCAATCAGATTTAACATTTTATCCCTCACAGATTCTTTTAAAAATGAAAGGTGGAATCTGATTGGTTGCTAGGGGCAACTGAGTCAGTTTCACTTTACACCATGTTTGATAAATCTCCCCCATTATTTCTATTCAATAATAATAGGAAAGAATCTTGAGAAGCTTTAGAAATATACAGAACTTTTCCTTCTATCAGACCAGACGCCCAGTGTAACCAGTAAGGACGATCTCCTCATTCAGTCACGTTGCGCCATGTATTTCGGGCCAAGTAGGAACTTGTTCCTTGCTCCCGTGTGTGCAGTTTATTGTGACTGAGGACGAGACTTCTGGCAGCGGTGCGGCGGCTTGTGACAAGGACAGGCAGTAATATAATAGAGGTCAAGGAAAGCCAAGATTATAAGTCTTACAGTTAAAAGGTTTATTGATTGCGCTGATCTGGCACCTTAACAGGACGCTTATCTCCCATCTTCCCGCACCCACGCGCTCGCTCACACTTTGCAGACTTGTGAAAAGCTTATTCTAACTCGTCGTATTAGTAAAGGCTCGGAATCAGCTATAGAAGTTTCTATGAAGTCAGGCAGGCTGCAGTGCGTCACATCTAAACCTCTGCTAGATGGGGGACAATATGTCCGAGAATACTAACCCTAGGCTAAAATCTCTACTCTTCTTAATATATAAACTACTAGAATACGCAAAAGTCACTGCTTCTAGACACCTGCTTTATAACTATGCTTCCTTATGGTGGGGGTAGTATTAACTCCAGTATCAGAGGCTGAGGCTGCTGCTCTGTCCCATCCTTATGCTTTACACTGCAGCTCCACTTCTGACTGATTTCTGTAAGAATAAGCCCAGCAGCAGGTCAGTACCCCATAGTTGTAAGAACACAATTATTAAAAACTACAAGAGACTAAACCAGCACAGAAAAACTGAAGGTAGCCATTACCAGATACAGCTAAGCTCCAGAGGAAAAGGACAGGATGAGATGGAAATTAAAAGTACTCCGGAAAAAAACAAATGTCTTTCAAATCAACTAGTGTCAGAAAGTTTTACAGATTTGTAATTTACGTCTATTTAAAAATCATCAGTCTTCCAGTACTTATCAGCTGCTGTATGTCCTGCAGAAAGTGGTGTGTTCTCTCCAGCCTGACACAGTGGTCTCTGCTGCCACCTCTGTTCATGTCAAGAACTGTACAGAGCAGTAGTAAATCCCCAAAGAAAACCTCAACTGCTCTGGACAGTTCCTGACATGGACAGAGGTGGCAGCAGAGAGCAGTGTGTCAGACTGGAAAGAATACACAACTTCCTGATGGACATACAGCAGCTGATAAGTACTGGGAGACATAAGATTTTTAAACAGATGTAATTTGCAGTTTGTTGATTTGAAAGAAAAAAATACCCATACACATTATGAGATGGTAAAGAAAGATCCAACATGTTGTATTTCGACAGGTCCTGTCTTTTAACAGCTGCTTATATCCTGTGGAAACAGAGGTGTCTGGCAGCAGCTCATCTTCATGGCCAAGCAGGCTCATTGGGTGAGTTAGTAGGAACAACGTGTTTGTCCCATGACTACTGAAAGTGTATAAGAAGTGTAGCACTGGGATTCAATGGAGAGCGCCTAGAAGACAATGGGACTTGTAGTGTGCATAAAAAACGAATTCAGCTTTTAGCTGTAAAGGCCCTAATACACGCGGAGGCAGCAAACAGGTGAGGAGCAAACGAGCGCTGTCAGCCAATACACATGGTGGCAGCGAGCAATTGAGGGGTCACCCGGCTGATCACTTAATAGCCCATAGAATATAGCAGCGATCTGCTGCCGCCACTCCTATTGGGGTGTAATAGGGCCTTAACACAAGATGAAAATACTATGTGGTTCAAACAATAAAAATTATTGAAGCATTTACCACATACATGAGTTATGCGCCTATAAAATAAAAAAAAATTCACCCCATACACACACACACACCACTTACCGGTTGGTATCTCTTGCCACATCCTCATACACGCTCTGGACTCCTATCTCCAGCCTGGTGCAGCCATAAGACAACATGTCACTCAGGTGACGCTTCAGGCAGTAATCCGGTCGGGTCTCAATAGTGATTCCCACGCACTTTGTGTTACTCCTTTCTGAATACCTGAGGGGACAACAACAGAATAAAAAGGGTAAACTACGTTAAAAACTTTGGCAGATGGATCCTGTGTTCTCTTTAACAGATGGGTGGAATAGTATTCATTAGGGATTGTAGAGAAAAAACGCTCGGCACTATGGGAAGGGGCTTCTCTAGCGGAAGCTAAAGACTCCACGCGGCAACAGCGAGCGGGTGAGTCCAGGGGGGGGGGGGGGGGGGGGGGGGGAGTGAGCTGCAGGGGGGCTTCCCAGGTGATCGCTAGATCGTCCGGGCAGCCCATAGCGTACAGCAGCAGTCTGCTGCCGCCGCTCTTATTCCACGGAACGACGGCAGCAGATCGTTGCTGTATGAGTCGTTTGCCTTTCAACATGTTTAAAAGACAAACAACACAACGATCAGCCGACATGAACGATATTGGCTGATCGTTGCCTTCTATTCCACAGGCCGATTATCGGCCGTAACGACCGATATTGGCTGAATACGGACGATAATTTTTCCGTGGAATATGGCCTTAAGGGGTCAGGCAGTGATCATGTCTGACTCGTATCAGCACCAACATCATCTGTCAGTGAACGATCGGGAGAGCCCCATACACATTATACCGCAAGTGTTGGGTATGGCAGACCAAAGTATGAGGGCCAGTTCACGTGGAACAAAAGCAATGGAATTCCACCACTTTTGCTCCGTGTGAACTCTCCCTGAAGAGTATGGAGTATAGGAGTTAGAATATAAAATAATACAGTGGTGGGCAATCTGTGATTTGCACAACCTTCACAAATTACCAATATTTATTTTTCCTGTGTAAAAAAAAAAAAATACATAAAAAAATTCAACAAACACAAATTAAGAAAGCGCTGTAAATTTTCATTTACATACAAAATCTTCCTAGTTGAGAAGTTGAGCTGATATTTCAGGGCAGAAGGGAACGGTCGGCCTGGCGGATCACTCGCGTGTGACAAATTAAAGCTTATCACGCAGGGTTGAATTGCAGATTTTTTTTTCCCATCAATAAGCTAGTCTGCGTCTGGCAGCCTAAGATCCCGGACATACGGCTCACCCTTAATAAAACTAATTATATTTTTTTATTTTTTCAGATTGAGCAGACGCTGAGAACGTTCGCTTTTAGACTCCCACGCAAGCAACACTTTTCTGTCAATAGAAGATGTTGATACTGGGCTAATAGATTTCCCCACAAGCCCATCTTAAAGAAATACCATCACAAAGAAGAGGTTGTGTTTATTTTATATATATTTTTATTTTTTATTTTATTTTTTTTTATGAAATCTGTCTTAAAAACCAGACCAGCAAATAATTTGGTCGAGCTGACTGTACACATACTACAGCTTTGAGCTGAACATTACCGGTTGGTATCATTTGGTTGCACCCATTTTGATCCATTGACTTTCACCCGTTTTTCCATTGACTTTCATTAAACAAAAAAAAATTTTTTTTTTACAATGGAAATAAACGGATCAAAACTGATGCACACAAGTGCTTCTGTTATACCCTCCTTTTTGTAAAAACGGATGAAAAAAACGTGTTATAATGTTTGTGAATATAGAAATAATGTTGGTTTGCTTTGGCTCTATTGCGTTGTTATGTTTTTGTGATATTTTTGTGGAGAGCACACTTATAATTGTAAAAAATTTGATAAAGATTTACAAAAAAAAAAAAAAAAAAAAAAGTGTGAACCCAGCCTAATTTTTGACACGTCACCTGAAATGTCAAAAGTTGTTGACCACGACTGGTGTCACTGCTGAGACGCGCTCTGATCAGAAGATATAGTTGGGGAGAGATAGTGGCAGCGCCATCCACTGCCCAGCTGGGCCGCTTATTCCATCAATATTTTCTCATACTTCCACTGAGAAATATTGACGGAACGGGCTATATCTCCCGATCAGCAATTAGACCTGCTGTGATGAATAACCTTTGACAAGTCAAAAGATATTTGTAGTGACAGGTACGGGTTAAATCTTTTTGCATTGCCATTCTGTTAGGACCCTATTACACAGGACGATTATCGTGCAAAAAATTGTTATATCGTTTGAATTTAAACAATAATCGTTCTGTGTAATTGCAGACAACAATCAAAAAATCGTGCGTATGCCATTGATTTAGATCTGAACCTAAAATTATTGTCAATTGTTCGCTGTAATTCCACATTACAATGAAAATGATACAGTGGTGCCTTGGATTACAAGCATAATTCGTTCCAGGACCACGCTTGTAATCCAAATCCACTCTTACATCAAAGCAAATTTTCCCATAAGAATTCATAAAAAGGCAGACAATTGGTTCCACACCCCAAAAATAATGATTTTTTATTCTGAATAACATGTAAAACAAATGAAACAATGAGAAATGGCTGAATATGTGATATTATACGTTACTGTACAGTATAGCAATCAGCATGTGGAGTATAATGTATAGTAAGAGCATAAACCTGAAAAAACAGCAGCAGTTTGTAGAAACAACCAGAGTGTGTGGTCACATGACAGCAATGGGGAAGGGGTGTGTGTTCAGCATGGACCAAACAGGAAGTGAGAATCACAGAGCTGTGAAGGAGGACAGTGGCAGAAACTTTATATACAGCAGTTTTAATGGCTAAGTGTAATTGCAGGCACATTATAGCGCCAGTGTGTATAGCTGAGTGTGCGTGCAGGCACATTATAGCACCAGTGTGTATAGCGGAGTGTGCGTGCAGGCACATTATAGCCGTGTGTATAGCTGAGTGTAAGTGCAGGCACATTATAGTAGCCGTGTGTATAGCTGAGTGTAAGTGCAGGCACATTATAGCAGGAATGGAGAGGATGGGAAACACAATGGCTGACAGAGACTGCAGGGAGCATGAAGGAATGAGCAGGGCAGATGTAGGCACAGTAAAGCAGCACTCTCTGTCCAGGGAGAGAAGTGTTACAGCTATGGAGAGTTTACCTCCACAGTCCTGTCCCCTGATGCAAGCCCTAGCCTAAGGTGGATCTGCTATGATTTGGAAGGTGAGGGAGAGTTCCTGGGTAAGAGTACAGTGCTGTAAACTTGGCTATGCAGGCCATGCCGCTCCCCCACTTCCCCTCCCACCCGGTACAGGGAGCTCTTAAACCAAAGCAATACTCTTATACTAAGTTAAAATTGTGAAAAACTGTGAGCTCAAAGTGCTCTCAATCCAAGTTACTCTTAAACCAAGGTACCACTGTATATTAAACTTTAAAGTCAGAAACGCTAACTACAAAAAGGCCTAAAATTTTGTTTTTTTAAGACCAATTAAATCCATTGCCAAGCAGTATTTTGCATCCACACCTCTATGCTGCACATTAATAGCCCACTCTACAGCCCTCCCGCTATGTCTTATTGGTACAGCAATAAATTATAGGTATTCATCAGCCTCAAAGACCACAGCGGTTCACACATTCAGGCGATTTTATTTTCCCAGAGTTGTACGCCCAATATAAAAAGTGACAAATACATAAGTCTGCCTTTTATAGTTGTCTGTCATCCGTGACTCAGTAGCTTTATAACAGATGATGCAGATTATAGGACTCCATCATTGGATAATCCTGCATTGTCCTTTATTCAAGATCATCTTATTTCTAATGAACAGAAAGACAATTACAGAGATAAGGTAAAGTTACCATAAAGCCTGACACAGGAGCAAACACCATCTCACTAACAACTCTTCCATCCTTTAACTCCTTCTGAACAAGAGCCAAATATACAATCCCTGATCAGCGGAAAAGTGACTGCAGATAGATACTTACATTAATTATATTCTTGTATATGGGAGACAGTATTATAGTAGTAATATTCTTGTATATAGGAGGCAGTATTATAGTAGTTATATTCTTGTATATAGGAGCAGTATTATAGTAGTTATATTCTTGTATATAGGAGCAGTATTATAGTAGTTATATTCTTGTACATAGGAGCAGTATTATAGTAGTTATATTCCTGTATATAGGAGCAGTATTATAGTAGTTATATTCTTGTATATAGGGGCAGTATTATAGTAGTTGTATTCTTGTATATAGGGGGCAGTATTATAGTAGTTATATTCTTGTATATAGGAGCAGTATTATAGTAGTTATCACAGAAGGGGAGAGATGGATCACACCGCCCTCGCAATCTCCGGCAACCGGATACAATGGGATGGGACTAATGAGGTGCCCCTGCTGCGGCTACCTGGCTCGGGGTGCTCCGTCTAAGCAGATGAGTGAAATACAAACAGAGAGAGTAAAGAGACGTGCACTCACCAATATGGTATGCCGCTGGGGTGCTTTATTAGAGGTTACTTCCACATATGCAGGGAGGGGGAGGTGGAGGCAGGTGTATTCTCAGGAGTAGACAACAATCGTTTCACGTGTTCCCACGCTTCTTCCGGTCTACGGAATGACGCCATGCCACTAAGGAGGTGCTTAAATACATACAAGTGTAAGTGATGCAAACAGATTAAAATGAAATTCAAACAAAGGGTGCAAATTCATTGCGTTCGTTCAACCCTAAGGGTCCGAGCGCATTTAACTTTGAGATCCACAGAGTCTCTTTACGTAGCAGGTTGAGATGGCGATCCCCGCCCCCTGAGGACTGGTTAACTCTCTCCAAACCGCAGAATTTGAGACATCTGGTGTTACCCTGGTGGACCACCAGGGTAACACCAGATGTCTCAAATTCTGCGGTTTGGAGAGAGTTAACCAGTCCTCAGGGGGCGGAGATCGCCATCTCAACCTGCTACGTAAAGAGACTCTGTGGATCTCAAAGTTAAATGCGCTCGGACCCTTAGGGTTGAACGAACGCAATGAATTTGCACCCTTTGTTTGAATTTCATTTTAATCTGTTTGCATCACTTACACTTGTATGTATTTAAGCACCTCCTTAGTGGCATGGCGTCATTCCGTAGACCGGAAGAAGCGTGGGAACACGTGAAACGATTGTTGTCTACTCCTGAGAATACACCTGCCTCCACCTCCCCCTCCCTGCATATGTGGAAGTAACCTCTAATAAAGCACCCCAGCGGCATACCATATTGGTGAGTGCACGTCTCTTTACTCTCTCTGTTTGTATTATAGTAGTTATATTCTTGTATATAGGAGCAGTATTATAGTAGTTATATTCTTGTATATAGGGGCAGTATAATAGTAGTTATATTCTTGTATATAGGGGCAGTATTATAGTAGTTATATTCTTGTATATAGGAGCAGTATTATAGTAGTTATAGTCTTGAATATAGGGAGCAGTATCGTAGTAGTTATATTCTTGTACATAGGAGCAGTATTATAGTAGTTATACAAGGTGAGAGCTAGATGGCTGGCACTACGGGGAATCCCACACCGTGAGCAGTGCTATGGACGGCTAGCTCCTACCTGGATATGGTTACGGCTAGTGGAGGTGCTCGGCGCCAGAGGAAAACAGTCCAACATGGAACAGGTAGAGAAATAGAGGCGGTCACTCACCACTTGTTGTGCCGAAAAAGAGTCCTTTATTTGTCCAGGAATGAACGTAGCAGGAAAGGGGGAAGGTGGAGGAGCGGGTGCAATCAGACGAACGTTTTCGCGGTCTCCCGCTTCGTCAGGTCTGGCGTATAGTTAGTTATAGTAGTTATGTTCTTGTACATAGGAGCAGTATTATAGTAGTTATATTCTTGTATATAGGGGGCAGTATTATAGTAGTTATATTCTTATATACAGGAGCAGTATTATAGTAGTTATATTCTTGTATATAGGAGCAGTATTATAGTAGTTATATTCTTGTATATAGGAGCAGTATCATAGTAGTTATATTCTTGTATATAGGGAGCAGTATCATAGTAGTTATGTTCTTGTACATAGGATCAGGATTATAGTAGTTTTAAAAGAAAAACCCAACAACATTGCCCATAGTTGATCTTTAGGCAATGCTTTATCCTACATGTTTCTTTACATCCACATGGCTCTTTAAGGAGTTAACTGTTTCTATCATCGCTGCTTACAATCATTATTTATGCATATGAAATCAAACGTGGCCAAGCGAGGAGAATTTTTAAATAGTTGGTGCTCAATGCTACAATTATCAAGGCAGCAATTTGCTATTTAAGTGCTGGTCTAGCTGTGTGTCTCATAAGCAAAAAACCCACCCAAATGGGACAAAATGGCACTTTACAGTGGGAGGGCGGCATCTACAACAACAAAGGCGAATCAGAGGCTTTATAGCAGTTTACAGAAGCAAGTTCCCCCAAGAAAAAATTAAACCTGGGACTTAAAGGTGACTATGGGTTTAAAGTGGTATGCACTTTAAAAAAAAAAACACTTAATGTTGTTTTTTACTTTACACATAGAAACATAGAAGATTGTCAGCAGAAAAATACCCCTTGGTCCATCAAGTATTTAATATTTACTTTCTTAGGATTATCTTAGGATAGATACTTAACCCAGACAGGTTTAAAGCCAGTTATTAAAGATTTACCACATCTGCTGGAAGTTTGTTCTAGGCATCTACTACTCTTTCAGTAAACTAATATTTTCAAGATAGTAGCAGATTTCATATGCTAATGAGGCATTTAGGTGCACTTGGGGGGGAAGGGGAGGGGTACTGCCCCAAGTGCACTAATCCACCCCTCTTAACTAATATTAGCAGCCAAGAGCACCGCTCCAATATACAGGAAAACTGCACTGATGATGAAGAAAAAAAACAACAAAACTTACCTTCATCCTCAGGGCCCTGTGCGCTGTAGGGACATTGACTCCTGACGAAGCTGCGAGGCAGCAGTGATACGCGTGGCGTACGGCCCAATACTTTATAGGTTGTATGATGTGTATGCACTGTGCTTTATTGTTGTACTCTCGCCATTATTATTTTTTTCCAATACTCCCTGATATCTGGACCATTCTTTGTGGATCTATTACATCCTTGTCCAGTGGGGTGCACACTCTATACCATAGACTGTTTTGCTTTATGTTTTAAAATTTTGTTACTATGCTTCACCATCCTGGTGTGCACATGTTTTTTTTATACATGTCCCTTTTCTTCTCTTGCTATAGGGAAATATCAGCAGGTTAGTTGCTTCTAACATGCTGTTAGTTTCCCTTAAAAGGGGTTACCAGCGCTACAAAACATGGCCACTTTTCCCCCTCTCTTGTCTGCCGTTCAGGTGTGGTTTGCAATAAAGCTCCATTTACTTCAATGGAACTGAGTTTGAAACCCCACCCAATCTGGAGAAAAGAGAGGGGGAAAGTGGCCATGTTTTTGCAGCGCTGGATAACCCCTTTAACTTGGTACAACAATGGATAAAGCAATATGGAGCAAGGTGCTGCAATCTGGTACACCGCCTCTTTAATTGCATCCCGCATGACCATTACTATGTGTGTTTTATGTTTTTTGCCAGAAAATTGTAATTTCTACCTTGTCATGATCACTCTATCACAGATAAGGTAAAGTTAGGGTTCTAAATTACTATGGTCAACTACTTATTACAAGGAACTTCATAGTGTACAATAGAATATACCAGAAATATTCAGGGTCCGGAAGCTTTACCTAAAAATAGTTATTCTTCTTCCCGCCTACCAACAATCAATGCACGGTCAAGAGAGTTGTCAGGTATGACAGATGAAGTGAGCCTGGAATTATCTATTATATGTTCCGGTGGTATGTTACATTGATGAACTGTGAGAAATAGACGGGTAGAGAAAGAATGAGAGGAGACAACAGTACATCCTGTTAACAAAGAATAAGAGGAGACACAATAGTACATGCTGTTAACAAAGCGCTTTTACAAAACTCCCTTTCAATCGATAGCTATAAAAGAAGAGAGAGAGAAGAGAGTAGAATTCATGCCTGCGCCCAAAGTAAACGGTAGTGAAAGGATAAAATTTTTCAAAAACATCACAGTCGAATACAAGATCTTGCTTTCAGCTTCTTAAAGAAGCCGGCGAGTCCTTCTCGGCCTCCGACGAGCTCATCCTTTTCTGTCGTCCTCGCGGTTATTGTATTCTCACAATCAGCTATCGGTGTGCTGTCACCGGGGATTCAGAAGAGACAAGCAGGGGCCGCGTTGTTGCTGACAAGGACTGTGAACTAATGTGGTGAGATAAGAGCGCTCTGCGTTTGGTTGGGGCATAGTAAGGCAGATAAGCAGTATTTTTCTATAACCCTAAGTCCCAGGCCGGCTTAATCCAATCTCTGTTAGTACAATCAATGTCTTTCGGGATTAGCTGAGACACGCAGGTCAGAGGGGCCGGGCGCGTGTTGCGGCTGATTACACGGAGGAGTCTAAGAATGATGAGGTAACTATACGAGAGATGGATAACCATCTCAGCCGGTTGTGTTTTTCTAACCTTCTGTAGGTAAACGCTGGGTAATTCACGGCTTTTAGGTTTTGGGAAAAAAAATAGCAAACTGCATATGTGGAATAAAATGTTAATGTATTCGAAAGGAGACAGACGATGTTTATCTCGACAAGCAAACGGCAAAATCACAACCTAACCTTTACGAGTAAAACATAAAAGAGAAAAGTACACAACAACAATTGCAGATACTCTGTGGAGATTTGGTGAGGAAGGATGTTGTAGTCTGAATAAACACTCCTCAATACTGTAATCGCCAAGAAGGATGAGCCATAGCAATATGCAAATCGAGGAAGTTGCTGGTGTCGTTAAAGGAGAACTCCGGGCTGGGGAAGGGGAGGAAGAAAGTAGTAACATGCTTCTGGGTCTGAGTGAGTACCTGGGACGTGCAAAATAGGCACATGACATCCCAGGTCCCCACTCAGACCCAGAAGCGCCCAGGATCGGGGAACTGGATCTGCGGGATACCACCAACAGCACTGCAGCGGGGAAGTGAGAACTTGTCACTACTTTCATCCTCCCTACCACTCTGCCAAAAATCACCCCAGCCCAGAGTTCTCCTTAAAGATCTGAAAATGATCACATTTGCATTGAGCACTGATCTGTGACATGGGAGCAGCTTTAATGTTGTAAAAGTCAGGCCGAATGCAGATTTTTTTTCAGCTACATAAAACTTTGGAAATTAGATCAGGTCAGTAGAGTGATGGCGGAATGCCTCCTAGTCATAGCTGTGCCAATCATCCCCACCTGCCACAAGCTGAGAGGGACAGGACACTTGAGCCAAGTTACCATGGGTCCATCACTATCAGATCGCTATGCACATAGAGTGAGGTGTTGAACATTGTGTATCCCAGTGGTTGGGAGACGAAAAACGAACTAGAATGACAGCAAGAGGTGCACAGAGGCAAACCCCTGCACGGACAGATCATCAAATTAGAATACCGGTACATAGTGTTTCACTTTATACAGCCAGTGAATTTGAACCAGGGCATCCAAAAGTCTCAACACAAATCAGAAGGCGCTTGTGTGACATTGGGCAGACATCACGTCATCATTTACAAAGGCTCTTAGAGTTACGTGGGCAACACCGTGTAGCCTTTATAAGGGAACATCACACTGGTCCTTATCACCAGGATTATGGTGTGGCACAGGCAAAATGACATATTTGGTCAGCTCTCCTACAACACCATTAACAATAGGCAGGAGCATGTTACCATGGCTGAAATTGCAAACACACAAAAAAATGCAACAGCTCACCGCAATGGCAAGACACAGACTCAACACAGATATAAAAATTGCTAAAAGCAGCCCTTAAAAAATCTCCATAAAAATAATGGGGCTCTCGGCCTACCATTTACATGAGGCCACCTTATCGTAGTGGGATGGTTCACACTGTTTGCAAATGGTATGCCAAGAGTTCCATTATATTTATGGAGATTTTTTTAGCAGTTGGGGGGCTGCTTTTAGCAATTTTCATATCTGTATCGAGTCTGTGTCTTGCCATTAGCGGTGAGCTGTTGCATTGTTTGTGTTTTTGTAGGATTATGGTGTGGGGTGGTGATAAGGTGAATTATACCTTTTTTATCCACCTCATCCCCAAGTGACTATCCCTGTCCAAATTGAATAAAGCCGAGTGCTAGCGACGAGTAGATAACAACATACACAGATAGTTGGTATTGCCTTCTCTCTCAGCCGAGATAGAAGTATATACTCTCTCTTTATTTCGTTTCACATTGATTATATCCTCCTTCATTATAGGCGGAGTTTCAAGTCACAAAGAGTATACATATAATACTGTAATTGGTTATTCCATAAATGTTTTCCATACTGCACAGCGAGCTGGGTTAGTGATTAGGCGCCTGTGTTATCAGTCAGACATCACATTCTTCTTTTGTGAATTCAGGGCGGCAACATTCCTGTCTCTTACAGACCAGTTTTGTCTTCCTAGAGGTTGCTCCAAAGCTGACAACATTCCTGTCTCTTACAGACCAGTTTTGTCTTCCAGCTTTGGAACCACCTCTAGGAGGTATCTTAAAGATTACAAACCCCTCTGTAACAGCTCAGCATCATATTGACTTGGTCATGGATGCGTGGTACAGCCAACTTTCTGACACCAGCTGATTTGAAAAATTTTTTTCCCCCCAGGAGTACCCCTTTTAGCCTCTCCTCTCTGAGTATATATACAAGAAGCAGCAGGAGAACAGACATAGAATCATCAGGAACATGAGTTCTTATCCAGCCTCTTACCGCACTGCCTCAGCCACGCTGTTGGAGGTGTGCCCGGACAGGGCGTCATGTAGGTTGCGGATGAAGTAATCTCTGTATTCTTCTGAAAGTGCCATGAATGTGCCCCCCATGACAATGAACTCCACCTTGTCCACGCTGTGCCCAAGCTGCTTGAGCTGTTAGGGAACAATGTAGAAAAAAAATTGCGGTAATTACTGAGCGGTGCGGGCTGATCCTCTCATTATGAGTACACGCAATTATCCCCTTGTGGCAAAACGATGCGATTTCTTACAAAAAAGTATGAGCTGTGATGTGAACACAAGACAAGATTTCTGTATAGAGCGGGAGGAGATCAAGTTTATGTAAAAGTTTAAACCTAAACTAGACTAAGAAACCAATACAAAACATTCTTCAGACTCTAACAGCCCGAGGCACAGAAGAACACAACTCGGTAATTGTAAGGGGTGGGCTCAGGAACGACCGCTGGATCATTTGTGCGGCACATTGCTGCAATCAGCTGCACATGTTCTATTACAGGGGAGATGTGCAGCTGACAGCCCATGATTTTTTTTACAGGTCGGATCAGCTGATAAACAGGTGTTTGCTATACCTTAGATACATAGCAAACCCTTAAAAGGGAATCTGTCAGCACCAGGGCCCTAACTGAGGTGCTGACCGTGTGCTGTAGCTGGCATTCCCCTTGTCAGCATGGTGCCTTTTGGTAATTTGTCCGTGCAGTGGATTATACACAATCTTGGGTCTCCTACTGTAATAAAGAGTCAAAGAGGAGTTGTAGCTCAGCATTTGTGCCGCACTTTGGTGCGCCTCACCACTCCTTGCTCTTCTTTATAAATAATCTCTGCTGCTCGGCCTCCTGCTCACTCAGCCGTCAGCCAGTATCTCTGAGTGTTTATTTCAGTCATAAACCGATCTGCAATCAGATATAGTTGAATCTTCGAGCCTAAAGGCCCTATTACACAGAGCCATTATTGTTTAAAAATTTGCTATAACGACCAAAAATGAACACTTATCTACCCATGTATTAACACCCAATGATCAAACGGTCTAGGGGTAAATCACTGGTCTAGGGTCTAGAGACCTGTGTTCAATTCCCCTGATAGAAATTACAAAAAAAAAAAATTTTAAATGAAAAATTTTAGGACCTGATTGGTAATTCTTTGCTTTGCACTTATACTTGCACTTTGCAAATTATACAATAATGAGGAAAAGAAAAGAAAAATACTTTATTTTATTTCCATCAAGGGAATCAAACCAAGGGAAAAAAAAAATGTTGTTGGTCTCTAGACAGTGAGCTACCCTTGGCCAAGGCTCCTACACAGTTAGATGATGAGATTCAACTTTATCTGATTGCAGGTTAGTCGTCAGCTGGCAGTTTATGTCTGACATAGACAAACACTCTGAGACACTTGCTGACAGCACAGGTGAGCAGGAGGCCGGGAAGCAGAAATTATTCAGGAGTGTAAAACTGTTTTGAAGGATAGAGGCAGAATAACAGTAGAGGCTTTTACCTTAGAGCCTCTTGTGTTTTATGTATTTCACCCCAATTCGGAGTACACATGATTCTGGGACAAGGCTGCAGGCCGTGGGTCAAGTGTCTAGGATGTTCCCAAAGGAAAAGAGGAGCACATTTCAAATAGTGCGAAAGAAAAAAAAAATCTCAAGACTATGCATAATTCCGTCCTCAAATACAAAATACCAAAAGGTAAGGGAACTGTCAATGACAACACACTCTCATTACCTCGGGTGGGGCCCTATTGCTGACAGATTCCAATTAAACTAGGTAATAATTTTGTAATTTATACTTTACTATAACTGTTAGTATAAGGCATCATCCCCTTTTTTTCACAGCAGAGTAAAAAAAATTCAAAAAATTTAAGAGCTTTCCGTAGTCCATGAAGGAAGGGGCCCTACCCTGCACCATAAAAGAAGGATGCCCTACCCTGAACCATAAAGAAAGGAAGCCCTACCCTGGACCATAAAGGAAGGATGCCCTTGATAAGGCCAGCTATTGGGATTTTACCTACTTGCACCGTACCTATATGACTACACCTATATATACTGCCCTCTGAAGAGACTGGAGATGATCAGAGCGTGATCGGAGGGTGACAGAAAGATGTTCTGGATGAAGAAGAGGAATGCTGGAAGCACGTCAATGAGAACAACTCCTGGAAAGTTATCATTTATAGTCACAATACCCAAGGAACGGAAGAACAAAGGAGAGACTCTTATCTATAAACAATTTTTGAATAATAAAACATTGTGTTACCCTGACTGCGCCGAACAGGATGCTACTGACCATTTATGGACTGGCCTACCAGAGGGTGACATGTATGTGTCTTGTGACTTGAAACCCCGCCTGTATTGGATGTTACATATTTCATATGAATGAGTAGTACCGCCCCATATTCTGTCTATAAAATGTGATTACCATAATAAAACTTGGCCCATTTATCCAGGTTTATAATCATGATACAATGTCTTATCTGTGTCCGTGATTTATAAGTGACGAGTTGGTAATACTGCAGGTTACAACTCTAGATATATTTAAAAACCATCCTGTACCTGGGTTTTTGACTTCTTCTCCATAGAGAGGGGTCAACATCTAAATTTAGACTTATCACCCTACCCTGGACCATAACGGAAGGGGGCCCTACCCTGCACCATAAAGGAAGGATGCCCTACCCTGCATCATAAAGAAAGAATGCCCTACCCTGGACCATAAAGAAAGGATGCCCTACCCTGCACCATAAAGAAAGGATGCCCTACCCTGCACCATAAAGAAAGGATGCCCTACCCTGCACCATAAAGAAAGGATGCCCTACCCTGCACCATAAAGAAAGGATGCCCTACCCTGCACCATAAAGAAAGGATGCCCTACCCTGCACCATAAAGAAAGGATGCTCTACCCTGCACCATAAAGAAAGGATGCCCTACCCTGCACCATAAAGAAAGGATGCCCTACCCTGGACCATAAAGTAAGGATGCCCTACCCTGCACCATAATGGAAGGGGGCCCTACCCTGCACCATAAAGGAAGGATGCCCTACCCTGCACCATAAAGAAAGGATGCCCTACCCTGCACCATAAAGAAAGGATGCCCTACCCTGCACCATAAAGAAAGGATGCCCTACCCTGGACCATAAAGTAAGGATGCCCTACCCTGCACCATAATGGAAGGGGGCCCTACCCTGCACCATAAAGGAAGGATGCCCTACCCTGCACCATAAAGAAAGGATGCCCTACCCTGCACCATAAAGAAAGGATGCCCTACCCTGGACCATAACGGAAGGGGGCCCTACCCTGCACCATAAAGAAAGGATGCCCTACCCTGGACCATAACGGAAGAGGGCCCTACCCTGGACCATAACGGAAGGGGGCCCTACCCTGCACCATAAAGAAAGGATGCCCTACCCTGCACCATAAAGAAAGGATGCCCTACCCTGCACCATAAAGAAAGGATGCCCTACCCTGCACCATAAAGAAAGGATGCCCTACCCTGCACCATAAAGAAAGGATGCCCTACCCTGCACCATAAAGAAAGGATGCCCTACCCTGCACCATAAAGAAAGGATGCCCTACCCTGCACCATAAAGAAAGGATGCCCTACCCTGCACCATAAAGAAAGGATGCCCTACCCTGCACCATAAAGAAAGGATGCCCTACCCTGCACCATAAAGAAAGGATGCCCTACCCTGCACCATAAAGAAAGGATGCCCTACCCTGCACCATAAAGAAAGGATGCCCTACCCTGGACCATAAAGAAAGGATGCCCTACCCTGCACCATAAAGAAAGGATGCCCTACCCTGGACCATAAAGAAAGGATGCCCTACCCTGGACCATAAAGGAAGGATGCCCTTACCCTGGACCATAAAGAAAGGATCCCCTACCCTGGACCATAAAGAAAGGATCCCCTACCCTGCACCATAAAGAAAGGATGCCCTACCCTGGACCATAAAGAAAGGATGCCCTACCCTGGACCATAAAGGAAGGATGCCCTACCCTGCACCATAAAGAAAGGATGCCCAACCCTGGACCATAAAGAAAGGATGCCCTACCCTGCACCATAAAGAAAGGGGACCCTACCCTGCACCATAAAGAAAGGATGCCCTACCCTGCACCATATAGAAAGGATGCCCTACCCTGCACCATAAAGAAAGGATGCCCTACCCTGCACCATAAAGAAAGGATGCCCTACCCTGGACCATAATGGAAGGGGGCCCTACCCTGCACCATAAAGAAAGGATGCCCTACCCAGCACCATAAAGAAAGGATGCCCTACCCTGCACCATAAAGAAAGGATGCCCTACCCTGCACCATAAAGAAAGGATGCCCTACCCTGCACCATAAAGAAAGGATGCCCTACCCTGCACCATAAAGAAAGGATGCCCTACCCTGCACCATAAAGAAAGGATGCCCTACCCTGCACCATAAAGAAAGGATGCCCTACCCTGCACCATAAAGAAAGGATGCCCTACCCTGGACCATAAAGAAAGGATGCCCTACCCTGCACCATAAAGAAAGGATGCCCTACCCTGGACCATAAAGAAAGGATGCCCTACCCTGGACCATAAAGGAAGGATGCCCTACCCTGCACCATAAAGAAAGGATCCCCTACCCTGGACCATAAAGAAAGGATCCCCTACCCTGGACCATAAAGAAAGGATCCCCTACCCTGCACCATAAAGAAAGGATGCCCTACCCTGGACCATAAAGAAAGGATGCCCTACCCTGGACCATAAAGGAAGGATGCCCTACCCTGCACCATAAAGAAAGGATGCCCAACCCTGGACCATAAAGAAAGGATGCCCTACCCTGCACCATAAAGAAAGGGGACCCTACCCTGCACCATAAAGAAAGGATGCCCTACCCTGCACCATATAGAAAGGATGCCCTACCCTGCACCATAAAGAAAGGATGCCCTACCCTGCACCATAAAGAAAGGATGCCCTACCCTGGACCATAATGGAAGGGGGCCCTACCCTGCACCATAAAGAAAGGATGCCCTACCCTGCACCATAAAGAAAGGATGCCCTACCCTGCACCATAAAGAAAGGATGCCCTACCCTGCACCATAAAGAAAGGATGCCCTACCCTGCACCATAAAGAAAGGATGCCCTACCCTGGACCATAAAGAAAGGATGCCCTACCCTGCACCATAAAGAAAGGATGCCCTACCCTGCACCATAAAGAAAGGATGCCCTACCCTGCACCATAAAGAAAGGATGCCCTACCCTGCACCATAAAGAAAGGATGCCCTACCCTGCACCATAAAAAAAGGATGCCCTACCCTGGACCATAACGGAAGGGGGCCCTACCCTGCACCATAAAGAAAGGATGCCCTACCCTGGACCATAACGGAAGGGGGCCCTACCCTGCACCATAAAGAAAGGATGCCCTACCCTGGACCATAACGGAAGGATGCCCTACCCTGGACCATAACGGAAGAGGGCCCTAGCCTGGACCATAACGGAAGAGGGCCCTACCCTGGACCATAAAGTAAGGATGCCCTACCCTGCACCATAATGGAAGGGGGCCCTACCCTGCACCATAAAGGAAGGATGCCCTACCCTGCACCATAAAGAAAGGATGCCCTACCCTGCACCATAAAGAAAGGATGCCCTACCCTGCACCATAAAGAAAGGATGCCCTACCCTGGACCATAACGGAAGGATGCCCTAGCCTGGACCATAAAGAAAGGATGCCCTACCCTGGACCATAAAGGAAGGATGCCCTACCCTGGACCATAACGGAAGAGGGCCCTACCCTGGACCATAACGGAAGAGGGCCCTACCCTGGACCATAACGGAAGAGGGCCCTACCCTGGACCATAAAAGAAGGAAGCCCTACCCTGGACCATAATGGAAGGATGCCCCACCTTGGACCATAAGGGAAGAGGGCCCTACCCTGGAACATAACGGAAGAGGGCCCTACCCTGGACCATAACGGAAGAGGGCCCTACCCTGGACCATAACGGAAGAGGGCCCTACCCTGGACCATAAAAGAAGGAAGCCCTACCCTGGACCATAATGGAAGGATGCCCCACCTTGGACCATAAGGGAAGAGGGCCCTACCCTGGAACATAACGGAAGAGGGCCCTACCCTGGACCATAATGGAAGGGGGCCCTACCCTGGACCATAACGGAAGGGGGCCCTACCCTGGACCATAACGGAAGGGGGCCCTACCCTGGACCATAACGGAAGGGGGCCCTACCCTGGACCATAACGGAAGGGGGCCCTACCCTGGACCATAACGGAAGGGGGCCCTACCCTGGACCATAACGGAAGGGGGCCCTACCCTGGACCATAATGGAAGGGGGCCCTACCCTGGACCATAAAAGAAGGAGGCCCTACTACAATAAAATGCTGATCTCTATCACAGCAAGGACAGAGTGATTAAATCTGCATAGAATATATTTCCTATTCATTTTGATTAAAACGTATTAATTATCCTCCATATTTGACATTTCCTTCCCACGGATGGAAATGTCGTGTGTCGGTCATGTGACTAACGGGAAATCTCAGTTGATCCTGTAACATTTCGGTCCTGCGCACAGATAATAAGCTGGAGGGTCGGTGCTGCTCCACTATTCATCCATCTTCCCTATTTCTCAATAATATTTCCATCTCTACATTACAGGGATTATAGTAAGAATATGACGCCTGAGCCTCGCCGCATTAACCTCTTCCTGCCGCAGCAATTTCATGTTCTGCTCTGCACCTTCTAAGAATCATAACCTTTGAAGTTTTCAGTCGATAGAGCCATATAGGCCTAAAAATAAAAAATTCTGTGCGGTAATAATGAAGAAAACCAAGCTGCACTGTGTTGCCGTACACAGCGCCTTCCTAGATTTCCCAGTATGAGGAGCACTTAGATGGTGGGTCTTCCCAAGACCATCAGCTACCAAGTTAGCAGCTCATCATCCCATGATCACACCCCACAGTCTAACCTTTTAGATGCCGTGCCCAAAACTGCCCAAAGTACCTAGGGATGTAATTACCATGATCAGAGTTATC
Organism: Dendropsophus ebraccatus; assembly: GCF_027789765.1. Taxonomy (NCBI): domain Eukaryota; kingdom Metazoa; phylum Chordata; class Amphibia; order Anura; family Hylidae; genus Dendropsophus; species Dendropsophus ebraccatus. The sequence continues at coordinate 120,874,273 of NC_091459.1, forward strand.
TCTGATCCCAGCCACCGGCGATACCAGAAGGCCTTAATCTATGGGCTGTACCTGATCAACTCTATGTCTTGTCTGTAGGAAAGGGTCATACCGAGCCCGGATGGCACGCATGGATGTTGGCTGCACACAAAAGAGAAGATATTAGTGAAACATTGCAGAATCTATCAATCCTAAAGATCCCCCTCCTAAAGGGGTAGTTCAGCAAAAAAAATGTTCCTTTCAAATCAACCGGTACCAGAAAGTGCCAGACATTTGTAATTTACTTCTATTAAAAAATGTCCAGTCTTCCAGTACTTATCAGCTGCTGTATGTCCTGAAGGAAGTGGTGTTCTTGTGTTCTTTTCAGTCTGGAGAGCAGGAGAGGTTTTCTATGTGGATTTGCTACTGCTTTGTACACCAACAGAGGTGGCAGCAGAGAGCACTTTCTGGCAACAGTCAGCATCCTGGGGGGGTCAGCCACATTGTGATACTGCAGCTCGGCCCCATACACGTCTGCATCCTGGGGGGTCAGCCACATTGTGATACTGCAGCTCGGCCCCATACACGTCAGGTCCTGGGAGGTCAGCCACATTGTGATACTGCAGCTCAGCCCCATACACGTCAGGTCCTGGGAGGTCAGCCACATTGTGATACTGCAGCTCAGCCCCATACACGTCAGCATCCTGGGGGGTCAGCCACATTGTGATACTGCAGCTCGGCCCCATACAAGTCAGCGTCCTGGGGGGTCAGCCACATTGTGACACTGCAGCTCGGCCCCATACACGTCAGCGTCCTGGGGGGTCAGCCACATTGTGATACTGCAGCTCGGCCCCATACACATCAGCATCCTGGGGGGTCAGCCACATTGTGATACTGCAGCTCGGCCCCATACACATCTGCGTCCTGAGGGGTCAGCTGCGCAGTGATACTGCAGCTCAGCCCCACACGCGTCAAATGAGCTGTAATTCCAAAGGCAACCCATAGAAAGGTATGGCGCTGTTTCTTAAACAGAGGAGGGACGGCTGTATACCAAATAATACAAGGGGGGCAGAGGGGCAGAGTTGCCATTATGTGACCCCTCTCTACTAAATAAAGCTGAACAGGAACCATGTAAAGACAATCCCTGACTAATATAACCTGTACCTATAAGACCCCAGCAGCTTATACAGTAATGACCTCACCTCATATCCTGTATACGACTGGGTGGAGTACTCAAAATCAGAATCTGGACCACCGGGGCAATACCTGCAGAAGAGCACAAGAGACTATTCATCTATACAGTATCAAGAGCAATGTAATGTATGTACACAGTGACCCCACCAGCAGAATAGTGAGTGCAGCTCTGGAGTATAATACAGGATGTAACTCAGGATCAGTACAGGATAAGTAATGTAATGTATGTACACAGTGACCCCACCAGCAGAATAGTGAGTGCAGCTCTGGAGTATAATATAGGATGTAACTCAGGATCAGTGATGTAATGTATGTACACAGTGACCCCAGCAGCAGAATAGTGAGTGCAGCTCTGGAGTATAATACAAGATAAGTACCATCACAGAAGAATGGTCTTGTAACTTACACACAAATGTTTCCTGTGAAGTTAATATGAGGGCATCTGTGAGGTTTACACATGACCGCGACCACAGCAATCTGCAAGAGAATAGAACTATTACAATACATGGAACATGACGGGATACTGGCATTTATATACAGTAGGTATTGTCTTTTAACCTTCCTTCTTGTAATTGCTGTGAAGGTCAGAATGGAATAGAGGATAAGGACAGGAGTTTATCATGAACAGAGATGGCCGTTCTTACCCCGCTGGCTGTACGGATCGGTTTCGCTTTTAACTTTGGCACAAGAACTTTGCGATGCTGCGGAGGGACGGCGGCAATGATGTCCACCAGGCGCGGCTGAGCAGACAGACCATACTTGGCGGATGTTTTGGTCTTCAACCTGCATTTTTAGAAAACACTGAACGTTAGATATAGCGGCACATCAAGTCCTTCAGCAGACAGGCAGGATTTTTTTTAATTATCCGAGACGGCTCGACTCCACATTGTCAGCATCGCCGTAGCTGCGGGGATAAACACAAAGCGCACCGACAAGACGTTCTGCACACAAATCCAATTACACAGCACGGCGTTGGGGCCTTCATCAAACACACAGCACTTTGAACATGCGCCTCCTGATCGCCCGGCTCCGAGCTCCAGCTGTTCCAATAATACAGACGGCCGCAGCTCTTCCCAAGGTGGCACAAATTGGCTATTTACAAAGTTTCCGAGGAGGAGGAGAGCGGAGGAATCGTCGGAGGGAAAGAAACCTCTGCGCGCGCACAAAGTCAAATAGCACCAGGGTCCGGCGAGGGCAGAGAAAATATCACCGCCACGTCTCCCCGCCACAGATGACATTCATACGACGTGCGACCGGTTCGTCAATATTTGTATCTTCTACCTAAAGAGTAAACGTCTGAAGAGGTGACGGGATCCTGTGAGGGCTGTCAGGGGAATCTTATGCCTATCCATCACATAAGAGCACAGGTCAAAAGCCCCCACAGGATCAGGGCACTCCTCTGCTGAAATACTCTGTGCTGCTTTATAGCCAGGTCATTCCATTGTGTGATTCCCACTCTGTGACTTACCTTAAGTCCAGAACCCTTCCCTCCTAAGATACTCTGTGCTGCTGTGGAGCCGGCTCCTTCTGTTCCTCTGATATCAGCATACTCCTCTCCTGAAATACTCTGTGCTGCTGTGGAGCCGGCTCCTTCTGTTACTAAATGTTCCTCTGATATCAGCATACTCCTCTCCTGAAATACTCTGTGCTGCTGTGGAGCCGACTCCTTCTGTTCCTCTGATATCAGCATACGCCTCTCCTGAAATACTCTGTGCTGCTTTATAGCCAGTTTCTTCCGTAGTGTGATCCCCTAAGCCCTGCACACTTCTCTCCTAAGATACTCTGTGCAGCTGTGGACCCAGGTCATTTCATTGTGTGATCCCCCCTCTGTGACTTTCCCTGAGTCCAGCACATTCCTCTCCTAAGATACTCTGTGCTGCTGTGGACCCAGGTCATTCCATTGTGTGATCCCCCCTCTGTGACTTTCCCTGAGTCCAGCACATTCCTCTCCTAAGATACTCTGCGCTGCTGTGGACCCAATTCCTGCAAATATATTGCTGTAAAGCCAGTTCCATGCAATACATGATCCTCAGCCTGTGACTTTCCATAAGTCCAGAACACAGTTACATAATACTCTGTGCTGCTGTGGACTTGGGTCATTCCATTGTGTGAGTGTGAGTTTATGACTTCCCCCGAGTCCAGGACATTTCTCTCCTTAAATACTCTGTGCTGCGATGGAGCCAGCCCCTGATTCTTAGTCTAGGACTTTCCAAAAGTCCAGAATACACTTATATAATACTCTGTGCTGCTGTGGAGCCAGCTCCTTCCAGTATGTGAACGTCAGCCTTTGTCCTCTCCAAGATCAACACACTTCTCTCCTGAAATACTTTGTGCTGCTGTCAAGCCAGCTCCTTTTACAATATAAATAATCCCATAATATCAGCACAATCCTCTCCTGAAATACTCTGTGCTGGCAAGAACCCAGCTCCTTCTACAGTGTCCGATCCATCTGTCACGTCCCATATGAACCTCTGCTGAACTACTTAGGATGTAAATGTCTTTTGATATGTGATTTCTATATGTAATATGGAAATTTTCGACCATCCACGCTTGTCACTCCCCTCCTCACATCATCACACTGCCCGTCCTTACCATCAATATGAATGATGTACATTGGTCATCAGCACACTTCTCTCCTGATATACTCTGTGCTGCGGATGACCGTGCTGACTCCAGTACATTCTGTGAATCTATTATATACTACAATATACTATTACAAAAAAAAACACAGGCGGCATATACTATATTCCCTAAACAGAAATGGTGGAGGCTGCAGACTGTATAGTGTCCGATAATCTGGTCTTAGGACCATTTTATGATGGTGCGTATAGATGAGCTCACGCTGGATGTTTGGCCGCAGTGGTAAATAGTATCACTATGTTCATAATGGCACAAGCACCATCTTCAGGAGAATATGAGGAAGAACAACAAATGTGCACTAGCAGAAGCGCCATCTGGTGGCCACAGACGGGAAATAACGGACAGATACATAATAAATGCGCCATCTGGTGGCCATAGATGGGAAATAACTGACATGTATAATAGATGAGACATCTGCGGCTGCAGATAAGTAGGAAACAAACTATATAACAGGACAACGATCCTTTACTTTACGAGGTGATTGAGGAACATGGAATTTACAGTGAGGAGATAAAGAATATGTCAATTACTCAGGAAGAGTACTGAATAAAACCCCCATATGTGTGCTCCCAAAAATGACCTCCACTTGCACACCCCTGACCAACACCTCCATATGTGCGCTCCCTGAATACCAGGAATAACACAGCTACATGTGTGCTCCCTGAACATCACAAATTACACAGCCACATGTGCGCACCCTGAACACCTCCATATGTGCTCTACCTGAACACCACGAACAACACTGCCCCGTGCACTTCCTGGCCATGAATAACACGACGAATAGTACCCTCACATGTGCGCTCCCTGCACACCACTAATTACACTGCTATATGTGTGCTCCCAGAACACCAAAGGTAAAACCCTATGTGCTCTTTCCGATCACCACAAGGGACACTACAGATAACACTGCTATGTGTGCTTCCCAAACACAATTGTCACATGCGCTTCTGAACACCACCACAACGTGTGTACTCCCTCAGCACAACCGCTACATGTGTGTTCCCTGAACACTACGTATAACACCACCACATGTGCGCTCCCTGACCACCAGGAATAACTATGCTACATTTGCTCTCCCTGACCACCACATATAATACCAGGTATAACACCGCTACATGTGCGCTCCCTGACCACCACATATAACACCAGGTATAACACCGCTACATGTACGCTCCCTGACCACCACATATAACACCAGGTATAACACCGCTACATGTACGCTCCCTGACCACCACATATAACACCAGGTATAACACCGCTACATGTGCGCTCCCTGACCACCACATATAACACCAGGTATAACACCGCTACATGTGCGCTCCCTGACCACCACATATAACACCAGGTATAACACCGCTACATGTGCGCTCCCTGACCACAACATATATGGGCTCTCTCAGGTGTGCATCAACCGGAGGGGCGTTCCTTGCAGCCGTGACGCGACGTTTCGGGGTCGCCCCCTTACTCATGCGTGCAGGCTCATTGGACATGCTCCTCTTTATTCACTGTAGCCCGGCCCTTAGTGTCTCGTCATCAGGAATACACAATGATAAGTTACAACCTTATTCACATCATAGTAAAGACGCATTATTGTTATATATATAGTCGGCCAAGCCTATGATATAAAAAGAAAGCTGGGAGATGACCTAAAGTTGTGTTACAAAAAAGATTTAAAACTACATATTTCATTAAGTCCTTGTGGTTCAGGGCTATGCATAGTCTTAATCCAGTAGCATTCTCTTTGCAACAGCCTTTTTCTAACCTCTGCCTGTGTGCCAGTCGCGTCTAGTTGTTCTAATATAACCCATTATAATTCATACACATGATGTCCCATTTTTTTGAAATGTCAGGCCACTGTTGTTTCACCGTATGTTTTTTCCTCTTCCTTTATATCTTTTTTTGCATATTTTCTTATGAGTGCCCTGTGTTCATTAAGTCTCACTTTAATTTGTCTACTTGTTTGGCCTACATAACATTTGCCACAGGGGCATTTTAACATGTATATAACATTATCACTGTTACATGTATAATATCCTCTGTGTGGTATCGTGTAGCCTTTTGTGGGGTGTTGTATATTTTCTCCCTTCATGATTGCTGAGCAATTCTGACAATTAAGACATGCGAATGTCCCTTTTCTTCTAGTCCGTAGGAACCTCTGCTAACCTGTTTTTTCCTTACGTCGCCTCTCACTTCATGATTAGCTATTGTTTTCCCTTTCTTTAAGGCAAATGTGGGTATCTCTTTAAACAGCATCCCAAACTTGGGATCCTTTTGCAGTAATCCCCAATACTTGGTAATTGTTCTTTTTATAAGATTAGTGTGGCAATCATATTTTGTGACGAAAATCAGTTTCTCCCCAGTAGTTTGTCTATCCTTTGGTGTTTCCTGTTGTATCTGTTTAATTTGTTTATGACTATATCCTGTATCATTCTTTCTTTGTTATATTGTTTCTGTGTGTCTTCACTCACTATCCTGTCTACTCTTTTTAGTTCTTTCTTTAAAGCAAATGTGGGTATCTCTTTAAACAGCATCCCAAACAGATTACAAACCACACAAAAACAACAGACATAAATAATTATCTACATAAACAGAGTTACCACCCACCACAAGTGTTCAAAAGTATAGTTAAAAGTCAACTAAAAAGAGTAGACAGGATAGTGAGTGAAGATACACAGAAACAATATAACAAAGAAAGAATGATACAGAAATTCACACAGAGAGGATATAGTCATAAACAAATTAAACAGATACAACAGGAAACACCAAAGGATAGACAAACCACTGGGGAGAAACTGATTTTTGTTACAAAATATGATTGCCACACTAATCTTATAAAAAGAACAATTACCAAGTATTGGGGATTACTGCAAAAGTATCCCAAGTTTGGGATGCTGTTTAAAGAGATACCCACATTTGCTTTAAAGAAAGGGAAAACAATAGCTAATCATGTAGTGAGAGGCGACGTAAGGAAAAAACAGGTTAGCAGAGGTTCCTACGGACTAGAAGAAAAGGGACATTCGCATGTCTTAATTGTCAGAATTGCTCAGCAATCATGAAGGGAGAAAATATACAACACCCCACAAAAGGTTACACGATACCACACAGAGGATATTATACATGTAACAGTGATAATGTTATATACATGTTAAAATGCCCCTGTGGCAAATGTTATGTAGGCCAAACGAGTAGACAAATTAAAGTGAGACTTAATGAACACAGGGCACTCATAAGAAAATATGCAAAAAAAGATATAAAGGAAGAGGAAAAAAAACATACGGTGAAACAACAGTGGCCCGACATTTCAAAAAAATGGGACATCATGTGTATGAATTATAATGGGTTATATTAGAACAACTAGACGCGACTGGCACACAGGCAGAGGTTAGAAAAAAGCTGTTGCAAAGAGAATGCTACTGGATTAAGACTATGCATAGCCTTGAACCACAAGGACTTAATGAAATATGTAGTTTTAAATCTTTTTTGTAACACAACTTTATGTCATCTCCCAGCTTTCTTTTTATATCATAGGCTTGGCCGACTATATATATAACAATAATGCGTCTTTACTATGATGTGAATAAGGTTGTAACTTATCATTGTGTATTCCTGATGACGAGACACTAAGGGCCGGGCTACAGTGAATAAAGAGGAGCATGTCCAATCAGCCTGCACGCATGAGTAAGGGGGCGACCCCGAAACGTCGCGTCACGGCTGCAAGGAACGTCCCTCCGGTTGATGCACACCTGAGAGAGCCCACGCTACCAATGTGAAACAAACAACTGAAAAACATCTGAGAATAAACAGAAAACAGAACGACTAAATGTGAGTGAAATACTTTTCTTTATTGGATGTACCAGAAGTTATAAGAACATTGTGCACCAGAAAACTATGATGCAGAAGTATACAAACAGGCAGGTGGCAGCCTGATCACTGGGAGCACATAAATCCACATATATATCAGTGAGAGAGGTATACATGTGATAGTGGACATTGTTCACACAGACACGTTTTTCCTTGTTACATGTTCCCTGAACACCGCAAACACCACCACATAGCTGTGTTCCCTGATCACCTAAAGTAAAACCCTATGTGCTCTTTCTGACCACAAGGGACACTATGGATAACACTGCTATGTGTGCTTCCCAACTGTCACACGTGCTTCTGAACACCACCATAACATGTGTACTCCCTGAACACCTCCCTGAACCAAGAAGAACACCACTACATGTGCTCTGCCTGAACAGCAGTGACATGTGTGCCTCAGACCATGTGCGCTCCCCTAACACTATGGGTAACACCGCCTTGGAATGTGGGTCCCTGACCACCACCACTAGAACTGAGTTACCTAAAACACCACCACCACATACGCTAAATACAGCTGCCACATGTGTGCCCATCGCCAAACACCATGAACAAAACTCCTACAAGGTACTGCCGCCATGAACAATGCTGCAAAATGTGCACTCCGTGACCACCACCACATGAGCATGTCTTTACACTGCTGCCACACATGCGCCCCTTAACACCAGCCGCACATGTATTTGCTAAACTTCCAGTTTACGAAACATATATAGGCTTAGAAAAACATGTCCGCTTTCCTCCAGAAACAGTGCCACTCTTGCCCTCAGTTTAGGTGTGGTATTAAATTGAAATGAATAGAGCTGAACTGTAATACCACACACTACCTGAGGACAGGGGTGGCGCTGTATTTGCAAGAAAGCGGCTGTGTTTCCCTAAACAATCAGTGATGCAACTGTATTTCATTGTTTTTTTTTGCATTCGCAAAAATTGATGGACGAGGAACCAGGCAATGCTTCAGTACAACTTTTTTTTAATTTTATTTATTCAAACGAACAAATCAGTGACCAAAGACAGATCACTTATATCAATTATTACTCAGGAAAAACAAAGCCAGCAACCTGATTGGTTGCCGTAGGTCTCAATTATTTAAGCCGTCTAGAAGTAAAACAATTACAGTGCCTTGGGAAAGTATTTGGCCCCCCTGAACTTTTCAACCTTTTGCCACATTTCAGGCTTCAAACATAAAGATATAAAAATTTTATTTTTTTTGTAAAGAATCAGCAACAAGTGGGACACAATCGTGAAGTGGAACAAAATTTATTAGATCTTTTAAACTTTTTTAACAAATAAAAAACTGAATATTATTCGGCCCCTTTACTTTCAGTGCAGCAAACTCCCTCCAGAACAGTCATGTCAAACTCTGGCCCACGGGCAATTATTTTTGGCCCGCTGAGCTTTTTGATTGCTGTATTAAATCTGGCCTGCCTGACGTTGTAGCAGAATATGATATGGGTGGTCCGGACAGCCGCTCAGACTGCCTTCTATATAAGAGACTATTCGGAGGGCTGGCTACTATATAAGAGACTATGGGGGAGGGCTGGCTACTATATAAGACACTATTGGGAGATCTGGCTATTTTCTAAGACTATTTGTGAGAGCTGGCTATTATATTAAACTATGGGGCAGGGCTGGCTACTGTATGAGAGACTATTTTAGGGACTGGCTACTATATAGGAGACTATTTGGAGGGCTGGCTACTACATAAGAAACTATTGGGAGGGGTGGCTACTATATATGACACTATTGGGGAGGGTTGGCTTCTTCATAAGAGACTATTGGGAAATCTGGCTACTTTCTAAGACTATTGGTGAGAGCTGGCTATTATATAAAACTATTGGGGAGGGATGGCTACTATATAAGAGACTATTGGGGAGGGATGGCTACTATATAAGAGACTATTTAGAGGGTTGCCTACTATACAAGACACTATTGGGAGGGCTGGCTACTATATTAGAGACTATGGGGGAGGGCTGGCTACTATACGAGACTATTGGGGAGAGCTGGCTACTATATTAGAGACTATGGGGGAGGGCTGGCTACTATACGAGACTATGGGGGAGGGCTGGCTACTATATTAGAGACTATGGGGGAGGGCTGGCTACTATACGAGACTATTGGGGAGAGCTGGCTACTATATGAGACTATGGGGGAGGGCTGGCTACTATATAAGAGACTATTGGGGAGGGATGGCTACTATATAAAGAGACTATTTAGAGGGTTGGCTACTATATAAGAGACTATGGGGGAGGGCAGGCTACTATACAAGACACTATTGGGAGGGCTGGCTACTATATTAGAGACTACTTGGGAGGGATGGCTACTATATAAGACACTATTGGGGGGGGGCGCCATCACAGGGAGCAGAGAGAGAAGGATCACAGTAGATGAGGCAGCCTGGAAGCCTCCTGCCCTCTGTCAGGGTGGGGAGACAGGAGACGATTTAAACTTGATCAAAAGAGGTATTTCCCATACTGTCCTGTCTCCTGGCTGCTGTTTAGCTATAATTTGTGCAAAAGTACAGCAAAGTTACTGTAGATGGTGAAGGACCTTGACCTGTGACTATGATGTCACCGCAGGTCCTGTATGTACACTGACTGCACTATGGAGGAGGAAGAAAGAAAATACAGGTGTGTGGGAAGGGGAGGACAATCAGGGGTGCACAGTTTGGAGTGGGGAGAGGGGAGTGAAGGGTGCCCAGTTTGGAGTGGGGAGGGGGGTACAGCAGTGACACCAGTCTGGGATGGGGGGAGACACACAAGAGAGTGTCCAGTGTCTATTTAGGGGTCTGGCTGTACATTATTCTATCCTTAACCCCTTAATAACTGCTCTCTCCAAATATATATCACATTTATATAAACCTTACCTACTATCTGCAGGGGTAGAGAACCTTGGCTCTCCAGTTGTTGCAGAACTACAACTCCCATCATGTCTGGACAGCCAAAGTTTTAGCTTTGACTGTTCATGTATGATGGGAGTTGTCGTTTTGCAACAGCTGGAGAGCCAAGGTTCCCTACACCAATCTATAAAGCACCTGTATCTGTATATACAGCGACCATAATACAAGAGTCATTTTTCTAAATTATTTCTATATTGAATTTGGTGACGTTATACCTTACTGGAGGTGTTACTGCTGTTGTCTTCGCTGCTGAGTAGAGTTGATATAACCTCGGGAAATCCTAGGTTCTATCGAACTCGAACATTCACGAACATCCTGCATTAGATTGCTGATGCCTTCACGGTCCGTGGGGAAGGAGGAGACAGCCCAAGTACCGCCTAGTCTAGGTAATAGGCTGAATCCTGGAATTCCAGTCAGTACCCGGGCTGTCTCCTCCTTCCCCACGGACCGTGAAGGCATCAGCAATCAAATGCGTCAGGTTCGTGAACATTCAAGTTCGTTTGAACCTAGGATTTCCCAAGGTTCGATCACTCTACAGCCGAGCGTGCCTGTGCATTAGGAGACGGCACTATAGGATCACATTACATTACATTACTGGGTGTCACAATGGAGATAGATCAGGAAGCTTTGCCTCCTAATTCACAGGTACAGACAGCAGGAAGCAGAGACAACGGCGCCTCCTCAGGTACAGACAGCAGGGAGCGGAGACAACAGCGCCTCCATTATGGTACTTAGGAACCAAATTTTAAATGGGAAAAATGGAAGTACTTTAAAAAATGCTGATTGAGCCCAGAGCTGCCTGATAATCACCTAATCATTTATCTGAACAATCTAAACTTCATTAAGAATATATATATATATATATATATATATATATATATATATATATATACACACACACACACACACATATGTGTTATATACCAGCAGTGAAGGGACAACATGGGGCCCCCCTGTGCTTACTGCGTGCACACAAGGGAGGGGGCGCCAAATTTAATCTTTGCCCCGTGTGCAGGAGAGCCTAGCTACACCTCTGGGGCTACTACATGGGGCACAATTATAGGATTACCTACTGCTTGAGGGATATAATGGGTAACTACCATGTGGGGACATTTACTTTAGGATAGGCAGTGCCAGGAACGCTGCACGCTGCTCTGACAGTGCCAGAAAAGCTGCATGCAATCTTCATTAAATATCATGGTTGGGCCGCGACTTTCTCCAATTATTTGATTTTGGCCGACTGTGTATTTGAGTTTGACACCCCTGCTCCAGAAGGTCAGTGAGGGTCTCTATATGATCCAATGTCGTCCTAAATGACTGATGATAAGAAATAGAATCCACCTGTGTGTAATCCAGTCTCTGTATACATGCAGCTGCTCTGTGATAGTCTCCGTATACAAGCAGCTGCCCTGTGATAGTCTCCGTATACATGCAGCTGCTCTGTGATATTCTCCGTATACATGCAGCTGCTCTGTGATAGTCTCCGTATACATGCAGCTGCTCTGTGATAGTCTCCGTATACATGCAGCTCCTCTGTGATAGTCTCCGTATACATGCAGCTGCTCTGTGATAGTCTCCGTATACATGCAGCTGCTCTGTCATAGTCTCCGTATACATGCAGCTGCTCTGTCATAGTCTCCGTATACATGCAGCTGCTCTGTGATAGTCTCCGTATACAAGCAGCTGCTCTGTGATAGTCTCCGTATACATGCAGCTGCTCTGTGATAGTCTCCGTATACAAGCAGCTGCTCTGTGATATTCTCCGTATACATGCAGCTGCTCTGTGATAGTCTCCGTATACAAGCAGCTGCTCTGTGATAGTCTCCGTATACATGCAGCTGCTCTGTGATATTCTCCGTATACATGCAGCTGCTCTGTGATAGTCTCCGTATACAAGCAGCTGCTCTGTGATAGTCTCCGTATACATGCAGCTGCTCTGTGATAGTCTCCGTATACATGCAGCTGCTCTGTGATAGTCTCCGTATACATGCCCCTACTCTGTGATAGTCTCCGTATACATGCAGCTGCTCTGTGATAGTCTCCGTATACATGCAGCTGCTCTGTCATAGTCTCCGTATACATGCAGCTGCTCTGTGATAGTCTCCGTATACATGCAGCTGCTCTGTGATAGTCTCCGTATACATGCAGCTGCTCTGTGATAGTCTCCGTATACATGCAGCTGCTCTGTGATAGTCTCCGTATACATGCAGCTGCTCTGTGATAGTCTCCGTATACATGCAGCTGCTCTGTGGTAGTCTCCGTATACATGCAGCTGCTCTGTGATAGTCTCCGTATACATGCAGCTGCATCATGAAGACCAAGGAACACACCAGGCAGCTCCCAGATACTGTTGTGAAGTAAAAAGCTGGATTTGGATACAAAAAGATTTCCCAAACTTTTAAAATCTCAAGGAGCGCTGTGCAAGCCATCATATTGAAATGGAAGTAATATCAGACCGCTGCTAATCTACCAAGACCCGGCCGTTTCTCTAAACTTTCATCTCGAACAAGGCGAGCACTGATCAGAGATGCAGCCAAGAGGCCCATGATCCCTCTGGATGAACTACAGAGATCCCAGGCTGAACACCTGAGACTGGGACGGAGATTTATCCTCCAACAAGACAATTATCCAAAATATAAAGCAAAATATTTAAAAGATCCAATAAATTTCATTCCACTCCATGATTGCTGTTGATTCTTCACAAAAAATTTTAATTTTATATCTTTATGTTTGTAGCCTGAAACGTGGCAAAAGGTTGAAAAGTTCAAGCAGGCCAAATACTTTTACAAGGCCCTGGAACTAGTTACCCATAGCAACAATAGATCCGCCTTCATTTCCTAATGTGCTGCACTGTGCTTGGTTGCTATGGGCAACAAGATGAACACAGGGCTGCAACAGACCAATCAGAAAGAAGCTTTAAAGTAGCCTGCCCCTATAGACACACAGTCCCCTCCAGCCTCCTCCTATAGACACACAGTCCTCTCTGGCCACCTATAGACACAGTCCTCTCCAGCCTCCTCCTATAGACACACAGTCCTCTCTGGCCACCTATAGACACAGTCCTCTCCAGCCTCCTCCTATAGACACACAGACAGTCCCCTCCAGCCTCCTCCTATAGACACACAGTCCTCTCCAGCCTCCTCCTATAGACACAGTCCTCTCCAGCCTCCTCCTATACACACACAGTCCCCTCCAGCCTCCTCCTATAGACACACAGTCCTCTCCAGCCTCCTTCTCCTATAGACACACAGTCCCCTCCAGCCTTCTTCTATAGACACAGTCCTCTCCAGCCTCCTCCTATAGACACACAGTCTCTTTCAGCCTCCTTCTTCTCCAATAGACACACAGTCCCCTCCAGCCTACTTCTTCTATAGATACACAGTCCCCTCCAGCCTCCTCCTTCTATAGACACACAGTCCTCTCCAGCCTCCTCCTTCTATAGACACACAGTCCTCTCCAGCCTCCTCCTTCTATAGACACACAGTCCTCTCCAGCCTCCTCCTCCTCCTCCTCCTCCTATAGACACAGTCCTCTCCAGCCTCCTTCTCCTCCTATAGACACACAGTCCCCTCCAGCCTCCTCCTATAGACTCATAGTCCTCTCCAGCCTTTTCCTCCTATAGACACACAGTCCCCTCCAGCCTCCTCCTATAGACACACAGTCCCCTCCAGCCTCCTCCTATAGACACACAGTCCCCTCCAGCCTCCTCCTTCTATAGACACACAGTCCTCTCCAGCCTCCTTCTCCTATAGACATACAGTCCCCTCAAGCCTCCTCCTCCTATAGACACACAGTCCCCTCCAGCCTCCCCCTCCTCCTATAGACACACAGTCCCCTCCAGCCTCCTCCTATAGACACACAGTCCCCTCCAGCCTCCTCCTATAGACACACAGTCCCCTCCAGCCTCCTCCTTCTATAGACACACAGTCCTCTCCAGCCTCCTTCTCCTATAGACATACAGTCCCCTCAAGCCTCCTCCTCCTATAGACACAGAGTCCCCTCCAGCCTCCCCCTCCTCCTATAGACACACAGTCCCCTCCAGCCTCCTCCTATAGACACACAGTCCCCTCCAGCCTCCTCCTCCCATAGACACACAGTCCTCTCCAGCCTTCTTCTATAGACACACAGTCCTCTCCAGCCTCCTTCTCCTATAGACATACAGTCCCCTCAAGCCTCCTCCTCCTATAGACACACAGTCCCCTTCAGCCTTCTCCTCCTCCTATGGACACACAGTCCTCTCCAGCCTCCTCCTTCTCCTCCTATAGACACACCGTCCTCTCCAGCCTCCTCCTTCTGTAGACACACAGTCCTCTCCAGCCTCCTCCTCCTATAGACACACAGTCCCCTCCAGCCTCCTTCTCCTCCTATAGACACACAGTCCCCTCCAGCCTCCTCCTATAGACACACAGTCCCCTCCAGCCTCCTCCTATAGACACACAGTCCCCTCCAGCCTCCTCCTATAGACACACAGTCCCCTCCAGCCTCCTCCTATAGACACACAGTCCCCTCCAGCCTCCTCCTATAGACACACAGTCCCCTCCAGCCTCCTCCTATAGACACACAGTCCCCTCCAGCCTCCTCCTATAGACACACAGTCCTCTCCAGCCTCCTCCTATAGACACACAGTCCCCTCCAGCCTCCTCCTATAGACACACAGTCCCCTCCAGCCTCCTCCTATAGACACACAGTCCCCTCCAGCCTCCTCCTATAGACACACAGTCCCCTCCAGCCTCCTCCTATAGACACACAGTCCCCTCCAGCCTCCTCCTATAGACACACAGTCCCCTCCAGCCTCCTCCTATAGACACACAGTCCCCTCCAGCCTCCTCCTATAGACACACAGTCCCCTCCAGCCTCCTCCTATAGACACACAGTCCCCTCCAGCCTCCTCCTATAGACACACAGTCCCCTCCAGCCTCCTCCTATAGACACACAGTCCTCTTCTGCCTCCTCCTTCTTTAGACACACAGTCCCCTCCAGCCTCCTCCTATAGACACACAGTCCCCTCCAGCCTCCTCCTATAGACACACAGTCCCCTCCAGCCTCCTCCTATAGACACACAGTCCTCTTCTGCCTCCTCCTTCTTTAGACACACAGTCCCCTCCAGCCTCCTCCTATAGACACACAGTCCCCTCCAGCCTCCTCCTATAGACACACAGTCCCCTCCAGCCTCCTCCTATAGACACACAGTCCTCTCCAGCCTTCTCCTCCTATAGACACACAGTCCCCTCCAGCCTCCTCCTCCTCCTATAGACACACAGTCCTCTCCAGCCTCCTCCTCCTATAGACACACAGTCCCCTCCAGCCTCCTTCTCCTATAGACACACCGTCCTCTCCAGCCTCCTCCTCCTAGACACACCGTCCCCTCCAGCCTCCTCCTCTTATAGACACACCGTCCCCTCCAGCCTCCTCCTCCTATAGACACACAGTCCCCTCCAGCCTCCTTCTCCTATAGACACACAGTCCTCTCCAGCCTCCTCCTCCTAGACACACCGTCCCCTCCAGCCTCCTCCTCTTATAGACACACCGTCCCCTCCAGCCTCCTCCTCCTATAGACACACCGTCCTCTCCAGCCTCCTCCTCCTATAGACACACAGTCCTCTCCAGCCTCCTTCTCCTCCTATAGACACACAGTCCCCTGCAGCCTCCTCCTCCTCCTCCTATAGACACACAGTCCTCTCCAGCCTCCTCCTTCTATAGACACACAGTCCTCTCCAGCCTCCTCCTTCTATAGACACTGTCCTCTCCAGCCTTCTCCTTCTATAGACACACAGTCCTCTCCAGCCTTCTCCTTCTATAGACACACAGTCCTCTCCAGCCTCCTTCTCCTCCTATAGACACACAGTCCTCTCCAGCCTCCTTCTCCTCCTATAGACACACAGTCCCCTCCAGCCTCCTCCTCCTCCTATAGACAAACAGTCCCCTCTAGCCTACTTCTCCTATGGACACAGAGTGTTCTCCAGCCTCCTCCTCCCATAGACACACAGTCCCATCCAGCCTCCTTCTTCTCCTATGGACACACAGTCCCCTCTGGCCTCCAAACTTGCTGCAGCTCTTACTTGTTCAGGTTGACGTCCTTCCCTTGCTCGTGGGCCTCCAGCAGTTGTTTGATGACGTCGGCGATGGTCATCATCATCAGCTCGGCCTGGCTGACATCTCCTGTGGTAGAGAATAATAGAAGACGATATGAGACACCTAAGGTAACAAACTAGAGACCCCTCTGTACAGCTCCCCAGTGTAGACAGGATAAGACCTGCGGAGTATCTACCCCTAATCTAGAGACATAATATACAGAATGAAGAAAATGAGCAATAAGAATAATCCTTACTACTCATGGGTAAAATGAGGTATAATGAAATAGAATGAAGATGATGGTGGAATAAACACTAATTAAACAGATTCCTATGGAAAGTCCTACAAATTGTGAGAGATGCAACACAGCATATATGTGCAGTATATAGCAGAATGGAAAGAGATGCCTACTAATTCTGTGCTGGGGGGGTCCATAAACAGGAGCACTGAGGTCCCACAGAAGATCAATAGGTGCAAGCCTGGGATATCAGGGGTCAGGGTAGTCCTAAGAAGTTGTGAACATGCTCTTCCAACCAGTGTTGGACGGTTCTAGCCATGTGACATGTTACATTGCCTTCCTGGAACATACCATCCGCCCCAGGGGAGATCAGTATTTACCGAGCAGCAGAGAAGACAACCCTTTGCCGAGCAGCAGAGAAGACAGCCCTTTACCGAGCAGCAGAGAAGACAGCCCTTTACCGAGCAGCAGAGAAGACAGCCCTTTACCGAGCAGCAGAGAAGACAGCCCTTTACCAACCAGCAGAGAAGACAGCCCTTTACCGAGCAGCAGAGCAGATAACTTTTTACCGGGCAGCAGAGAAGACAGCCCTTTACCAACCAGCAGAGAAGACAGCCCTTTACCGAGCAGCAGAGCAGATAACTTTTTACCGGGCAGCAGAGAAGACAACCCTTTACCGAGCAGCAGAGAAGACAACCCTTTACTAACCAGCAGAGAAGACAACCCTTTACCGAGCAGCAGAGAAGACAACCCTTTACCGAGCAGCAGAGAAGACAGCCCTTTACCAACCAGCAGAGAAGACAGCCCTTTACCGAGCAGCAGAGCAGATAACTTTTTACCGGGCAGCAGAGAAGACAACCCTTACCGAGCAGCAGAGAAGACAAGCCTTTACTAACCAGCAGAGAAGACAACCCTTTACCGAGCAGCAGAGAAGACAACCCTTTACCGAGCAGCAGAGAAGACAACCCTTTACCGAGCAGCAGAGAAGACAACCCTTTACCGAGCAGCAGAGAAGACAGCCCTTTACCAACCAGCAGAGAAGACAGCCTTTTACCAGTCAGTGGAGAAGACAACCCTTTACCGAGCAGCAGAGAAGACAACCCTTTACCGAGCAGCAGAGAAGACAGCCCTTTACCAACCAGCAGAGAAGACAACCCTTTACCGAGCAGCAGAGCAGATAACTTTTTACCGGGCAGCAGAGAAGACAACCCTTTACCGAGCAGCAGAGAGGACAACCCTTTACTAACCAGCAGAGAAGACAACCCTTTACCGAGCAGCAGAGAAGACAGCCCTTTACCGAGCAGCAGAGAAGACAACCCTTTACCGAGCAGCAGAGAAGACAGCCCTTTACCGAGCAGCAGAGAAGACAACCCTTTACCGAGCAGCAGAGAAGACAACCCTTTACCGAGCAGCAGAGAAGACAACCCTTTACTAACCAGCAGAGAAGACAACCCTTTACCGAGCAGCAGAGAAGACAACCCTTTACCGAGCAGCAGAGAAGACAACCCTTTACTAACCAGCAGAGAAGACAACCCTTTACCGAGCAGCAGAGAAGACAACCCTTTACCGAGCAGCAGAGAAGACAACCCTTTACCGAGCAGCAGAGAGGACAACCCTTTACTAACCAGCAGAGAAGCCAAGCCTTTACCAAGCAGCAGAGAAGACAACCCTTTACCAAGCAGCAGAGAAGACAACCCTTTACCAATTAGTGATGTAATTTTACAAACATCTAGTATCCCATCTGGCTATGAGATGCCCCACTGTAGTCCGTCCTCATCCACTTTCATAGCTGACGCTCACCCCTCACATCAGTGACACCTGGCGCTCCACATCTCTTACACACTATCTGGGGCTGGTACACACACTACCCTCCCTCCAGTTCTGTCTCTTTGTTACAATGTATCAGGGCAGAATGTTGCACTCTGTACAGTGGATACAATGGTAACAAACCCTCAGCTGTGGGAGGTTTCCAGCCTCTAGAGCAGTGTCCCAAGCCTGAGGCCCCCAGCTGTTACTGAACTACAACTCCCATCATGCCCTGACAGCCTTGGGTTGTAGTGTGTGATAGTATAATTAGGAGGGTTATGTCTACATTCACACTGTATGCAATGCGCATGTCTGGCGCTTGAGGTGTGGTGGAACTACAAGCCCCAGCATTTCCCGATGGAAGTTGTACCTGTCGGGGCGGCACAGACTGCAGACCAATGAGAGACGATATATACAGACATGACTACTACATAGCACAATGACAGCCGGTACGGCCATGGCTGAGGCCGCCTCACGGCGCCGGTTCTCACCCGGTCTTTTCTTGGGCTTCATCTCCGCCACGTTCAGATGTACACAACACCACGAGTTGTGCTGGGAGTCCTGGCCCCGCCCCGCTGTCAGGTTCCGGATTGTACGGACAGCGGAGAGGGACAAACTACATGGAGGAGCAATCAAAGACGGTGTGTGACGAGGGACAAACTACTCCGAAAGACACAGCCGCTCCAAGCGGTACATATTGGCAACTACAGTAAAGAATGCAGCGTAATGCGCAGTAATAATTCATCACTATCACCGATTACTACTCTATAGTAATGTATATTGCTGCGCTGTAGCTACCAATATAGTATATTCTCTCTATTGCCGATAGCAACCAATCACAGCTCAGCTTTCATTTTACCACAGCAACTTTAGAACTGGAAGCTGAGCTGTGATTGGTTTATATGGGCAAGAGAGAGACTGTGACAATAAGAAAGCGTCTAAAATCACTCATTTGCGCCCCCTCAATAGAGCAGAGTGCCCCCCTATAAAGTGTCAGAGTGCCCCCTCAATGGAACAGAGTGCCCCCAATAAAGTGTCAGAGTGCCCCCTCAATGGAACAGAGTGCCCCCAATAAAGTGTCAGAGTGCCCCCTCAATGGAACAGAGTGCCCCCAATAAAGTGTCAGAGTGCCCCCTCAATGGAACAGAGTGCCCCCAATAAAGTGTCAGAGTGCCCCCTCAATGGAACAGAGTGCCCCCCTATAAAGTGTCAGAGTGCCCCCTCAATACCGCAGTGACCCTCAATAGAGCAGAGTGCCCCCCAATTAATTATGCAGAGTGCCCCAACAGAGCAAAGTGCCACCTCAATAGAGCAGAGTGCCCCCTAGCAGAGCAGTGCCCTCCAATAGTGTCAGAGTGCACCCCTAATATAGCAGAGTGCCCCCCAACAGAGCAGTGCCCTCCAATAGTGTCAGAGTGCACCCCTAATATAGCAGAGTGCCCCCCAACAGAGCAGTGCCCTCCAATAGTGTCAGAGTGCACCTTCAATAGAGCAGCGTGCCCCAAATAAAGTTTCAGTGTTTCCCTCAATAGAGCAGAGTGCCCAAATAAATAATGCAAAGTGCCCCCTAATATAGCAGAGTGCCCCCCTAATATAGCAGAGTGCCCCCCCCCAATGAATAACGCAGAGTGACCCCACTAACATTGCTTCATGCCAATCACTAATAGAGAACAGTGCTATTCCCTATTACAGAAAACTGTCCCCCTGTAGTAGAGCACAGTTTCCCTGAGTGCCCCCGCAGCTGCTGTCAGACTTTCCCTTTGATCATGCCATCTAAAATGCCCCCATAAAGAATGCCGTCCTGAATGTGTCCACTGAATAGTGTCAGCAAATGCGGAAAAAAATATATACTGGTGTCTTGGATTACAAGCATAATTCGTTCCGGGACCGCGCTTGTAATCCCAACCACTCCTAAACCAAAGCAAATTTTCCCATAAGAAATCACTGATATGCAGACAACTGGTTCCACATTCCAAAAATAATGTTTTTTTTTATTCTGAATAACATGTAATGAGAAACAGCTGAATATGTCATATTATTTATTTGAATATGTCATAAGTGACTGTACAGTATAGCAATCAGCATGTGTGAAAAACAGAAGCAGTTTGTAGATACAAGATGGAACTGCAGCTCCCCATAATGCAGTAGCGTAGTACAGGCTAGAATAGAGAAGCAGCTGCTGTCTGTGTGGTCACATGACAGCAATGGGGAAGGGGTGTGTGTTCAGCATGGACCAATCAGGAAGTGAGAATCACAGAGCAGGAGGGCAGTGACAGAAACTTTTCTATACAGCAGTGTGAATGGCTGAGTGTGAGTGCAGATATAGCTGAGTGTGAGTGCTGGCACATTATAGCAGGAATGGAGAGCATGGGAAACACAAGGACTGACAGAGACTGCAGGGAGCATCAAGAAATGAGCTGGGAATATGTGGGCACATAAATGCAGCACTCTCTGTCCGGAGAGAGAGAGTCAGTGGTGGATTATAATGTGGGTGGTTTGGGCGGGTGCCCGGGGCCTGAGGCTCCGGGGGGGGGGGGGGGGGCCATGCCACATTGCCCACATTATAATCCGCCACTGACTCTCTTGTACTGTCCCCGGCTGATGCACAGCTGCCGGGGTTGTCCTATCCTATCCCTGGCAGAGCGCGCATCAGAGAGCTCCCCGTGCGCCTGTGGCTGTGACTTCCAGCGCACGGGGAGCTCTATAATGCGTGCGCTGCTGGGGATAGGACGGGACAACCCCGGCAGCCACACATCAGCCGGGGGACAGAACAGGAGGCAAGAGGCTCCACGGGGGAACGGATGCTAGGTGAGTTGTGTTTTTTTTTTTTTTTTGTGTTATCTGCTGACTGCTGTGCACAGAGAGGGAAGAGGGGGACCATCTATAAGGGGGGAAGAGGGGGACCATCTATAAGGAGGGGAAGAGGGGGACCATCTATAAGGAGGGGAAGAGGGGGACCATCTATAAGGGGGGGAAGAGGGGACCATCTATAAGGGGGGAAGAGGGGGACCATCTATAAGGGGGGGGAGAGGGAAGGGGGAAAGAGGGGACCATCTATAAGGGGGGGGAGAGGGGGACCATCTATAAGGGGGGGGGGGAAGAGGGGGACCATCTATAAGGGGGGAAGAGGGGGACCATCTATAAGGGGGGGGAAGAGGGGGACCATCTATAAGGGGGGAAGAGGGGGACCATCTATAAGGGGGGAAGAGGGAAGAGGGGGACCATCTATAAGGGGGGAAGAGGGAAGAGGGGGACCATCTATAAGGGGGGGAATAGGGGGACCATCTATAAGGGGGGAAGAGGGGGACCATCTATAAGGGGGGGAAGGGGGGGACCATCTATAAGGGGGGAAGGGGGGGACCATCTATAAGGGGGGAAGAGGGAAGAGGGGACCATCTATAAGGGGGGAAGGGGGGGGACCGTCTATAAGGGGGGAAGAGGGGGACCATCTATAGGGGGAGAGGGGACCATCTATAAGGGGGGACCATCTATAAGGAGGGAAGAGGGGGACCATCTATAAGGGGGAAGAAGGGGACCATCTATAAGGGGGGGAATAGGGGGAACATCTATAAGGGGGGGGAGAGGGGGACCATCTATAAGGGGGGGAAGGGGGGGACCATCTATAAGGGGGGGAAGGGGGGACCATCTATAAGGGGTGGAAGAGGGGGGACCATCTATAAGTGGGGGAAGGGGGGACCATCTATAAGGGGGAACAGGGAAGAGGGGGACCATCTATAAGGGGGGGAGCTCCCAAACCAAAACAATGCTCTTACATATATCGGTATTACCTAAGTATGACCACTAGGTGTCAGGCACATACCGCTGATACAAGAATGCTATCCTATGACACGATGCAATTTGTCGGCATTTTGGGGTTCTGATTTGTGGATTTCTATTTAGCCGCATAAGGAAATATATTGCATCAGTTTTTACTTTATATAAAGATGGGTTCCGTGTCCAATCTAAAGAAATATCCTGATGAGTGATCATAACAATACAATCGGACAGATTCTATACCAGGTTTTACAGTCATCCCAATGAATTATATAAGATAGACCAGGGTTCTCCAGCAGGAAAAAAAATTCTTTCAAATCTACTGGTGTCAGAAAGTGCCCGAGATTTGTAATTTACTGTTTTAATGTACTGTTTAAAAAAATATCCAGTCCTGCAGTACTTATCAGCTGCTGTATGTTCTGCAGGAAGTGGTGTATTCTTTCCAGTCTGACACCATGCTCTCTGCTGCCACCTCTGTCTGTGGCAGGAATCGTCCAGAGCAGTAGTAAATCCCCATAGAAAACCTCTCCTGCGCCCCAGACGGGAAATAATCCACCACAGGACGTACAGCAGCTGCTAAGTACTGGAAGACTGGAGATGTTTTAATAGAAGTAAATTACAAATCTATGTAACTTTCTGACACTAGTTGATTTGAAAAAAAATTATTTCACTGGAGTACCCCTTTAAGCCCAGTATTTTATATGCAAGTCTTAAGGGAAAATGTACAGGACTGAAACTAAAAACCACCCTGAAACACAAACCCCAGCAGCCCCCATACTCTAGCGCATGGGTCTCCAAACTGCGGCCCTATAGCTGTTGCAAAACTACATTTCCCATCATGCCTGGACAGCCAAATCCAATGTTTAGCTGTCCAGGCATGATGGGAATTGTGGTTTTGCAACAGCTGGAGGGCCGCAGTTTGGAGACCCATGCTCTAGCGCCTCCCACCACAAATCAGGGCAAAGAAGCTAAACTACTTCACACGCTTGTGGCTGCCTTCTGTACCCACTGGTGCTGTTTCATGTTACTAGATTCTATATCCCCATATCATATAAGTACTACCCACAGAACAGGAGCGCCCCCTGTATTCAAATATACTCTGACCCTTTTACAGTCTGGTTCATGGGACAATTGTATAAAATCTGCGACAGTTGTCTAGTAACATCCCACCGGGGAAGAGGGTGGATACAAAGATGCCAGTAGAATGCACATGACTAGACTGGACAAGACTAGACAAGACAACGTGACATCACAATTGTCTATGACAACACACTGATGTAGGAGTATAGAAGGAATGACACAAGCGCATTTCATTTTTCTTGTCTTTCTCAGCATTTGGAGTTGAGGAAACTTGGAGGAAAAGCTAAAGAGGAGCTGAGGAAGATCACCTGTGTGAGGATGAAAACATGCATGAGGCATCTCCTCTAGAATCCCCTATAAATAGGTGGGGTTAAGCAGTGGTCGGCAGATGATAGACGTGATCCAGGGGGATGTCCGATCACGCCTTGTGGGGTCAGGAAGGAGTTATTTTATTTGCCTAAGATTCAAATCTCTTGGGGTTTCTCCTCGTTCCTCTGGATCATAATTTATTAGTATATAAGACCTCTGCCTATCACTGGGGGGGGGGGGGGGGGGTCTTATAGGGGAGTACCCCTTTAAACCACACAATGTAACTTTACTATCAGCGTCAGACTGGGGTATCTGGGGCCCACCAGAGGAAATGATCCTGGGGCCCACCAATGAAGAATCAGTGAGAAACGACATGTCAGTCAGTGTTAGTGCAGGTTCTTAAGCTGGGGGCCCACCGGAGGATCCTCTGGTACTCTGGTGGGCCAGTCCGTCACTGCTTACTACTGTAAGTCAATGACCCTTTTCTGAAATCAATCTGTCCAGTTATGAAGCAACACTTATTGTTAATCAATTGTTCCTGTTTTGCAAATAGAACAGATAACAGGTAGAAATGATAAGTAATAAGCAAGACACCTCCAAGAAAGGAGTGGTGCTGAAGGTGGTAACACAAACCATTTCTCTGTTCTCATCTTTTTTGGCTGTTGTTTTGGTCACTTTTGCAATTTATCATCGCTCTCACCCATAGATGTAGCATCAGGTGATGTCTACAACCCACGGAGTGTGCAAGCTGTGCCCAACTGGGACTGTCAGCACAGGGACCAGAGCATGGAGCAGATACCAGGAGACGAGGAGACGGGGCAACAACCCAGCAGCAGGACAACTAAGTTTGTGCAAGGAGGAATAGGAGGAGCAGTGCCAGAGCCCTACACAATGACCTCCAGCAGCCACTAATATCCACGTGTCTGCTCAAACTGTCTGTAACTCCATAATGGTGGTATGTAGAGATGAGCGAACCGGGTTCGAGTCCATCTGAACCCGATCGTTCGGCATTTGATTAGCGGTGGCTGCTGAACTTGGATAAAGCTCTAAGGTTGCCTGGAAAACATGGATACAGCCAATGACTATATCCATGTTTTCCACATAGCCTTAGGGCTTTATCCAACTTCAGCAGCCACCGCTAATCAAATGCCGAACGATGGGGTTCAGATGGAGTCGAGCATGCTCCAGGTTCGCTCATCTCTAGTGGTATGAGAGCTTGATGTCCACAAGGTGGTGCTGTGCTTACAGCCCAACACTGTGCAGGACGCTTGGCATTTGCCAGAGAACACAAAGATTGGCCGATTTAACATTGGTGCCCTGTGCTCTTCACAGATGAGAGCGGGTTCACACTGAGAAGATGTGACAGACGTCCGGAGATGCCGTGGAGAACATTCTGCTGCCTTCAACATCCTTCAGTCTGACCGCTGTGGCAGTGGGTCAGTCATGGAGTGGGGAAGCAAAGTGTGGCTGTCACTAGTTTTGGGGCATTGTACCTGTCACTAGTTTTGGGGTATTGTGGCTGTCAGTAGTTTTGGGGGTACAGTGTGGCTGTCACTAGTTTTGAGGTATTGTGGCTATCACTACTTTGGAGCCATTCTGTGACTGTCATTTGTTTGGGGGCACGGTGTGGCTGTCACTAGTGTTGGGGTATTGTAGCTGTCACTCGTTTGGAAGGAATAGTAGTTAGCAAATTTAATGGGACATTGTAACTGTCACTAGTTTGAGGGTATTGTGGCTGTCAGTAGTTTGGGGACAGTGTGTGACTGTCACTAATTTTGGGCTATTGTGGCTGTCACTAGTTTTGAGGTATTGTGACTGTCATTTGTTTGGGGGCACTATGGCTGTCACTAGTTTGGGGGCACTGTGGCTGTCACTAGTTTGGGGGCACTGTGGCTGTCACTAGTTTGGGGGCACTGTGGCTGTCATTTGTTTGGGGGCACTGTGGCTGTCACTAGTTTGGGGGCACTGTGGCTGTCATTTGTTTGGGGGCACTGTGGCTGTCACTAGTTTAAGGGCACTGTGGCTGTCATTTGTTTGGGGGCACTGTGGATGTAATTTGTTTGGGGGCACTGTGGCTGTCACTAGTTTAGGGGCACTGTGGCTGTCACTAGTTTAGGGGCACTGTGGCTGTCACTAGTTTAGGGGCACTGTGGCTGTCATTTGTTTGGGGGCACTGTGGCTGTCACTAGTTTAGGGGCACTGTGGCTGTCATTTGTTTGGGGGCACTATGGCTGTCACTAGTTTGGGGGCACTGTGGCTGTCACTAGTTTGGAGGCACTGTGGCTGTCATTTGTTTTGGGGGCACCGCCGCCCCCCCGACCGCCGCCGCCGCCGCCCCCCCGACCGCTACGCTAGGGGGGCCCGCACGGCCCCCCTTGCCACCTGGGGGGGGGGGGGGGGTTGTGCCGCTTCGGTCCGGTGAGCTTCCGGCACACGCTGCCTCTATCACTGGCCGGAAGCTCACAGCTGCAGCCCTGCGGTCCTTCTCTCCTGCTCGGCAGCGGCGCACGTGACGTCATCGCGCCGAGCAGGAGAGAAGTTCCAGGACCGCGGGGCTGCAGCTGTGAGCTTCCGGCCAGTGATAGAGGCAGCGTGTGCCGGAAGCTCACCGGACCAAAGCTGCATGGGAAGGGGGGACCTGCCTCACCTGCCTCTGCTCCCCCGGCCGCTCCCTCTTCCCCCAGCCTCTACTCCTGTACCCCCCCCTCCAGTCTCTCCTCCTGTACCCCCCCCAGCCTCTCCTCCTGTACCCCCCTCCAGTCTCTCCTCCTGTACCCCCCCTCAGCCTCTCCTCCTGTACCCCCCCCCTCCAGCCTCTCCTTCTGTACCCCCCCTCCAGCCTCTCCTTCTGTACCCCCCCTCCAGCCTCTCCTCCTGTACCCCCCCCTCCAGCCTCTACTCCTGTACCCCCCCCTCCAGCCTCTCCTCCTGTACCCCCCCTCCAGCCTCTCCTCCTGTACCCCCCCCTCCAGCCTCTACTCCTGTACCCCCCCCTCCAGCCTCTCCTCCTGTACCCCCCCTCCAGCCTCTCCTCCTGTACCCCCCCCCTCCAGCCTCTCCTCCTGTACCCCCCCCTCCAGCCTCTCCTCCTGTACCCCCCTCCAGCCTCTCCTCCTGCACCCCACAGCCTCTCCCACAGCCTCTTCTCCTGCACCCCCAGCCTCTCCTCCAGCCTTTCCTCCTGCACCCCACAGCCTCTCCTCCTGCACCCCAAAGCCTCTCCTCCTGCACCCCACAACCTCTCCCCCTAGCCTATCCTCCTGCAACCCCAGCCTCTCCCCCAGCCTCTCTGTCAGCACCCCCCCAGCCTCTCTGTCAGCACCCCCCAGCCTCTCCACCAGCACCCCCAGCTGCTCTCCCTGCCCCTCAGCTGCTCCTCCTGCCCCCCATCTTCTCCCCCTGCCCCATCTGCTCCTCCGCCTGTCCCCCATCTTCTCCCCCTGCCACCCCAGCTGCCCAATCTTCTCCCTGCCACCCTAGCTGCCCCCTATCTGCTCCCCCTGCCTGCCACCCCAGCTGCTCCTCCTGCCCCCCATCTACTCCCCCTGCCACCCCAGCTGCTGCCCCCGAGCTGATCCCTCTGCCCTCCCCAGCTGCTCCCCCTGCCCCTCTCACCCCAGCTGCTCCCCCTGCCCCCATCTACTACCCCTGCCCCTCTCACCCCAGCTGCTCCCCCTGCCCCCCATCTGCTCCTCCTCTTGCCCCCATCTACTCCCCTGCCCCCAGCTGCTCCCTCTGCCTCCCCAGATTCTCCCCCTGCCACCCCTAGCTGCTCCCCCTTCCCGTCACCCCAGCTGCTCTCCTTCCCCCTGTCACCCCAGCTTCTCCCCTTCACCCCAGCGGCTTCCCCTGCCACCCCCAGCTGCCTCCCTTCCCCAGTCACCCCCAGCTGCCTGCTTGCAGACTAGTTGTGGTCGGAGAAGTCTTCTTCGCCAGATGGAGAAGAAAGCAAGAAGCGACGGCAATCGGAGAAGACGTCACCTGTGAGTCATTAGTAACTGCACTGTAATCACTTCTATAGTGTGCAGAGCCTGTGTACCATTGGGGTCTAAATGGGTCAGTGTATTGTTTGCGGTAGTGTACTGACACAGCCCCGCGGTCACTACAGTACACTAGCGCAAACTTTTAAACTAGGACCCAACTACAACAGCCGCAGGCACTACAACTCCCAGCATATGCTGAGGGCTGCAGACTGTCAGTACATGCTGGGAGTTGTAGTGCCTGCAGCTATTGTAGTTGGGTCCTAGGTGCATTATACACTGGATGCTTTGTGGCATATAAGAATACAGAGATCTGTGGGGGCTCAGTATATAGAAGTGACCCCAGAACATCACTAATAGGGGATAGGGGGAGATGTTGTTGTTCTATTCCCTATTAGTGATGTTCTGGGGTCACTTCCCTGCACTGAGCCCCCACAGATCTTTGTATTCTTGTATGCCACAAAGCATCCAGTGTATAGGACCCAACTACAACAGCTGCAGGCACTACAACTCCCAGCATGTACTGACAGTCTGCAGCCCTCAGAGTATGCTGGGAGTTGTAGTAAAGCGTAGACAGATGTATTGCTGGACCTTTAGGGCTGATGGTTGTCACCCACAGATTGCAGCCACCAGGAGCCTCTGCACACAGTGATTTATTACAGGGTTGTCCTCTCAGAGACTACAACTCCCAGCATACCCTGAGAGCTGTATAAATGTAGGGATTTGTCACAGATACAGATGAATTCAGGAAAGGAGCGGGGTCAGCATGTCGTGTCTCACTGGTTGTATATTGGTGGCCCCAGGTGCCCCAGTCCGACACTGGACAGAAGCGGCCCCCAAACTAAGACGTCCCCGGCCTCCTTCCTTCCTCCATCACATTTGTTTGATGAGAACAGCGGGCATCAAGCAGAGCGACACCCAAGTGCCAGGGTATATACCATGCATGTACAGTAATGGGGGGGGGGGGGCGCCTCAGCGTGCAAAGTGCCTAGGGCAGCATAAACTGTAAATACAGGCCTGGCTGCCGGCACTTCATACCAGCAGCCTATTGGAGGCCGGGCCGTGACCTCTCCGGCAGGCGTGATCATGTGACGTCATCACGCCTGCCGGAAGTCCCGTCCCTGCGGCTCGCAAGATGGAGCCCGAAGAGGAGGAAGACCTGCTGCCTGCAGCTACACAGCGCGGATTAGGTGAGTAGGATGTTTGTTTTTTTAGGGGCACCTCTGGGGGCATTATTAGTTCATGAGGGCACCTCTGGGGGCATTATTAGTGTATGGGGGCACCTCTGGGGGCATTATTAGTATATGGGGGCACCTCTGGGGGCATTATTAGCATATGGGGGCACCTCTGGGGGCATTATTAGTATATGGGGGCACCTCTGGGGGCATTATTAGTGTATGGGGGCACCTCTGGGGGCATTATTAGCATATGGGGGCACCTCTGGGGGCATTATTAGCATATGGGGGCACCTCTGGGGGCATTATTAGTATATGGGGGCACCTCTGGGGGCATTATTAGCATATGGGGGCACCTCTGGGGGCATTATTAGTTCATGGGGGGCACCTCTGGGGGCATTATTAGTATATGGGGGCACCTCTGGGGGCATTATTAGTTCATGGGGGGCACCTCTGGGGGCATTATTAGTATATGGGGGCACCTCTGGGGGCATTATTAGTATATGGGGGCACCTCTGGGGGCATTATTAGTATATGGGGGCACCTCTGGGGGCATTATTAGCTCATGGGGGCACCTCTGGGGGCATTATTAGCTCATGGGGGCACCTCTGGGGGCATTATTAGTGTATGGGGGCACCACTGGGGAAATTATTAGTATATGGGGGCACCTCTGGGGGCATTATTAGTATATGGG
Source organism: Dendropsophus ebraccatus (assembly GCF_027789765.1). Classification (NCBI taxonomy): domain Eukaryota; kingdom Metazoa; phylum Chordata; class Amphibia; order Anura; family Hylidae; genus Dendropsophus; species Dendropsophus ebraccatus. The sequence goes on from NC_091459.1 coordinate 120,903,950, forward strand.
GGCACCTCTGGGGGCATTATTAGCTCATGGGGGCACCTCTGGGGGCATTATTAGTATATGGGGGCACCTCTGGGGGCATTATTAGTTCATGGGGGCACCTCTGGGGGCATTATTAACTCATGGGGGCATCTCTGGGGGCATTATTAGTTCATGGGGGCACCTCTGGGGGCATTATTAGTGTATGGGGGCACCTCTGGGGGCATTATTAGTATATGGGGGCACCTCTGGGAGCATTATTAGCATATGGGGGCACCTCTGGGGGCATTATTAGTTCATGGGGGGCACCTCTGGGGGCATTATTAGTATATGGGGGCACCTCTGGGGGCATTATTAGTATATGGGGGCACCTCTGGGGGCATTATTAGTATATGGGGGCACCTCTGGGGGCATTATTAGTATATGGGGGCACCTCTGGGGGCATTATTAGTATATGGGGGCACCTCTGGGGGCATTATTAGCACATGGGGGCACCTCTGGGGGCATTATTAGCTCATGGGGGCACCTCTGGGGGCATTATTAGTGTATGGGGGCACCTCTGGGGCATTATTAGTATATGGGGGCACCTCTGGGGGCATTATTAGTATATGGGGGCACCTCTGGGGGCATTATTAGTTCATGGGGGCACCTCTGGGGGCATTATTAGTATATGGGGGCACCTCTGGGGGCATTATTAGTATATGGGGGCACCTCTGGGGGCATTATTAGTATATGGGGGCACCTCTGGGGGCATTATTAGCTCATGGGGGCACCTCTGGGGGCATTCTTAGCTCATGGGGGCACCTCTGGGGGCATTATTAGTGTATGGGGGCACCTCTGGGGGCATTATTAGTGTATGGGGGCACCTCTGGGGGCATTATTAGTATATGGGGGCACCTCTGGGGGCATTATTAGTATATGGGGGCACCTCTGGGGGCATTATTAGCTCATGGGGGCACCTCTGGGGGCATTATTAGTATATGGGGGCACCTCTGGGGGCATTATTAGTTCATGGGGGCACCTCTGGGGGCATTATTAACTCATGGGGGCATCTCTGGGGGCATTATTAGTTCATGGGGGCCACCTCTGGGGGCATTATTAGTTCATGGGGGCACCTCTGGGGGCATTATTAGCTCATGGGGGCCACCTCTAGGGGCATTATTAGCTCATGGGGGCACAGCAGGGAATCCTACATACAGGGGGCACAGCAGGGGATCCTACATACAGGGGGCACAGCAGGGGATCCTACATACAGGGGGCACAGCAGGGAATCCTACATACAGGGGGCACAGCAGGGGATCCTACATACAGGGGGCATCCCACACAGCGCAGTTACTATGGAGCCTACAGGGGGGAGAAAGGGAAGGAAGTTGCTAGAAATGTGCGGAGCCTAAATTTTTTGTCTCGCAGGTTCTGAAAAGATGAAACATATCTGGAAGGAATCATCCTGGAGGTCTGGGCCGGATGGAGAGGAAAAGGGAAAGTGACGCCTCAGATCAAAGAAGACGTCACCTGTGAGTCACTGTATGACACTTTTCTTATTTTGTAGAACATCATTTAGTAGGGGCGCCCCGAGGTGACAGCTACTACATTATCTGTACTCAGAGATATCACTGTGTTATCTGTGCTGTTACATAGGACTGCAGGTGACAGCTACTACATTATCTGTACTCAGAGATATCACTGTGTAATCTGTGGTGTTACATAGGACTGCAGGTGAAATCTACTACATTATCTGTACTCAGAGATACCACTGTGTTATGTGGTGTTACATAGGACTGCAGGTGATATCAGGTGATTTCTCCAGGTTGCAGAAGTTCAAACTTTATTGTGCCCTGGTGTGCTGGTGTCTGTATACATGTGTGCTGGTGTCTGTATGTGTGTATACATGTGTGCTGGTGTCTGTATACATGTGTGCTGGTGTCTGTGTGTGAGATCAATTCTAGAGAACTGGCTCATATATCCCATTTTCCCCAGTGGCTTAAAATGTAACCTCTGTTATACAGTTATAAAATTGTAGAACCTAAATGTGAACAAGGTGCAATTCAAATAGACACTTGCTTGTATAGCTGTCTCTTGTGCTCTGTATGCAGTGCATTATATTCACCCTTGCAACGTACAATTTATAGCGTGTCTACAAGCCCAGCGGGGCTCATTATGATGGAGACTAAAACTTATACAGGAGTGGGGTAGGGGTTCCCCTGTATTCAGAATGCTGGTGAGTGCTAGGCAATGCCCCGTCTGGGATTATTGAATTTCGAGGGTCTATGCAGAGCAGGATAAAGGCACCTCTGCTGCACAAACAGGATCTCCTAGAAAGCGTTCTCACCGCCATGTATTCCCTATCACTGGCTTGGGTGAGCTAAACTAGTCTGCCTGGGGGGGGGTGATTTGTATATGCTCACTAACATGGAACAGCCTCATTATATTAGCCTTATCAACATATTCTATGTTAGTGAGCATACCGGGGGGGGGGGGGGGGGGGATATTGGTGAACATATACAAATCAAACAGCCCCCCAGACCCTCGAAATTCAATAATCCCAGACGGGGCATTGCCTAGTACTCAACAGCATTCTGAATACAGGGGAACCCCTACCCCACTCTTGTATAAGTTTTAGTCTCCATCATAATGAGCCCCGCTGGGCTTGTAGACACGCTATAAATTGTACGTTGCAAGGGTGAATATAATGCACTGCATACAGAGCACAAGAGGCAGCTATACAAGTAAGTGTCTGTATGGTGACATTTACATTGCACCTTGTTCACATTTAGTTTCTACAATTTTATAACTGTATAACAGGTTACATTTTAAGCCACTGGGGAAAATGGGGTATATGAGCCAGTTCTCTAGAATTGATCGGAAACCAAATTATACCTCCCAGCAAGGCGTGGGTCGAACACACAATTTTTTTTTTTTATTAATGTGGGGAGCCCAGACACTTTGGTTGTATGGGGCCCCGAAATTCCTGATGGCGGCCCTGACTGTGGCTGTCATTTGTTTGGGGGCACTATGGCTGTCACTAGTTTGGGGGCACTTTGGCTGGTTGGTACTGTTATGTGTTCAAAAAGGGTTAGGGGATTGACCTATATTTTAAGGGGCTGGGATATATCTAGTGAAGCGTTTTCTTCCGTGGTAATTCAGAAGGGGTGCCATGCAGGACGTATCTGTGACTACACTACAAAGATAGGGCTGTTTTGTGCCACTTTTCTCATGACATCCTGGCCCCGTCACATAGCAGGTATCCCCCACTGGGGCCTCTATGTCCAGCTTATGGGGTGATGGCCCATATCAGGTGATCAGGGCGACAGTGACATGGACTGATGGAGTTCTTGGGGTTAAGGTCAGATATTGGGGACATTAAGATGGATGATGCGTTTACTCTTGAACCACCCCCCGGGTATAATACACGTAACAGGAATTTAAAGGGCCAGCAGGGTTATATGTGATGGGTTATCCTTGTAGATAATCTCTGGGTCGGACACATTGCCCTTGGCTCATCCTCCCCCTGTCATCTTACCTGGTCAGGGGTCTGGATGATGTATGGGAGTTCCTGTGCTCTGACAGATGCAATTGATGAGGACATATTGTGGGACTGTTTTGCTGCTATAGTATTGTACAGATTGTATCTCTATGTGATAGATTACATGCAGCTCTGTATTTAAGACTTTTCTGGAAATTCCCCCTTGGGATATGTGTATGGGCCGCGTAGGGGGAGGGCCAAAAGCTGAGGGCAACTTTACCCATTATTGACACATCCATTGATTTCAGTGAGAGAAAGCCTTTTAATAGGGAACCCTGAATAAATGGGGGATCCTCTGTTTCAGATCTCTTGGCCAGAAAGGACTACAAATACAAAGAGTGTCTCCTGCTATGGAGGACCTACCCTGTTCTATATTACACAGACAACCAGTGTAATGCTTCATTCCTTCTGTGGTGGCGCTGCAGGGAAATTCAACACTTACTGGAGGTCCAGCGAGCGGTAAATTGTTATTAGCCTATTGTCAATGAAATTTAGGCTATATGTATAGTGGAGAACCCCTTTAAGCTAGAATCACTGCACCAATACAGGGCTGTATGTTATATAGGTAGGTAGGACAATAGTATTATTATACAATGGCAGAACCCAAACTTCACAGCAAATTCTGCTAGGACTCCTAAAGGCGATCTCTGCCATTTTATAAAAACCTGATGACTAAATCCAGGTTTAGATAAAGTCTTACCAGTTGTTTATCATTCAATAGTTGAAGGGGGTTATTCAGGATTAGAAAAAGCATAGTTACATTCTTGCAAAAACAGCGCCACCCCCTGTCCTCAGGTTGTGTAAGGTATTACAATTCAGCTCCATTCACTTCAATGGAACTGCAAAACCCACGCCCAAACTGAGGACTGAGGTGGCACCATTTTTGGAGGGAAGTGGCCATGTTTTTCTAAGCCTGAATAACCCCAAGTTCAGTTTAGGAAACTCATTATCTCAATTTGGGGTGGGGGTAAGAATTAACCAATGGTAAATTGACTGTGGGGCACATATGATAGCGTACAGATTGTCAGGATACAACTTTATTATATGCTGTGATTGTAGAAGAATACAGGGGGAGTTGGCAGGGGGATTGTATCTTCTGCCTAGAATCCTAACGTACAAACAAAACAAAATGAGCCGATAAAGTAACTGATGGTGAACATACAGCACATATATCACGTGATCGACCATAAATCATCTCCAGGAAGATGTTTTTTCATCCATACAGTCCCTTTAATTCAACACATTATTAGAAGGCCCAAGAGGAGCACAACCAAGAATACATAGATCCAGTGATCAAGATCTTGTGCCTGTGTTGGCTGTAGATTGTACCTTCCACTCTAAGGGTACTATTACACCAACAGATCTGACGAAAGATTATCTGCCAAAGATTTGAAGCCAAACCCAGGAACAGACTATAAACAGAGAACAGGTCATAAAGGAAGGACTGGATTTCTCCTCTTTTCAAATCCACTCCTGGGTTTGGCCTCAAATCTTTGGCAGATAATCTGTCGTCAGATCTGTTGGTGTAATAGTACCCTAAGACAAATAGAGCGGGACCCCTGGAGACCCCCTTTATGGCATCCTCATGTCCTAATAGGGTCTATGAAACAAGGTTATCCTGATGGGACAACTCCACTCCACTCCACTGGAAACCAGAAAGGAGAAGACTTTGTGTGCTTGGGTCTCCCCGGATACTCTGGTTTCATTCCAAGAACATACAGTGGTGCCTTGGATTACGAGCAAAATTTGTTCCGGGACGGTGCTTGTAATCCAAATTACTCTTAAACCAAAGCAAATTTTCCCATAAGAAATCACTGAAATGTAGACAATTGGTTCCACATCCTAAAAGTAATGGCTTTTTCTTCTGAATAACAGGTAAGACAAATGAAACATTCAGAAACAGCTGAATATGTCATATTATAAGTTGCTGTACAGTATAGCATGTATAGTATCAGCATGTGGAGTATAATGTATAGTAAGTGCATAAACCTGAAAAACAGCAGCAGTTTGTAGATACAGGAGTGTAAGTGCAGGCACATTATAGTAGCAGTGTGTATAGCTGAGTGTGAGTGCAGGCACATTATAACAGCAGTATGTATAGCTGAGTGTAAGTGCAGGCACATAATAGCAGGAATGGAGAAGATGGGAAACACAAAGACTGACAGAGACTGCAGGGAGCATGAAGGAATGAGCAGGGCAGATGTGGGCACAGTATAGCACTCTCTGTCCGGGGAGAGAGGGGTTACAGCTATGGAGAGATTACCTCCACAGTCCTGTCCCCTGATGCAAGCCCTAGCCTGAAGTGGTCTGCTATGATTTGGAAGGTGAGGGAGACTTTCAGCATCAGAGTACAGGGCTGTAGACCCCGCTATGCAGGCCATGCCCCTTTCCCGCTCCTCCTCCCACCCAGTACAGGGAACTCTTAAACCAAAGCAAGTTACAATTTTGAAAACCTGTGAGCTCTTCTTGCAAAACGCTCTCAACCGAAGTAACTCTTAAACAAAGGTACCACTGTATTTGGCTTCCTAGAAGATTGGCCTTAAAGGGGTATTCTGAGATATGACTTTTATGAAGACATAGGGTTAGGGTGAGCATAAGATAGTGTTAATCAGTGGTCACAGTGGTGTCCCACCTCAGTTACACCCAAAAATACCCCTTAGGGTACCATAAACAGCTATCCAGGCCATACACATGCACACTCAACTTAGCATACACGTTTACAATGGGGAATAGGGACAAAAGCATCAGGCAGCTGAAATCGAAAACTATCTTACACTCCTGACCCTCCTATAAGGAGAGATGACAGTGAGCTAAACAATGAGTTTTTAAGACCTCTTCTTGCTATCATTCAACGTTCACTGTCTGCTTCCCAGATACAGCAGGGCACCTGTGTACATTATGGGGGAGATTTATCAAACATGGTGTAAAGTTAAACTGGCTCAGTTGCCCCTATCAACCAATCAGATTCCACCTTTCATTTCTCACAGACTCTTTGGAAAAATGAAAGGTGGAATCTGATTGGTTGCTAGGGGCAACTGAAATGTCCCCCTATATGTCCAGAACACAATGACCAAGTAATGAAGGTTCCTACTGAATGACAGCAAAGAGAGATCCTAAAAACTGTAAGAAATCAATACAGAATTATAAAATGGGCTTCATTTGCTGACAACAGAACAAGACAGAGGGGTAAGAGTTCACCGGGCGGTCTGACAATGGTGACCCGGCCAGGATGGGCGTGTGACCAGAATGTAAGGGCAGTAATGTGATCCCTGGTGCTCCATCATTGCTCACACTTGAAAATGGACGTGTAAACTCCGGTACAAACAGCCCTGGACACTGACTCATGTGTACAGACCGCTATTGGCTATGATGTGACACCTTTGTAAATTACCACTTGACAGATGAAGGACGGAGATATTTGTCACAATTTACAGGAGAAATTAGCCCCTGCTGTCTCCCGACAGGCTGCATATTAACCCCTTACAAATCTTACCATAAGTGGCAACCGGGAAGTATGGTGGGACAGGTGCCATATTTATCAAGCAGTCAAGGAAGCTGAATAATGTTGTGATCTTTAAACGTTGTCACGGCATCTTTTGCTTAACTACAACTCTCAGCATGCCATGACAGCCACAGGCTGGATATTACAAAATGTATGGATAAGCAAAATAGGGGTCCCTGTGCAATACTCTGCTTGGCCTGTAGTGGCCGCCACTTTTCTCAGTAGCCTGATCATCACCTAATCAGCTTCATTCCATAAAGCAGGGATGGGGAACCTTCGGCCCTTCAGCTGTGGCAAAACCACAATTCCCATCATCCAGGCATGGTGGGAATTGTAGTTTTGCCACAGCTGGAGGGACGAAGGTTCCCCATCCCTGCCATAAAGGAACAGATCATATTTAACTCCATAATTCAAAGAACAAAATTTAATTTTTTTTTAAATAATGTAAAAATTTTATTTTTAAAATTTTGTTTTTATATATAAAAAAAATTACATTCACATTTTGCTTTATATTGTTAATTGTAAGAATATTTTATATATTCAGTCATGATCATCTCTGAGGGAATATGAGATCAGATGGAGGTCAGGTGTAGTACAGGTACCCACCCCTGGGGGCCCCGTCTCTTTCCTCCTGCCTCCAGGCACTGTGTGTTGAAGCACAATGGCTGGAGGGTAGGGGTCATATCTAAGGCACTGTGTATACAATGGATGCAGGTCATGTTTGGTGGTTGAGGGGTGGACGTCAGTTGTGAGGGATGAAGCTGCACCTTGTCTATATGGAAAGAAGTGACCTGACCAGTCAGCAGGTGCCCGGAGCAGCTCTGTCCTATACGCATACAATGAAGTCCAGGCTTCTAGTCCTCATCTGAGCCGTGATCGGACGGGGGCACCTGCCAGGGCTGGCTCTCAAACAGGCACATGGCTGAAAAATATCAGAGACAAAGAGAATAGTTATTATTAATAATACAATGATCAACTACTATGGAGTATTCTATACAGCAGTGCTTCTCAAACTGTGAGGCGGGCCTCAGCAGTGAGGCGCCCCCTAGTTGTTGGTGAGGCCCAGCTGGGGAGCCAGTTTTCAAAAAGCAACTATGATCTGCACAGTCCTTTTGCTGTTAGCAAAAATCTCAATTTTAGCAACATTATTAATTTATTTTGTACTTGCTTTATTAGCATATAGAGCTTGGGAGACGGGTAAAAGGTAGCCCTAGCATTATTTTCACCTTTTAAATGGACTTTCACCACAGATAGTGAGGCCCAGACGCCCTCTTGGTCAGTCTGGTGAGGCCCAGGCATTGTCTTGGTTGGTTGGGTGAGGCTCCACTAGAAAAAGTTTGAGAAGCACTGCTATACAGTATATACAGCAGGTGGTACTTGCATCATGAGGGGTCCTGACCACAAAGTTTGGGTATTTATGGAACATATTTTAGGGTCCATTTACACAGAAAGATTATCTGACAGATTACCTTCCCAAGATTTGAAGCCAAAGCCAGAAACGGACTATAAACAGAGATCAGATCATAAAGGAAAGCCTGAGATTTCTCCTCTTTTCAAATCCATTCCTGGCTTTGGCTTCAAATCTTTGGCAGATAATCTGTCAAATAATCTTTCTATGTAAATGGACCCTTATGCTGGGTTTATACGGAGCGATAATTCGCCCAATCTTACGATTAACGATCTCTAAGTAACGATTTTTCTTTTATAACGATTAGCGTTTAGATGGAACGATATATTGTACAGAAAATTCATTTTCTGATCGTTTTGCGATCGCTTAAGCCTATCTCGCACATAGGTAAAATCAGTGAACGACTGTTTAGACGGAACGATCTGCGAATTTTTTGCGAACGACGATTTAAGAACAAGTTAAAAGATCAAAATGAACGATTTCTCGCTCGTCGTTCGATCGTTCGCTGCGTTTACACGTACGATTATTGTTCGAATTCGATTTTTATCGTGCAAATTCGCACGATAATCGTTCCCTGTAAACCCAGCATTAGGCTCTATTATAATGTAGCATTAAATAGGGGCTAGAATGCTATCATCCTAGGTGCTATCACATAGGGTTACTATAGCTGGTAAGGCCTAAATGGAAGCCACATTGAATGTCCCCCAGCTTATCCTGACACATGAGAGAACAGGTCACTAGAGGTGATGACTATATTGTAGATTTATTGCTGATCATATGTATAAGTATAAGAGACATGGCGATCAGTACTTGGGGAGCTCCTGGATGTCCGGCTGGCGGCCTTCCTCCCCTTCTCAGACAGTGTAGGCACCCCAGCCCGTACAGGCGCGGGTCGTATTCCAGCGTTCCACTCTGTGCTCTGCGCCAGCTCCTTGGCAGTGCTCTTGCTCAGCGGGTATTCTCCTGACTGCTGCGCGGCCCAGCTCGGTCTGGACTGAGGTTTCACCAGGCTTCCAAACTCAGCCGAAATGGACATCTACGAGAACACAAGGGATGAAGCTGCACATCTGTTATGGCTCCCTGCTTGAGAGATTCTAAAGCAGCTTGAAGTTTCCTAAATTTACATATATTAACTTCACACGTCTCACAGCTGGAGGTTTGTTACAATTGTATCCAGTCCAGCAGGGTGGACGAGCCACTTTACCTAGACTCGCCTATTACCATAGACCATCACCTGTTACCAAGGGTGAAGAACGGCTACAAAGAACTTTATTGTCTCTGGAGGAAATGATAATCTATTGATTAGAATGGGTGCAGTGTAATGCTTCGTTTCCCCTGTGGTGGTGCTGCAGGGCACTTCATTGCTTACCGATCACTGAGAGAGATACAGCGATCAGCCAATCACATGTAACAATCAGTGATCAGCTAAGATCCCTTACAAAACCCACCAACACGTGTTTGGTTCTTCTGCAGCGCCTCTACAGGGGAAAGGAGGTATTACAAAGCTGTCACTGAATACAATGGGCAAGGTGTTCTGGGTAAGGACTACACATCAGCAGACTACCACTGGCCAGTCACAAAAGTATCCCCAAATTTTAAGTGCACATTCCATGATGGGAATACTGTGATGCATGCTGTGCAAATGATGGGTAATACATACGACATATACAGGCATCAAATGGAAAAGTGAAGGGTTGTGGCCCTCATCAGTACAGACTAGGGGGCTGGCTGGCTGCAGAGAGGCCTATTATAATATGCAGGACAATATTTGATCACCAAGGGCTTTTCTACACACAATAAAAGACAGAAAATGCTGCAACAAAGAGCAAGTGCCATATAACATTTTAGTTTAAAAAAAATAATAAAAAATTGAAAAAACTTTTTAGAAAACTCTTTTTAAAAAATCTTGTTAGTTGTTAGTGTAGGTCCAACTCTCTGAGGGCACCTTAACGTGGTGAGTTGGTACATTTAGTTTGATCAAACCATCTGCTAAGAACCTCATTTAAAAAAAATTACGTTTTCTAAAAAGATTTAAAAAAAAAAAACCCAAAAAACAAAAACAAAACTAAAATGTTATATGGCACTTGCTCTTTGCTGCAGCATTTTCTGTCTTCTATTTACTGTTAGCCATGGCTGTGTGCAAACTGCATAGTGTGAACAAGAATGAATGTGCGGACCTTTAATTGTTTTGGTACTTTTCTACACATATACACTGGCTAGTACTGGTGGCTTCAGGCATGTGACCATACCTAATAGGAAAAGTACCCTAAAAAGTACCTGTCACTGGGCTGTCTATATGTGAGCACCCCCTTATTCGTTGATATTGGCAGCTTATCCTTACACTCCTGGCACCCCTACTTATCAGATGTTTAAAGGGATCTCATGCCCCTCACTATTTACCAGGAACAGCGCCATGCTGCTGTAGTGGCTGTGTCTGGTACTGCAGCCCAGCCCCATACAATGTGAGCACTGCAGCCCCCTCCATCAGCTAACTGGAGGTTACAACCTCACTGACCATCCAATAATCAAAACTATCTGATAATTAACTTTGTAATAGTTTCTCTAAACGTTCAGAAAAAGGTTTCTTCAAAACCTTCTTCATCCTGTCGATAAATACCCCATACAGTACAGCCCCTCTGGCCCCTAATATCTATCTACAATCCTGGACTGAGACAAACAATAGTGATTAGTGAGGTGTCTGTACATGATGTAAGTTACTGAGAGCCATCATAATACAGATGTAACATGACCCCCTTCCCCATACAGCCCCTCATTTGTTATATCTGTAGCTGAAGAACCAGAGAGCCTTTTTCTATGGGAGCTTTGATGTGACGGCCCTCGCTGGGCCCAGGTAATAGAGGTGTCTGACTGTGACCGCACCAATGACAGACGATGAGTGACAAGGCCCAGGTGTCAGATCTCACCCACAATGACACCCCACCATGGGGTGCGAATGAAGAGAGGAATGTGAGTGGAGGTAAACAGCATAATCCATGAGAGCGTACCTGACGGGGACAAGCTGAGCCTCCCGGGAGAGGATTACACTGCTTCATAAGGGAAAAATACAGAAATATCACTGTTTACTGATCTAGTCCTGTCCATAGGAGGTAGTATTATAGTAGTTGTATTCTTGTATATAGGAGGCAGTATTATAGTAGTTATATTATTATATATAGGAGCAGTATTATAGTAGTTATATTCTTGTATATAGGAGCAGTATTATAGTAGTTATATTCTTGTATACAGGAGCAGTATTATAGTAGTTATATTCTTGTATATAGGAGCAGTATTATAGTAGTTATATTCTTGTATATAGGAGCAGTATTATAGCAGTTATATTCTTGTATATAGGGGGCAGTATTATAGTAGTTATATTCTTGTATATAGGGGGCAGTATTATAGTAGTTATGGTTCAGGGTAGAAACAGAGTGCTGCACCTCACACCTATGGCTGATACTAGTGCCGCTAGGCTAAATAAAAAACACATCAGAATTTTGTGTATGAATTGATCAAGCCATACTGCCCCATGTACCTCGTGCCGGTATCTGATACACATGGGTCCCTACACTAAGTCCACACCGTGCCAGTCAGTGGCCACCAACCCCGCAGGCGTGCACAGCCAGGGAATGGGGGCCATGGGACGGCCCTGCGACCCCCATGCCACAGGACCAGACCCAAAAACACCACACCAGAACCCGGCCAGCACAGCCGGCGGAGAAGGTCGCCCCCAAGCAGCACAAGTCTGGATAAGGAATTACACTCACCATAGCTGCAGCAAACAGAATGGGAAAAAACAGGAGGGATTAAAACCATGTGCACTCAGGTGTCTCCTGCTAATTGCGGTCATGTGGGTCTCACCAGGAGGAGTGCAATACACGGAGAAAAGAGAGAAACAAAATGCGGTTCAGGGAAGAAACAGAGTGCTGCACCTCACACCTATGGCTGATACTAGTGCCGCTAGGCTAAATAAAAAACACATCAGAATTTTGTGTATGAATTGATCAAGCCATACTGCCCCATGTACCTCGTGCCGGTATCTGATACACATGGGTCCCTACACTAAGTCCACTAAGTAGTTATATTCTTGTATACAGGAGCAGTATTATAGTAGTTATATTCTTGTATATAGGAGCAGTATTATAGTAGTTATATTCTTGTACGGTGGTATTATAGTAACTGATTACTTGGAGACTATAAACCTGACAACATACCAGTGATTTAGCTTTACGTAACTTGTATGATGCAGATGATGGTCTCTTCTTCTTCTCTAAGTTCTGCTTGTTGAGGATTGAGGTCCCAGAACCAGATTTCCGCCTGCAGAATATACAGGATCATTACTACACAGAGGAAATTCTACACAAGAGTGAACAATGTATCTTATTTCTGACACATAAATACAAATAATTAGAAAAACAGACAGCGTTGGATCTATTCACAGGTCACAATCCTGTCTATAGAAAGTGTTAGCACTCACTATCACTCACCTGTAATAGATACTTTTTTTTTTTAGATAGTTTTTACCATTATATGGGTTGTCCACCTTTGCCCCCCCCCCCCCCCCCCCCCCTCCCGTGATCAGCTGATCATGAGAGCTCTGGATGATCATAAAGTGTGAAAAGAATTTAAATGGCGCTTCTTTCATCGGGCGGCTGAAGGCATGTAATCTTTGAGGATGATGGGCTGTTTCCTGGGTGTCGTGAAAATTTATTGTGCAGGATTTGTCAAAGCAAACAAGCGGAGTCCGGCATTCTTGGTCATAGTCTGATCCTGTCACAACTGATCTGCAGAACTGGATGGTTCACCTGTATACCTGTATGTAGCTCAACAGGTCCTCTCAGACGAAGAGCAATGAGAGCACTGGTCGCCAAAACAGACCCCTATAAATAAGGGTATGCTGAGGCTGAAGTAGGGTGTACTGGTGCATCAACGAAATGCCCCCACCCCCTACAGTCTACTAATCAGGGGTAAGACACAAGAGTCACACAGGGGGCAACAGTATGACTGCACCCTCTCATCTTTACCCCCCGCAGACTTAAGGCCCTATTACTTAAAGCGATTATCGGCTATATTCAACCGATACTGACTTTACGGCCGATAATCGCTTTCTGTAATAGAAGACAACAATCAGCCGACATGCACGATGTCAGCTGACTGTTGTCTTTCCGTATGTTGAAAAATCAACAATCACGATAGCAGCTATATACTGCTGTCGCTCCATGGAGTAGGAGCGGTGGCAGAAGACCACCCCTATCTTTTATGGGCTGCCCAGACGATCTAGCAATTACCCAGGCATCCCCGCGCCCCCCAGCCCCCTGCACATACCCGATCGCTGCCGACACATGTAATAGCGCTGGCACCAAGCTGGGAATGAGGAGCGATTCCAACAAGAAATGCCTCTTTTGATGAGAACATAAACCCCGCCCCCATGGTTAAAAGGAGTATTGGCAAGTGTGTCACTGGTGTAGTCACCGATGCTCATCCAAACATCTGTATATGTTACCACAATCAGCTCTGCTATATCACATATATTAATAATGCTGAAAATTACAGTCCTCCCAACTACCCCAGATTTACAGGAGAAGCCCCCTGTGCCCAGTAGGTGTCCCATGGTGTGTAAGCAGGAGATAGACAGAGGAGTTAAAGGAAAAGTGTCATCAGAAAATGACTTACTGTTTAAATAACGTTTTTGGATTAAAAATCTTCTTTAAAAATTATTGGTGACATTTTTTCTAATCTTCAATTTTTCTATCCATTTTATAAAATAATCCTGATATCTTGCAGTTTTCATTCTCACCACTGGGGCTAAAACTAAGCTGAGTCTGTGGTGATCAGATGAGGCTGCCGTAAAGTGATCTGTACAGCAATGCAGCGTCATGTGACACCAGTTCTTAGATAAGATAATAGCAGCTCCATGTGGAACGACCTTTTCATAGGTCACAGCACGCTCAGTAATGTTTCACATTCATCTCAAGGATACAGAGTCTGTCTATTGTTGTCTATGTCCATGAGTCTTGCTGTAAAGCATGTCACAAAATGTTCTTAAGAACAGCCCAGGCAAGATGGCCGCCCCCATAACGATGTAAAAATGGTTAAATAAAAAAAATACAGTCAGAAAATAGAAACAGATTAGAATAAAAGAACAAGTTTTAGTATCTGACTCTAACCAGTAACATTTTGGTGACGCATTCCCTTTAAGGTCCAGAAACCACATGGTGTGGGTCACACATGACTGCAAGCTCCCGTGTAATGGAGTAGTGCCTACAATCCATCACCCAGCAATAGGCAGACACCGCACAAAGCAGTGATAAAGTTGCATCCTGACATCTACCTGCTGATGTGATACCGGATACAGAGGAGCAGGATGCAGTGACAGGTGTCCTTCTTGTATACCACTTACTGTACCTCTCTATAGGGACAAATGTAATTATATACAACCCACCACAATGGCTGCTTTCTGAGCCACCTCCATTGTGTAACTTATCCTGTGATGATGGGATAGATATATACAGTATATATAAGAATAGTGAATACAGCTGCAGGAGTCTACATCAGGAGACACATGACTTACGCCTGTCGGGCTTGCTCGATAGGATTAAAGTTATCCAGGTAGTTGAATCTTATGGTATCGGTGGGGTGTTTGTCAGATGACCGCCACGGTGGGAGCTCCTTCTTGTCATGTGACTTCATAGACCGATGTGAGTATAGAGAAGTCAATTTTGGTTCTGAAACTTCTTTGGTAATTGGCTGCACATCAATAACCACAAAATCTTCTCTTGGAGGCGTCTAGAATGGAGGAAACTTAGATGTTATGTAATGGGTGCAGACCACAAACCTGCTCCTTCTCCTATTTTCGTACATCTGTATTCTGCCCCCTGTGTCTTACACTGACCCTGTTACATGCAGCCCTGTCCTCACTAGCATCACCACATGAGAGGACAGGCCAGTGCCCCCACAAAAACAGCATAGACTCTTTATCTCCTGAAATCCTCTGTGCTGCTGAGGTCCTTTTCTTTCACCATCACTGTGGCTCCTGGTTATTCATCCCCTCCAAAGGGAACCCAAAGTAATAGTGACAAGATCCTGCTGAGATACCGGTCAGCTGTACCTACCTTAGGCCTGGTCACATGAAGCTCTTTCACCATCTCTATGTATTGTCTCTTCCATACCCCCTGCTCGAATGGAGTTGGGGAAAAATTGATGTACCAACCAAAGCGCAGGCATTTTGGCATCCAAAGCTGGTCCAGTTCTGTTAGGGTCTTCCAATGCCAGCTCACCTAGAGAGAGCCAAACAAAAACTTAGTCACCTCAGTGCTGATATATATATATATATATAGCCTGCATGCTATATACCGTACGGCCACATTACAGGTCCGCTGCTGAGTACCTGATCATGGTGGGCCCCCAGATGATTACTTATTCTCCCCATTGTTACATTATCCTGTCCCTAATTATCAAAGCAAGGCTGCTTTCTTCCAAAAACAGCACCCCACTTGTCCAGAGGTTAGATGTGGTATTGCAGCTCAATGCCATTAACTTCAAAGGAGTTAAGCTGCACTATCACATACAACCTGTAGATGGGGGTGGTGCTGTTTTTGAAAAACAATAAAATAAAAAAGACATGTTTTTCTAACTTTGGATCACCCGTTTAATAGGCAATGACAGAACTGCATTCTCTATTCTCTGCTTGGTATCTGTTTTGACATTGCTGAGTTTTTCTGCAATGATTTTGGGACAAATGCACAGCAGGTCCCTGGCGATTCCACAGCACAATCTCATTGCAAAGAGTTAAATCTCTGTTACCCTATCTCTGTGTATTGTTCTGCAAACAGATTATAGATGCAAACTGGCATCAAAAACCAGCAATCAGATCTGATCATACCCCAATAGAGCGGATTAGATAGGGAACAAACTGATGGCTTATCCTTATGGTGTGTTTACACAGACAGATTTATCTGACAGATATTTGAAGCCAAAGCCAGGAACAGACTATAAAGAGGGAACATGTCATAAACGAAAGACCTGAGATTTTTTCTCTTTTCAAATCCATTCCTGGCTTCGGCTTCCAAAATCTGCCAGATAAATCTGTCTGTGTAAATGCACCATAAGGAAGGGCCACTAGTATCAGAGTGGTGTGGATCCAACGCTATGCAACCCCATCGATCAGCTGACTAATGGGGCCGCTGCATGTTCCCTTCACTTTTTAGAAGGCACAGTGCCATATATTTGATAGTGGCTGCGTGTAATATTACAACCTATCCCCCTTCACTTGAATAAGAGCAGCTGTAATAAGTTCTAATGCCAAACACAACCACTATTAAATGTATGGTGCTGTAAGGAGAAGGTGGAGCACACTGGCTTGCTGTACTTTTATGGATTGCCTATCTGTATAATCCCAAGAAGACTGATCCCTTCATGTATAAAAGTCACCAGCGTGGGAAACTTTAGATTAGGAAAAGAAATCTGTCATCTCTGGAGTATGGCTCCCAATGGTCACATGAAGCACTGATCCCCAATGGGTCCCCATTCTTTTCAAGTAGTATAAAGAAAGGTGGTATTTTGGGAGGCTTCCACCTAATCCACACTACATGCGGCTGTTTGCTGAGCACTTCTGCCCCTTGCTAGTGAGGAGGTCAGCATTTTCTGTAACTGGGACTATTACTTACGGGAAATAGAAGTAATGGGTTTAAATTTAATAAAACTACAAGATAAAAGGCATCCTGTACTGGTATACCATGGCGTTTCCTCTCCAGTCAATCAATACATGATACTTATTCTCAGTGGCGGTCTTTGGCACCAAGCACCCCAAGCGATCGCTTGGGGCCCCCAACATCCAGGGGGGCCCCCACGCTCCGCTCTTGTGCTCAAGACCGCTGGACAGGGCCGCTGCCCCGCTCGCTGCTGCCATCTGAACTGTAACTATGAGCACTCATAATGAGCGCTCATATAGTTACATGCAGCAGCACTGACAGGGTGGGAGACATTGGCTCCCTTCCTGTCAGTCACTCTTGTGGCCGCAGGAATGGTTTTCCCTGCGGTCACAAGTGACAGCTTTGTCCTTGTGGTGCCGGCGCTCCAGTGACATCACTGGAGCATCGGCGCCAGAACAAGGGGAGCGCGGCCTCTTGTGATCGCAGGGAAAACCCTTCCTGTGGCCACAAGTGTGAAGAGAAGAGGAGACGCCCGGACCCAGGTGAGTATAAGTTTTTGTTTTATTGTGTTATATACTATATGGGAGGGGGAGCACACAGGGGTCTGTTTAACTGGGGGACCGCACATCAGGGGTCTATATAAATGGGGGGAGCACACAGGGGGGCTATATAACAGGGGGAGCACACAGGGGGGATATAGACTACTGGGGCTTCACAGAGGGGTCTATATACTACTGGGGGCAGCACACATGGGGTCTATATACTACTTGGGGCAGCAGAATGGGGTCAATATACAACTTGGAGAGCACACAGGAGGTCTATATCCAAGTGGGGGAGCACACAGGGGTCTATATACTACTGGTGGGGCACACAGGGGGTCTATATACTACTGGGGGAATGTACAGGGGGTCTATATACTACTTGTGAGGCACACAGGTGGTCTATATATAACTGGGTGAGCACACAGAGGTCTGTATACTACTGAGGCAGCACACAAGGGGTCTATATAATACTGGTGGGGCATACAGGGGGTCTATATACTACTGGGGGAACCACACAGGGGGTTTATATACTACTGGAGGAGCACATAGGGGTCTATATCCAAGTGGGGGAGCACACAGGAGGTCTATATCCAAGTGGGGGAGCACACAGGGGGGCTAAATACACCTGAGGGAGCCCACAGGAGGCCTATATACTAGTGGGGGAGCACACAGGGGGCCTATATACTAGTGGGGGAGCACACAGGGGGTATATACAACTGGGGGCAGCACACAGGGGGTCTATATACAACTGGGGCAGCACACAGGAAGTCTATATACTTCTGGGGGAGCACACGGGGAGCTATAACTGGGGGAACACACAGGGGTCTATATACTACTGGGGGAAGCAAACAAGGGGTATATACTACTGGGGGCAGGACACAAGGGGTATATACTATTGGGGGCAGCACACAAGGAGTATATATTACTGGCGGTAGCGCACAAGGGGTATATACTACTGGGGGCAACACACAGCGGTCTATTGTTTTGGAACGCATGTCGAGGCGGGGGCCCCAGACATAACTTTGCTTGGGGCCCCAGAAATGCCAAGACCGCCCCTGCTTATTCTATACTTACCTGTGCGCAGCGGCAGAGGCTGCGAGGGTCCAGGAAGGAGAAGATGTAGAGGCTGAGAACTCTGGGGAGCACAGTAGAGAAATCCAGCGAGTCTCTGGGGGCTTTACCCTGCAGATGGCCGCTGCAGAACCTCAGCTGGGACACGCTGCATCGCTCAAACAGGTCACACAGGACGCCGCGTCTCTGAGCATCCGACCACTTGTCAAACTGAGAGAGAAAAGAAGAAGTCATCATCATGACTATCTGCACAGTACAGGCATGGCTGAACACACCAAAACATTTATAGGGTAATTTATGGTTGGCCACTGACTATGAAGGGCTTGGCATAGGTGATCAATGTCTATCATGATACCACCCCTTTAATCACTATGTAATAGAAAGTCCCACAGCACAGATCTATAATACAGCTATGTGCATGGGTTATAGGGATCATGCACACAGCTGTATAGGGATCTTCATAGAGACACTATACTATACACCCATAGGACTACAATGGCGTGGAAGACCCAGACTAGAGTTACATTTTACTGCTGGCATTTCTACCTGGGATACTTTGATAAATCCACATCGGTGTGGCCTAAGGCAAATGTGACATGTGTGAGCACGGCCTGAAAGTTTTGGGTGAAATCTTAAACCCAGAAACTAAGAATACGACCTGTGTGTAATAACCTACAATGACGGCCCTATAAATCAATCAAGGTGAAGCATAATAGTCTTATTACAGTTTATGACGCTTCTTTAAAAGCTCCTAATTACAGTTCCTGTCAATAGAGGTTAATGAAGGTCAGAGGGGCTTGTTTGACTGGATGGGGGTCTTGATCAAAGCGTCTGTGTATCACCTCATAGCAGACCATTGTGCAGGTGTCAGGGCCATAGCCTGGATACACTATTCGTCATGTCTCAGTTTACTCCCAGCACAATGTGATGTGAAGTCATCCTGTAATGAGGCATCAATCACGCCCGTATCTCCCCTATCCGGGCCATGTGTCTGTATTCTGGTTAGATTTCTGGGCAGGCCTGAGCCCAGGTTTATATACAGTGACATATCCAATCCTGACATAGCCAAATTGGTTCCCCCTTAACTTTTTTAAGATCCCTGCTTATTGTCAGTGAACTGCTAAGTTTTTGATCACATTTAAAACATCCCCTTTAAGTACTTCCCTCCCTCTGTAGCTGCAGTTACTGGTACACAACCTTCTTCTCAGCTTACCCATACCACACATATAATAACCCGTTCCTATATGTGTGTACGGGCGGTCACCTCCATCATCCTCTTATCCCTCTAATCTGCATGAGGTAAATATTTACTCAGTTCTGGAACAAGTAGGTGGGAAATATTCAACAAGAAATGGACCCCAGCCCTCACTGTGACCACACACGTCTGACAGCAGCGCTGGATCTCCAGATTACGGAACATCCATGTAATACTATGTGTATAGGCCCCATCATCGTGACATCTACAGCTCATACATCAGCCCCATACTGTATGAACATATCCTATGTCTGCATACATACAGCAATATAAGGACCAAAATACTGCGTGTACATAGCCTCAGGCTGCTAACTGTTCACTGCTGCTGAGCTTTATTGGCAGGTCCAAGTTACATTCGATAGCAGGTCCAAGTTAGCATTGGAAAAGCATGTGGAAAATAGGGGGTTGAGAAAATGGGATTAACCCGGGGTCGGTGTACAGGGGTTCATGATAAGTGATGAGCGAATAGTATGCTATTTGATTGCGGTCAAATATTTGAAAGATAACGCAGTAAAAATTCGCCCTAACACCCCACCCACCCCCGGCGTTTTTTTCAGCCAATAAACATACAGGGGGGAGGGACAGGCGCTAGGAATAGGCAGGACTTGGCTGGCTAAACTACATCACCTTCTGAATATAAGAATAGTGGATTTCAGATTCGTGTCACTTGCTGGTTGGAGCTAGAGAGGGAGAGACTGTATACCAAGGAGAGAGAAAGCTTTAAGGTGAAGTTAGGTAGGGAGGGACCCCCAAAAGCCCTTGTTAGAGCTAAAACTATAAAAACCATATATTTAGAAGCTGTTGTGAGACAGGCAGTGTGTTCAGACATCTACTGGTGTATACTGTGATTGCGGGATAATAGCTGTTATCTTGCTACTACTGATTCGCATAGTATGCGTCCTGTAAAGGAGTTGAACAGCTCTTTCATTTTATTATTGTAAAAAAAAATTATATATCCGGTATACGGCTGTTTTTTATACGGATATTTTACACTGCTCTTGATATGTACACAAATGCGTACTGCTAGACCAAAACGTACGCTTCCACTTTACATTCGTAATTTGTTTGTTAATGTTCTGCGAACCCGAACCGATCACAAACATTTGTTTTTTGTTCATGTTCAGGCTCTGAACTGAACATTGGGATGTTGGCTCATCACTTGTGTTAGATGCACCCAGGCATGCTTCCCCTGCTGTCCCATATGCATCCCAGATGTGTTGGCATCATTTCCTGAGGTGTCATTGTGCACTTGGTGAGCTCCTAGTGATCGAATATTGATTTCCAGGTCCCAAGGATTTCTCTCCCATAGACTATAATGGGATACCATATTAGTTCAAATAAACGAATATCGGGAGCATTTTGAATCAAATTTCGAATTATCGAATATTTCACTATTCGCTCATCTCTATTCATGATGTATCATGATGGGGGGGGGGTACATTCAGGGCTGGTGTACAGGAGTCCATGACGTATCAGAGTTGGTGTGTAGGAGTCCATCTATCTATCTGTCTGTCTGTCTATTTATCTGTCTCCTATCTATCGATCTATCTATCTATCTAGTCTGCTTGAAACAGACCTATCACTACACTCCTATAAAACACAGGTTTCCTCCAGCAGATGACAGTACAGGTATACGGCTGGTATAAAGAAAACATCTTCCATAATGAAAATCATTAGAACAACCTTGTGCAGACACTGAATAAGCAGGGAATGCTGGCAATGTTTGTAACATAGTAAGTGAGTATAATATAGGATGTGATCTGCAGTTGTAATAATAGACCTGGGACATCACCCTCTATCTATAGAGCTGTATGGAGTATTATGTTACTATGGAGATACTACGGCAAACAGCAGCGGAGTAAAGTAAGAACACCGATGTGACAGGATTTCTATGGACACAATAAAACATCATTAATCATAGGAGACAGGAGCCGAGCAGTCAGCGGTGACCTATACATCACGTGAGTGAGCGGCCGGACCATCACCTCGTACCCATTTTCCAAGTAAATCTCTTCTCTCTTCGAACACCTATGTAAACACAAAGGTTGACAGCAGTAAATCTTAGGTATACAGCGTATATAGGATACAATGTAATACAGTGGGAAATACTCCTGCGCCTGGGGCTAAAATACAACTTAGTCTCTGCACTATACGTCTATGGTGACTCTAGACTGTACAACAATTGCAGTTACTTATTGGGGGGTTGTGGGCACTACATGTACCTGGGACTTATATGAGGGTCCTACACACTCACAGCATATCCATAAGATGTGCTATGTATAGATGCATGTCCCTCCTGTGATAACCACACCTATAGGGGGCACTGGGGGCATCAGTCACTTTGTGTATCACTTCTTTGTCCTATTTACGACCTCTGCTTGCTATCAGTGAGTGGAAACTTTCACATTTGCATTGTCATGAGGCTGTAATCCTGCTCAGAAGCGGCTTGTTATAAAGTATCGGAGATCTCTTACGCACAGGACATGATAAGGACCAGGATGCAGCCACTGGATGCAAGTAAGATTGTTCACATTCACTGACAGCAAGAGGAGAGCTTTTAAATTGTGAAGGAATGTAACTTTGGGAGATGATCTACGAGACTTTCAAGTACATGGCTAGAGGCTACAACCTGTCCTAATCCAATCCTTGTTCCTCGGCTGTAGTCTGTTACATTGTATGAGTCAAGAGATAAACTCAGCATTGTTGCATATGTATCCAATACTGGTGTCCAGGCTGATATGCTTTACCTGCACATATACGCTTTAAGGCTATGTTCACACTACTTATATGTGCGGCCGCATATTTTTCGCGGCTGGACATATACGTGTTAAACTCCGGCTGGGGATTTACGTAAGTTGCGGCCGGCTATGTACGGTCTGCGAACTTACGCCCGTAGTCTGCTTACGCTTCCCGAGTGCCGTACGTAGCGATCTGACAGCGGTCTTTTACTTGGAAATCTTCGGCTAGCCCCGGACACCCCACAGAACCTTTTGGATCGGCAAATCAAAGTGCAAAAATGAAGAAATCACCACTCCGTACGGGACCGCATGTTACGCTACGGGCGTAAGTTACAGCATTTTCGTCCTCAAACAATGGTCTGGTTCATTTTTTACGGTGCCGCATACGATCCGGGCGTAAGTTCTTACAAAGTGTGAACTGTGCAGCCGTAGATCGTATACTTTCCATTGTACGCAAACTACGTAAATCTCCTGCCGCTTATTCACGGAACTTATGTAGTGTGCACATAGCCCCCGAACTCTAGGCAAAAAGAAATTGTTTTAAAACAACTGCTGTCAGAAAGTTATACAGATTTGTAATTTATGTCTGTTTAAAAATCTCCAGTCTTCCAGTACTTATCAGCTGCTGTATGTCCTGCCGGAAGTGGTGTTTTCTTTCCAGTCTGACACAGTGCTCTCTGCTGCCACCTGTGTCCATGTCAGGAACTGTCCAGAGTAGCAGCAAATCCCCATAGAAAAGATCTCCTGCTCTGGAAAGTTCCTGTCATGGACAGAGGTGGCAGCAGAGAGCACAGACTGGAAAGAATACACCATTTCCTGCAGGACATACAGCAGCTGATAGACTGGAGATTTTTTAAATAAAAACAAATTACAGATCTATATCTAACTTTCTGAAGCCAGCCTTTAAATGGAATTTGTCAGCTGTTATTCACACCCCAAACTGCTGACAGTTGATGCTGTTATGACAAGCAGACACCTTTTATTATATAGTAAAAAGAGTCAAAGAGGAGTTCCTGAGCTGCTGAAGTGCCGCAAACTGTAACGCCCCCTCACTCCCCCTCCCATACTTGACCATGCTTGGGACTCCACTTCCAGGTGTCAACCAAGCAGGGAGGAAGGGGAGAGAGGAGGCATCCAGCTTCCAGCTATTCAGGAGCTTGGAAAAGTTATTATACTAGAGAATAAAAGCATTTCTCTATGTGATAAAAGCACAGGTGGATATTTGAAGGCTCCCTGGCTGCGGCTTAGGGAAAACACAGGAGCGCTCGGCCATGCGGATGGGGAGGACAGGAAAGATAACTGACAGCTGGACGATCGTTTGACCCCCAGCATTTAAAGGTCTATAGGGCCATGCAGCTCCCCCCAATATTGTGCATCTGTAAGGATGCTCCTTATGGGGCAGGGGCCTGTGATCTCACCTTGTCATTCATCAGCTGGTGGTTCAGGGGTGTCCATGTGCTCATCTTCGTCTGCAGCTTCGCCCCCTCTGTGATTTTGGGCGGAGCAAACGCCATCGCTTCACTTTTCACTTTCTTCTACATTCCAGGAAAACAGAAGAGAAAAACAAGATGAGAGATAATACAGTAGCAGATGGTGACCACCTCTCCCTTCCCCCACACACACATCCCTGCGTTCAACCCCCCCTAACCTGCGTGCCGCCCCCCACACACCTGGGTGCCGTCCCCCACATACGTGCCATCCCATATTTACCCAGTCTACTCACTGGGGCAGCCTCAGGTTTACACAAACAGGCGTACATTATATATTACAGTGTATTATACAGGCGTACACTATATTTTACAGTGTATTATACAGGCGTACACTACATATTACAGTGTATTATACAGGTGTACACTATATATTACAGTGTATTATACAGGCGTACACTATATATTACACGTGTACACTATATATTACAGTGCATTATACAGGCATACACTATATATTACAGTGCATTATACAGGCGTACACTATATATTATAGTGTATTAGGCGTACACTATATATTACAGTGTATTATACAGGCGTACACTATATATTACAGTGTATTATACAGGCATATACTATATATTACAGCGCATTATACAGGCATACACTATATATTACAGTGTATTATACAGGCGTACACTATATATATTACGGTGCATTATACAGGCGTACACTATATATTACAGTGTATTATACAGGCGTACATTATATATTACAGTGTATTATACAGGCGTACACTATATATTACAGTGTATTATACAGGCATACACTATATATTACAGTGTATTATACAGGCATATACTATATATTACACGCCTACACTATATATTACAGTGTATTATACAGGCATACACTATATATTACAGTGCATTATACACGCGTACACTATATATTACACGTGTACACTATATATTACAGTGTATTATAAAGGCATACACTATATATTAGTGATTATACAGGCATACACTATGTATTACAGTATATTATACACGCCTACACTATATATTACACGTGTACACTATATATTACAGTGTATTATACAGGCGTACACTATATTTTACAGTGTATTATACAGGCGTACACTATATATTATAGTGTATTATACAGGCGTACATTATATATTACAGTGTATTATACAGGTGTACACTATATATTACAGTGTATTATACAGGCATACACTATATATTACAGTGTATTATACAGGCGTACACTATATATTACAGTGTATTATACAGGCGTACACTATATATATTACGGTGCATTATACAGGCGTACACTATATATTACACGTGTACACTATATATTACAGTGCATTATACAGGCGTACACTATATATTACAGTGTATTATACAGGCATACACTATATATTACAGCGCATTATACAGGCATACACTATATATTACAGTGTATTATACAGGCGTACACTATATATATTACGGTGCATTATACAGGCGTACACTATATATTACAGTGTATTATACAGGCGTACACTATATATTACAGTGTATTATACAGGCGTACACTATATATATTACGGTGCATTATACAGGCGTACACTATATATTACACGTGTACACTATATATTACAGTGTATTATACAGGCGTACACTATATATTACAGTGCATTATACAGGCGTACACTATATATATTACGGTGCATTATACAGGCATACACTATATATTACAGTGTATTATACAGGCGTACACTATATATTACAGTGCATTATACAGGCGTACACTATATATATTACGGTGCATTATACAGGCATACACTATATATTACAGTGTATTATACAGGCATACACTATATATATTACAGTGTATTATACAGGCGTACACTATATATTACGGTGCATTATACAGGCGTACACTATATATTACACGTGTACACTATATATTACAGTGTATTATACAGGCGTACACTATATATTACGGTGCATTATACAGGCGTACACTATATATTACAGTGTATTATACAGGCGTACACTATATATATTACGGTGCATTATACAGGCGTACACTATATATTACACGTGTACACAGGGCCGGCGTTAGGGGGGGGCAAGCAGGGCAAATGCCCAGGGCCCCCATCCCCCAGGGGCCCCCTACCGCAGTTCCAGTGGAGAGGAGAGCACAGACAGCGTCCTCCAGCGTCTGGGAGTGATCCCTGGCTGCTGCTGCTATCAGGGGTCACGCAGAGGCTGCAGGACGCTGCTCGGTGTCTGCTCCCCCTCCCTCCAGCTCCTCTCACTGCACGTGACTTCCTGCTCTGGTGTGGAGCTGTCGGGACGATGGAGGAGAGGGCTGCTGGGGGAGGATGACAGCCTGCTGCTGCTGCAAGAGACATGAGGGGGATTCACCACTACAACCAGCATGCTAGAGGGAGTAAGTATACTGTACATGTAGTGTGTAATGTGTGTGAATGTAGGTGTATAATGGATGAATGTAGTGTGTGTTACATGTCCTGTGTATAGTGTATGGACTGGATGGTTTGTATCTGTATAATGTGTTTTCATGGGTGTGTGAGTGTGTGTGTATATATATATATATATATATATATATATATATATATATATATAATGGTGCGTGTGTGTGTATTAGCACTGCTGACTCCAAGTGTTGAGGTGAATAGACTGTATATAGGAGCTGCAGCCATTCTCCGGCCTCATCAGTCCTATGTAATTGCTGCAGCTCCTATGTATAGTGTATGATGACATCACTAAGGCAATACGGTGTATTTTATTGAGAAAAAAATAAGGTGGTATTCAGTCTTTAGGTGGTGGTCACTGTATGGTGGTAATATTGGTCTGTATATAGTGTCATTATGCAGTGGTCACTCTTTGGCATTAATATTGGTCTGTATATAGCGTATATATAGTCATTACTGCCATAGATTGACTACCACTTAATGACTCTATATACAGACCAATATTACCGCCATACAGTGACCACCACATAATGACTATATACACACTATATACAGACCAATAGTACAACCATAGAGTGATCGCCACATAATATTGGTCTGTATATAGTGTGTATATAGAGTCATTATACAGGGGTCAGTCTATGGCAGTAATTTTGGTCTGTATATAGAGTCATTATGCAGTGGTCACTCTTTGGCATTAATATTGGTCTGTATATAGCGTATATATAGTCATTAATGCCATAGATTGACTACCACATATTGACACTATATACAGTACAGCCACAGTACAGTATATATAGTACAGCCATAGAGTGATCGCCACATGATATTGGTCTGCATACAGTGTATATAGCAGGGGTGGGGAACCTTTTCCATGTCGAGGGCCGGTCGGGCATTAATAAAATCATTTGAGGGCCGCATACCGTGTGCGGCAGTTAGTAGCGTGGGTTTGCAGCACCCAGGGCAAGGCAAAGTATTGTTCCCCTAGTTCCCCTGCTATTGTAGTTAACCCCCAGTGATGCCCTGCTATTGTAGTTAACCCCCCCAGTGATGCCCCTTGTAGTCTAGTTAACCCCCAAGTCATGTCCCTGGTAGCCTAGTTAACCCCCCCAGTGATGCCTCTGGTAGGCCTAGTTAACCCCCCCAGTGATGCCTCTGGTAGGCCTAGTTAACCCCCATCAGTCATGTCCCTGGTAGCCTAGTTAACCCCCATCAGTCATGTCCCAGGTGGCCTAGTTAACCCCCATCAGGCATGTCCCAGGTGGCCTAGTTAACCCCCATCAGGCATGTCCCTGGTGGCCTAGTTAACCCCCATCAGGCATGTCCCTGGTGGCCTAGTTAACCCCCATCAGGCATGTCCCTGGTAGCCTAGTTAACCCCCATCAGTCATGTCCCTGGTGGCCTAGTTAACCCCCATTAGGCATGTCCCTGGTGGCCTAGTTAACCCCCATCAGGCATGTCCCTGGTGGCCTAGTTAACCCCCATCAGGCATGTCCCTGGTGGCCTATTTAATCCTCCATCAGGCATATCCCTGGTGGCCTAGTTAACCCCCATCTGGCATGTCCCTGGTGGCCTAGTTAACCCCCATCAGGCATATCCCTGGTGGCCTAGTTAACCCCCATCAGGCATATCCCTGGTGGCCTAGTTAACCCCCATCAGGCATATCCCTGGTGGCCTAGTTAACCTCCATCAGGCATGTCCCTGGTGGCCTAGTTAACCCCCATCAGGCATATCCCTGGTGGCCTAGTTAACCCCCATCAGGCATGTCCCTGGTGGCCTAGTTAACCCCCATTAGGCATGTCCCTGGTGGCCTAGTTAACCCCCATCAGGCATGTCCCTGGTGGCCTAGTTAACCCCCATCAGGCATGTCCCTGGTGGCCTATTTAATCCTCCATCAGGCATATCCCTGGTGGCCTAGTTAACCCCCATCTGGCATGTCCCTGGTGGCCTAGTTAACCCCCATCAGGCATATCCCTGGTGGCCTAGTTAACCCCCATCAGGCATATCCCTGGTGGCCTAGTTAACCCCCATCAGGCATATCCCTGGTGGCCTAGTTAACCTCCATCAGGCATGTCCCTGGTGGCCTAGTTAACCCCCATCAGGCATATCCCTGGTGGCCTAGTTAACCCCCATCAGGCATGTCCCTGGTGGCCTAGTTAACCCCCATCAGGCATGTCCCTGGTGGCCTAGTTAACCCCCATCAGGCATGTCCCTGGTGGCCTAGTTAACCCCCATCAGGCATGTCCCTGGTGGCCTAAATAACCCCCATCAGGCATGTCCCTGGTGGCCTAGTTAACCCCCATCAGGCATGTCTCTGGTGGCCTAGTTAACCCCCAAATA